>NC_079513.1:5182038-5315177 GCF_000801105.2 Raphanus sativus | reverse complement strand
GATTCTAATATAATGTTTTTTTTTTGAAAAAAATTCTAATATAATGTTTTTGGTGAATCATAAATCATTCGTATAAATGCTTGGATTTTGTGTCCTGTTTTCTCTAAAAGAAAATCAGGTATGTGTATAACTGCACAATATCCTGAAATCAACTTGATAAAACTCCAAATCAGTATTACGCCACGACGTTCAAAGTTTAGTCTTGTGGACCTTCATTGTCTTAGATCGAGAGCTAGATAAATAGACAATTTTGAATAGAGAATTTGGAGGATAAGATAGGAATTGAGGAATTTCGGAAGGGGATTAAGTTATATTAGGGATCCTTATTTCTAGAAAATGACGTTGCTTTAATGTTAAAATGTATTAAATATAAGTCTAATGCTCTGTTTATGAACTCAAATATAAAAAAACTCGTCTTTGTTAACTTAAGAAACTTCTCAAAACTTAAGTTCTCCAAATCACAAACCCTTAAACTCTTAAGGTATGCAAAACTCTTGCATCTACTTATATACGAAACATATCATCCTAAACTCTTAGGACTTATCCTTTTATAAAACCTATTCCTAAAAGAATTACTTTAACTTGTTAATGATTATCTCCAACATTGTCTCCCTTAATCTTGAAGTTAACTTCTTCAATGTCTTGAATTCCCACCAATGACTTCATTTCCTTGAACTTGATCCTTCCCAATGCTTTAGTGAGAATGTCAGCTTTTTGTTCTGCTCCCGGGACATGCTTGACGTCGACCAGCTCCTTTTCAATACACTCACGGATAAAATGATATCGTTTGTGTATGTGTTTACTTCGGCCATGAAAGACTGGATTCTTTGTGAGAGCTATGGCCGATTTGTTGTCTAGCCATATCACCACCCGATCACTGTGTTTTCCGGTTGCTTCTTCTAACAGTTCTTGAAGCCATATGGCTTGTTTTGCAGCTTCGGTTGCAGCCATGAATTCAGCCTCACAAGATGACAATGCTACCGTTTCTTGTTTCTGTGAGCACCAGGTGATTGGACAGTTGTTGAGATAAAACACGTGACCTGTAGTACTTCTTCCATCATCCTCATCGATGTTGTGACTGGAGTCACTGTAACCTTCTAACTTCATCATTCCGGACGCCGTGTACACGAGGCCTAACCATGTTGTCCCCTTTAGATACCTTAACACCTGCTTCAAAGCTATCCCATGAGAGGTTTTCGGGTTGTGCATATACCTACTAAGTAGTCCGACACTGAAGGCAAGGTCCGGACGCGTGTGGAGTAGATATCGCAGGCACCCTATCTTCCGTCTGTATTCTCATTCATCAATGCTATCTTCGTTCTCTGCACTTGATAACTTCAAACCGAACTCCATGGGAGTCTGTGTAGCGTTACATTCATCCATACCAGCTTCACTAAGTATTTTCTTTGCATATCTCTCCTGGCTCAAAGTTATTCTCCCCTTCTCTTGCACTACTTCTATACCGAGGTAGTAGGTTAATAAGCCGAGATCACTCATCTCGAAGTTGCTTGACATCTCTCTTTTGAATCCAACTATCATGCTGCGGTTAGACCCTGTTATTAGAAGATCATCGACGTATACGGCGACAAGTAACACATCGTTTTTTCTTCCTCTCGATACAGTGCCGGTTCCTTGACGCATCTTTTAAACTTTAATGTTTCTAGAACCTTGTTGAGCTTCTCATTCCAAGCTCTTGGAGCTTGTCTTAGTCCATATAGAGCTTTGTTCAATTTATATACCTTATCTTCTTCTCCTTTGATCTCAAATCCTTCCGGTTGCTTAACATATACGGTTTCTTTTAGGTCTCCGTGTAGAAACGCGGTTTTGATGTCTAAGTGATGGATTTCCCATTCACTTGATGCAGCTAGAGCAATGATGAATCGCACAGTTTCAATGCGCGCAACTGGCGCGAAGACTTCTTCAAAATCGATGCCATGGCGCTGAATATATCCTTTAGCTACTAGCCTTGATTTGTGCTTATTGATACTCCAATCTGCGTTTATTTTAGTTTTGAAAATCCACTTTAGGCCAATAGCTTTTGCTCCCGGTGGAAGAACAACAAGATCCCAAGTCTTATTTTTTACAATGCTTTTGATTTCTTCTTCACATGCGTCACGCCACACCTTTTCCTCCATTGTGGTTTTGAAGTCGTAAGGCTCCTCGTTTAGTAATAACAGCAGACGTTCTCCTTCTTCTTCAGCAAGGCATATGTAATCATCAAGATATGCCAGTTTCTTACTGATCATGTTTGACCTTCGCGGTTCTACCTCCTCTGTTTCTTCTCCCGACTCTGTATCTTTTTTGATGTTCTCTGTTTCATCTTCGACTGTATCGTCACCAACCATTGTATTATCTGTATTTTCTTCTAGACCTTGATTCCCAAACTCGTCAAATATCACCTTAAGAGTATCAGGTTTCTCGACTTCCTCCTTTCGTGTTTTATTCCACTCCCATGTTTTATCTTCTTCGAACACGACATCTCAGCTGACGACGACCTTTTGGTGTGTGGGATCAAATAGCCGATAAGCTTTAGATCCTGGCTCAGTTCCAAGGTGCACAAGAGTACGAGACCTGCTGTCGAGTTTCCTCAAGTTTACTGGTTCTGTCTTGTCGTGTGCGACACATCCAAATACACGAGGTGTTTGATGTTTGGTTTTCTTCCTTTATATGCTTCATATGGTGTTTGAGATTCCAGTGTCTTTGTTGCTATTCTGTTGATGAGATAAGTCGAATGTCTCACTTCCTCTCCCCATAGATAATTTGGTACTTCCATGTGAGACAAAATACTCCTTGTCATCTCCATCAAGGTTCTATTACGCCTCTCTACTACTCCGTTCTGTTGTGGCGTATATGGAGCTGTAAGGTGCCTCTGTATTCCTGCTTCTTCGCAAAATCTCTGAAACTCTAAGTTTGTGAATTCTCCACCTCGATCTGTTCTCAGAGTTTTGATGGTTGTTCCGCTTTCATGTTCTACTACCTTCCTAAACACCTTGAATTTCTCGAATGCTTCAGACTTCTCCATCAAGAGTATAGACCACGTATATCGAGAGTAGTCATCAATGAGTACAAATATGTACCTCTTTCTCCCCGCCGTTGATGGCGTTATTGGTCCGCAAAGATCTCCATGTACTAACTCTAGTACTTTGGATGCTCGATATGTTGTAGACGTTGGGAAGGGGTGTTTTGTTTGTTTTGCCTTTAAACATGATGAGCATGTTTCCTTCTCTATCTTTAACTCGGGAAGACCTGTAACTAGTTGCAGCTTGACCATCTTTTTCATGGGATCAGTTCCAAGGTGACCAAGGCGTGCGTGCCATCTTGAGGTTTCATCCATCGTTGTTGTTTTTAAGCACTTCTGTTCTTCTATCTCCATCACCACTTTATACAAGCGATTTCTTGACCTTGGTGCCTTCACAATAAGATTGCCGTCTTTGTCATGCAGGGTAAGGTAATTCTCTTTCATTCTTACATCACAACCAGACTCGGTAGCTTGTCCAAGGCTTATGATATTGCTTTTGAGTTTTGGGATGAAGTAAACGTCCGCAAGTATCTTTCACTTTCCATCTTGACTTATGAATAGAATAGATCATTTCCCTTTGATATCTATCCTTGAATCATCTCCAAAACGGACCTTTCCAGTGACTGTATCATCTAAAGATTTAAAATACTCAAGGTTCCCAATCATGTGGTTGCTGGCTCCATTGTCTAAGTACCATACTCTGTTTCCATCGTTGCTTGATTCGAACTCTTTTGGCCTTACATTCTTCTCATTGAGATAAACTAACTCATGTACCATGAGTTTATCAGCCTCATGCGTTTCATCTCCATCCTTGTTCTCTGATATTTCTTGCAATTTAAGCAAACGATTTGGACATGTGGCTGCATAGTGGCCCAGTTTGTCGCATCTGAAACACATGACCTTTGATGTGTCTCTACTCTCCCAGTATGCCCTGCTATCTCGACTGTCCCATTGATTTCTACCTCGTCCTCTTCCTCTGCTATAGTTACGGCCACGACCGCGTCCTCCATTATAGTCTATGTTCTGTGGCTCTGTATTAGAGTACATGAGCTTACTCTGCTCTTCCTGCACATCTTCTTCTTCGTTACATACTCGTTCTTCGTATGCTTTCAATCATCCAATGACATCTTCGAAGCCTGCAGTTTTCAAATCTAGTTGTTGTTCAAGAGAAGCAACCATAAATATAAATTTCTTGCGAGGTAAGCTTCCCAAGAGCTTTTTGACTAGTTTTGTTTCTTCCATGGTTTCTCCCAGCGCAGCTGCCTTCGAAGATACTTCTGAAAGTTTGCCGACAAAGTCATCCACTTTGTATGTTTCCTTCATCTTCATTCTATCAAACTCAAGCATCAAAGTATGGAGTCGAGCTTCTCGAACCCTCTCAACTCCTACATGACGAGTCTTGATCGCGTCCCATACTTTCTTTGCAGAAGTTAGGCTCCCAACTTGTAAAATCATTGCCTCTGGAATCGATTGACATATAAGAGCGGTTGCCATAAAAATTTTCTTTTTATCTTCATATTCTGTCTCGATGACCTCCCATACTTCGTGAACGTTGAGTAGAAGCTTCATCCGTATCTCCCATACGGTGTAGTTCGTTGCTGTCAACATTGGGCACTTGATGGAGGATGATCCTCCTTCCTTCTTTGTTGTAGCAACGATTAGATCCCCCATCTTTCTCGATTTGGCTCTGATACCAAATATAAGTCTAATGCTCTGTTTATGAACTCAAATATAAAGAAACTCTTCTTTATTAACTTAAGAAACTTCTCAAAACTTAAGTTCTCCAAATCACAAACCCTTAAACTCTTAAGGTATGCAACACTCTTGCATCTACTTATATAGGAAACATATTATCCTAAACTCTTAGGACTTATCCTTTTATAAAACCTATTCCTAAAAGAATTACTTTAACTTGTTAACCAAGTTAACTTCATGATTATCTCCAACATTAAACAGTATCTAAAGGTCATGGACTGCTGGTCGGTTCCTTTTTCTCAACAATGTAATAGCGGGGATCACAAACTTCTGGTCTTCCACATTTGTTCTTCCCAAAGCTTGTATCTCAAAGATAAACTCCCTTTGTGGAGCTTTCTTATGGCATGGCAGCTCTGAAGGAAGTCATTCGGCGAGGGTCACCTGGGAGGCTGGGAAACAGTCATTCTAGCAAAAGAAGAAGGATGCCTGGGTGCTGTGATCTAGTAGCTTGGAATAAGGCCTGCTCCCTCAAGCTCATATGGCTCCTCTTCTCCAATTCAGGATCAATCTGGGTCGCGGGGTATAAGGCTGAAGTCCTCAAAGGGTCTCTCAGCAACTTATGGACCACTATGAAGAAGCAAAAATACTATTGGTTCACCAATAAACTTCTAAAACACGGAAGCATTGCCTACGATTGGATCACTGTGAAGGTTGGCAGCGGGAGAGAAGTTAGATTTTGGACAGATAATTGGTCCCCTGTTGGGAACATTCAGAACTTTTTGGCCCCTGTCTCTGCAAACCAGATGGGCATCCCCTCAACTGCAACGCTTCATGACTTGTTCATCAGGGATCGGTGGAATATAAGACCAGCCCGCTCTGATAGACAAGTTCAGGTTCAAGCGCATCTTTCTTCAATTAGTCTCTCCTAGCTTCCTGATGAATATGATGAGTGGACAATAGAAAGAAAAATATGGCACAAGTATCACACTGGTACGATTTATAATCTCTTGAAGAATCATGCACAAACTATACCTTTGAAAAGAGCAATTTGGAACTATGGTGGTGTGCCACGTCATAGCTTCCTTGCCTGGCTTGTTACCCTCAACCGACTCCCTTCTCGAGACAGACTAATCTCTTGGGGTCTTGCGGTTCCTGCAGACCAACCCTCAACCTGCGTATTAGAAGTGTACATAACTATATATATTTACAAGACTTTGTATATTGTATCTAACTCGGGTATAATTCATGAATCTAAGTGTTTTAAGTTGTTAAAAATTACAATCCAAAAAATGTTTATCCTCTATTTATATATTTTCTGGTAGTATCATATGATATGATATCAAACTAAGCGCAACGCCGATAAAAAAGTTAGACAGGATTTTAACTAACCCATGTACTGTGTGATCAACGATGATCTTCACCATCCAAGGAAGAACAAAGACAATCTGAAGTAGGAATCATGTATTAGAGTATCTTTCTTCTCGGATTGAATCGATATGTTGTTCTCGAGAAGCACCTCTAAAATTTGCAATCGAGAATAAAACTTCATCAATTTTTACCGATCCTACAATATCAAAAGAACAAATATTATATGGGAAAAGAATTGGATTCACCTGTAGTTGTGAGATGATCGACAAAAATCATCTGTAAACCTAATCCCCATTTCTCCATAATTTGACAGTTTCGATTTGATAAAAGAAAGACATACACACCATAACATAAGCAAACCCAATAGTTATATAATGAGCTTTTTAGTTTTATAAAAAATTGACAAAAGTGATGAATTAAACTTAATCAACAAATTTCACAACTATTTAGAAAGTGGACCGATTTTGTGTATTCCTTTATACAATCATTTGTGTTCAATTTGTATGAAATTTTCACTCCGTGCAGACGCACGGATTATCACCTAATATATAACATAATAAAAATGAACTGCATGGAATTTTTTTTTTTGCTAAAAAACTGCATGGAGTTTGCCAGCTCTTTATTCTTTCAAAGCATCCTAAGTTCCTATGTATAATCTTATGAATGGACTTCAGTGTTTTAATTTTGTTTTAAAATAAATAAAGTGAGATAATTTTCTAGATAAAGAAATATTAAACTTTGAAAGATCGCTTACAAATTACAACTGAGAAAAACAGCTGAAATGGCCTCTAGTCGCTAACAGAAGGATATTTATATTATATATATCCAATGATTTAATCTTAAAAGCAAAAAAATAAATTGATAAACAGAGAAGAACAAACTGAAGCCATCATTAAACAGTTAAAAGCTAAATGCCAGTTGCAGAGATTGTTAAATATTTACAGAGGAAACCCTCGAACTGTTGTTGAGACTTTTCTTTGGTTTCTTCATTTCCCCGATTCTAGTTTTCTCTACGACATTGTCTTTATCTTCTTTTGCTGCTGCTGCTGCTACGGCCTCAATTTTCTTTTTCATGTTTTCCTTATAAACTTTTCTCATCGCGTATACCTCTGCCAACCCCGCTGTCCCCGATTCACCCACACCGTACATCTCCCGCAAATAGTAATCTGCCAATCGATTTTAGAAATAAAAATGGTCTGAAACTCAATTGAATTTACTTTTTTTTTTTACTGGGGGTAATGAGAATGCGATCTAAAGAGGTTCAGCGATGAATTTATTTATAGAGTTTCTAGGGAGAGAACTTACATGGAAGTATGGAACTATCTTCGTCCGCCAATTTTGATTTTTCTTTCTTTTTTTTTTGTTGGTTTTCCCATTTGGAAAGAATAATGTAGAAAATGGGAAATTTATTGAAAAAATAAAATGGAAAATTTATTGATAAAATAAAATGGGAAATCTAAATGCCATTTTCGCTTCGGGACCAAGAAATGGATGATAGATTAAGATTATCTACCATACACGTGACACGCAACCAAAATCATTGACAAACATTAGGGTATATAACCCCACCTTTATTATATAATATTATACCAGATGTTTTTCTACGCTGCAATAAAAACATTTTTAATTTAAACTATATTTAGAAATAAAAATTTATTAATATTTTAGATTTTATTATTTTATGAGTATTTAATAAAAACTGGTATAACTAAACATAAATTAAGATAACAATATTTTTTAATTATATATAATATATAATATGTAATATATGTAAGTATGTAGTTCAACTTATAATCTTAGTTATATTTTCTATTGCTTTTAGTTAAATATATTAAATTAACTTGTTGAAATTAATAGATATTTATTTTAAAAATTTATAATTATCAAAACTTTACTTGAAAAAATTTGTAGATAATAAACCATGTGTTAGTGGTCCAGTGATTAAAACTCAACCTAGGAAGTCATGGATTCGAGCGCCGCTAGGAGGTGATTTTCTTGAAAGATTTTCGGACTTAATACGGAGAATCCTGCTAACATATGGCCACTGATGAGATTTACATGGGGTGATCACCAGCCTTCCTGGATGTTTTCAACGGGCCCTTAGTGGCTCAGATTACCCGGACGGTCATTAGGCGCTAGTCGAATCTTCCTGAGGTTCCGGATACGAGGGTCATCAAAAAAAATTGTAGATAATAAACTAATGATTTTACGATTAAAATTTTTTAACTTCTTAAAAATTGTATAAATCTTGAAAAATTTTAGTAACAAAATTGGATAACTATAAAAAATATAATTAAAAATAAGAGAAATATCTTGGATAGCCTTTTAGTTTATTTTTCAAAAAAGATCCCTTAAAAAAGAAAATGACCAAAAAATGTTTTATATACTCCTATAGTTTACTAATTTAGATTTAAGGTTTAGAGTTAATGGATGGATTTGGAGATGAAGTTTCAAATTTCAAAAAACACAAAATTAAAATTTTCAAAATAAAATAGGTTATTTAAGTCATTTTGTTTTTTGAGAACTATTTTTGTGACAAAACTTTAAAAAACTATTTAAGAGAATTGTCTATTAAATAATATTTCAAAATTTCTAATGATGTTGAATGAGTTATTAATATAATTTAAAAGTTTACAAAAATTATAAATCAACATTAAATGTAATATATGTGTTATTAAAATATTTTAAAAAGTTTATCAAAAATATAAATCAGTATTAAATTTAATTGTTCAAATCATATTTTGCCAATAAATAGTGACATCAATTTTAATAGTCATATAATTTTTTTTTGTAAATATGATTATAAAAAAATATGTGGCATATCCTTTTACGAAAAGTATCTAGAATGTTCATATCATATTTTATCAATAAGTCATATCATCAATTTTACTAACCATATCACATATTTTATGAAAGTGATTATATAGAAAATATGCCACAAATCACTTTTAGAGTAATGTCTAGTATATATTTCTATTGTCACTTTAGATTTTCATCACTTCTATCCCCGCCATTTCCACTGTATATATGGTTATTTCATCACTATTGGAAAAGCTTTTAATCTGATAAATAGGCAAAGGCATAAGATCTTTGATCCATAATAATCTTTTCGACGTTTAGTTCGACCATTAAAGTAAATACGTTTTTCAGTGTAAATTATCCATCTTAAATAAAGTTGACCTAGTAATTCAAAATTTTCAAGTCCATGTGATGATTTAACTGTTAGTGGATTTCAGATAAAAATCAACTTTGTCGTCCATGTTGACTATTTCACTGTAGTTAAGTCATGCATGACGACCGTCAAATCTTTGGAGAATGGAGATTCAATTTATATAATTTTATTAAAAAATTAATTAAATAAGAAAACTAGTCAGCCCATCTGATGTTGCGTCATCCATGACGTTAGGAAGACTTGTAGAGAAATTCGCTTGGAGTTACAAGTGCATTCTGATTGAGCTTATCGATGAGTATATAAAAAAGAGATCGGAGTTTAACCAAAAATTAATAAAATATTAATTTTGAATATATAAACTTAATTACATAAAAAAACTTAATTACATAAAGATATTAAACATATAGCATGATCTAGTGTTTCGTACAGCTGATCCAGACCTAACGACTTGATGGAAAATCAAGAATGAGTACTCAGAACCTAATTTTTAAACATAATTTAATATTTTATTACTTGTTTATCTATTAAACATCAAGATTTAATGTTCTATACATATTTTATAAGATTCATAGATAAGTTTTGTACGATCATACTACATGAACTGAGACTTATTTCATTACTTGTTAATTTTTTGTATTTTATTTTTAATTGAACTAGATTTTGACCCGCTCAACCGATCGGGTGTCAATTTTCATTTTTTTATCTACATTTGTACTAAATGTTATACATGATTTGCAAAGTGAGTACTAATATAACATTTTGAAAAATAACAATGTGTTTAATTATATTGAATATTTTTTGTGTTCTACAATAAATTATATGACCGATATTTAATGGACATCATATAAATAAATCCAAATTTATATAATTAGATTTATGTATAAAATATCTAGAAAAAAAAATTCTGAACTAAAAGTAAGAAAAATAGATAAATATGAGTTAGCATGGTATTAAAAATTGATACATTAGTTACAACATTTGAAAGAAAATAAAAATAATATAGGAAATTTATTCCATAGAATATTCGATTTGTATAGTTGTATTCATAATTTTCAAAATAGAGAAGGTGTATGTATTGTGAAAATAATTTATAAATCACGTTAGAATGATCATAATTGTCTTCGCCGATTGTGCATGTCAACTTAATTGATTTATGAATATAATATTTAATTTAATTGCTTCTTGGTTAATTTCTAAATACTATTATTATACTAAAGATTATGAAGATACTGTATCCATAGATTAAACCTGGTTAGCAAGATTTTCAAAAAGTGTAGATTTTGTAATAAGTATTTATTTGTATAAGTGATAATATATATTTTAAAAGCTTACCTGATTAAATAATTGACATTTCTAAACACAATAATTTATAGTTTATATTGAAAAATTTTATTTGTCTTATAAACCATTAATTGTATCATCCATACGTTTTAGAATATGACCCATATATCCGCACAATGTATTTTTTTTATTGATCGAAAACTTCATGATAATGTATAATAAAATTGTTGTATATTTTATTTAAAATATATGGTGCTATAATTATATTTTCTATACTGAACTTACATTGGGATATTATTTATATAAAAATATATGTAACATAATATATTTATATATTATATAAATGATTCTTTTAATGTGACTTTTATTTTTTAGTTATTACTAATAAATAATGAAAATATGATTACATCGTACTTGCCAGCACGGTTTCTCTTGACAAGGGAACCGATTCTCGGAACTTTGCTGGTTAGAAGACGGGGTTTCGTTCTGAGGTCTATCGGTCCTTCCTGCGAGCCCGTTTTGGGCACGGAGAGGTGTACTCAGAGATCCGCGACTCGAGTCGGGTCTTCTCCCGAACCATTGTAATTCAAGTTCCAATACGCCCACCTCATTTAGGGATTATGATGTGAATTATCTCCCACGTAGCATCTGGATCGAGTGATCGAAAAATCGGGAGTCCCAAAGGCTCCACTATTCTGGGAGGTCAGGATTCGTGGTGGCGGATTTGTCTGAGATCTGACTTCGTCTCGAACACTTATCCGGTGTTCAGCGATTTCCCTCTCGGTCTGCTCCAGCCGATTCGTGATAGTCCGGTGAGCGAGTTCTTGTTCTCGACTTTTATCTAAAAGTGTCCGGATTATACCTCGAAGTTCGGCGAGTTCCTCTCTCGTTTGAGATATCGGCGTAGGAGATATTGGTCTGGCCAGTTGCGTTTTGGATAATGGAACTGTCGATGGGGGGCCTGTCCCCCGGGCGGTTCCAAACTCGGGCTCCGAATCGATCAGGAGCTACAGTCCCTGTGAGAGGAGCTTGCGGGGTTTGGATCGGATCGTCGATTCCACCGGTGTTGGTGGATCCGATCGGTGGGTCATTCCTTTGCTCGATCCCGATGGGATCGACGTTGATTGTTCTCTGTTGAGAGTTTCTGGATTGATTGGGATCCATAATCGTGCTTAGAAATTCTAGATCGGGTTCTGAGCAAGAATGTTTTTCTTTTATCTTCCCCACAGTCGGCGCCAAAATGTAGATCCTAAAATATACACTAAGTATTTGATAGTGTTTGTAATGTAAACTGGGGAATAAAAAAGGATGTAAGCAACAATATCCTTAGAACACAACGATGTAATCGGAAATTGATTGACAAAAATGGACTTTTATTGAGTAAGAGATCAGTTACAATGAATGGGAATGAGATTCGACAATACAAAGGAAATCGAATTACACTAGACTCAAAACAATGTGAAATGAGGTCGATGTGAATAGTGTGCTCTCTCTAGGGTTTTTGACGTGAGACTCTCCAAGAGCTCTCTTCCCTTTTATAGTTACATCTTCATTTACTCACATGAAACCGACTCCGCGATCTCCGGAATCTCGATGACTCTTTCTTTGATCTCGAGTTCCTACCGTGGGCTCCGTAACACTCGGCCCATTCTCTTGGCTAGGCCCATTAAGGAAATATCAAAAATTGGGTCCAACATTTGTCCCCCAGTCTCTTTTCCTTTAAACGAATGGGAAAGAGACGGTTCGGTTAACCAGATTTTGTTTGCTACAAAATCGGTTTGATTTCGTTCCGGTTATCGAGATCTTTGTGAGCCGTTATTTCGCGCTTCCATAAGCGTATAACGGCTATGTGCGCTTGTTCCTAGGGCGAAATCTAGGCAATTATTGCTCTAGGACGAAACCTAGGCAATTATTGTTTTCCTCGGGGGTAGCGATAGAGCCGTTTGAGAGTGTCTTTAAATAGAGAGGAGTTCTCCTCTTTACTTCAACTCTGATCTTTCTTCCCTTCTTTCTCTTGAGCGTTGCTATTCTCCTGTTTCCTATTTCTCGTCAAGATGGCTCTATTCTCTTCTCCCCGTCCAACAACCACGAAGTATCAGCTCAAGAATATGTATTCCTCGTACAATGTTGATCGCCCGTTATCCTTGATCTCGCTTCTGACCCTGAAGTCCCGGAAAACGTTCGAGAAGGTTACTGTGGGGCATATTTATCTTTTTGCGAGACGTGCGGTCTTTCTTTTCCGATACCGAGTCAAGTACTATAGATACTTGCCGAGCTCGGCCTCTCCTTCTCTCAGATGTGTCCTTATCTTCTTAGGCAGCTGGCAATCCTAGTTACGGCCAAGGAGGAGAACCTTTTGTTCGGTCTTGAGGAGTTGCATCACTTGTTCGTGATGAAGCGCAACAATCAGAGTCCTGGGAATTTCTTGATGTCTCCGCGTCCGGGTCGACATATCATCGGGGGCTGCCGTATCGAGACGAGAAGTGGCGAGAATAGTTCTTTGTCTTCAAAATCGACTCGGCGTCTATGTGGGATTTTGAATTTTCCAGGCTCCCCCGGCTTTGGGCTGAGGATATTGGTAAACTTTTTTATCATTCTTTGTTCTTCTTGGTTTAAATAAGTTCTTTCCCGTTCTGAGAGCTCTTTTTTTTTATTTTTGTTCATCTGCTCAGTTCACTCGGGAAGCTCTTCGATGTCGGATCAGCTTCGAGGTCTGCTGGCCGTTCTGAGAACTTTTTTTAATATTTTTGTTCATCTGCTCAGTTCACTCGGGAAGCTCTTCGATGTCGGATCAGCTTCGAGGTCTGCTGGCCGTTCTGAGACGGGGGGAGACCGATTGGTCATCGTTCAGCAGAGAGCGGACTCGAACTTCGCTGTCGCTTCCTCTCAGCTCGAATATGGCTCCCAAAATCTCTGAGCCAATCGAATTAATTGGCGACGCTCAATCTACCGATCGCAGGGAGGAACATACTTGCCGTGGTCTTCCTCCCAACTCGGATCGTCTCGGGAGGCGCCTATCGAGGAGGTAATCGTTTCTGACCTCCGGATCGATCTCGAGAAGATCGTTTGCGGATCTTGTTCCGACTTTGCATAGGTCTCCAGTGTCCTTGAGTTCTGACTCACAGGAGGACTCCTCCGTCCGCAAACGCAATTCTTATCGGGCGCCGAAAAGCGCCTCTTCTGGACCGTCGCGGCCTGCTTCGATGAGATCGAAGAGGCGGAAGCTTGCGCGAAATGGTGACGACCCGACGTGCATGACCGACGTTGATCCCAATGGTTTAGCAGACAACACTAGGCCACATGACACTAGCTCAACGTTCTTTGCTTCCTCATAAGAAATGCAGGCTTACACCAAGGTCGCCAAGGCGAACGCCAAGGTCAGTCTGTCGAGAGTGAATATTTTTTTTGTAGCCTTCCGTCTTTGAATAATTGGTATATCCTAACCTTGGAATGTGGACGCATTTTTTCTTTAGGTCATGGAAGCATGCAACGAGCTGGTATTGGTGATGAGGAATTGCGCAGAGACTTCTCAGCAGGAGTCGGAGATCGAGAGCATCGGCCTGGATCTAAAGAGGATTTCGGAGGAGCTCGAGATCGCCAAACGCGAGTAAAGAAAACGCTGAGAATATCGTGGCCATGACGGAGGATTGGGTGAGAGTTTGTCACAAGAGGTCGGCTTTGGAGGCCGAGGTTGTCGCTCAAAGGGCCAGGATGGCGGATCTCGAGGCTGGAAGGGATCGAGATGTTCGGCGGGCCTCCCGTGTTGCCCGTCGCGAAGTCTCGCGAAAGTACATGATGATTCTGAAATCACTGGAAAGGAGATGGGCGAGTAAGGAGAAGGAAACGGTGGCCAGGATTTAGCTTTAAGAGGTCGTTGCGAACATCGATCTCCTAACCGAGATGAACATCACAATGTTTCTGAAGAAGGAGATGGTGATGAGCATCATGATCACCAACACCAAGAAGAAGCTGTAGACGCAGGTGAATAAGAGCAAGTAGCAGAGAACAATGATGCAAACCAAGACCAGCATGTAACATCGAGATATGGTCGTAACATCAAAAAGCCAAAGAAGTTTGATGATTACATCCTACTCGCTGAAGTCGAAGGTGGTAGACTCTTGCTCACCATAGATGGCGAACCAGAAAGTTACATCGAAGCTGCGTCGACACAAGAATGGATCGATGCAATGATGGCAGAGATCGAATCTATCATCAAAACAAGACATGGAAGCTCATAAAGAAGCCTTCTGGTGTTAAACCAATAGGACTAAAGTGTGTCTATAAGATTAAGAGGAATGCAGATGGAACAGTGGTCAAATACAAAGCAAGGTTAGTCACGAAGGGGTATGTATAGCAACAAGGCATAGACTGTGAAGAAGTATTTGCTCCAGTTGCTCGGACAGAAACCATTCGGCTACTATTGGCGTTAGCAACATCTAATGGATGGGAGATCTATCACTTAGATGTGAAAACTGTTTCCTGAATGGAGACTTAAATGAGGATGTATATGTGACTCAACCAGAAGGTTTTGTGGAGAAAAGGAAAGGAGGATCACGTGTATAAACTCATCAAAGCACTATACGGTTTACGTCAATCTCCGAGAGCTTGGAACATCAAACTTTATTGTGTCCTCAAGGAGATGGAGTTCACGAAGTGCACCAAGGAACCTGCGGTATATCAAAAGAGAGAGAAGGAGGAGCTTCTCATCATAGCCATCTATGTCGATGATTTGTTTGTAACGGGGACTTCGCTCAAAGTTATCAAACATTTCAAGGACGATATGTTAAGAAGATTTGAGATGTTAGACCTCAGTAAGCTTACATACTATCTTGGAATAGAAGTAATGTAAGGAGCTGATGGCATTCAAATCAAACAAGGAGGATACGCGAAAGGTATACTCAACACGGAGATGGAAACATGCAATCTAACTCATGTTCCGATGCATACAAGTTTGAAAATATCAAAGGCAGGGAGGAGCCTGAGATTGATGCAACATCGTATCGAAGCACCATAGGGTGTTTAAGGTATCTTCTTCATACTCGACCGGACTTGGCATTCTCGGTCGGTGTATTGAGTAGATATATGCAAAGTCCAAGAGAGAGCCATGGACAAACTGTGAAGCATCTGTTGTGATATATAAAGGACACCACTGAGTATGGTCTCTTCTTCAAACGCGATGGAACATCGGAGATTACAGGTTACAGTGACAACAGCCATAACATATCAATACTATTAAAAGAGAAGGAGTTTTGAAAAATCTACTTATGCAAGTTGTTTTGGACTCTTTTATTTTTTTATTTTTTAGTCTTACCTTATATTTATTTCCTTATATTTAGCTAACTATACTACTTTATATTTAGCTAACATACGACACTCAATGATTCTCTTTATTAATCGTACTTTAGTAGGTCAATTTTTATATACAACTCCTTTATACTAGAATATGTATAAATTCAGTATACAAAAATATCACATTCTCTAAACGGTGTCTCATGAATTAATATACTATAGATATGCTATCTAAATCTAATAAGTTTATTAAAATTAATATATTTTCGAAACTTATTTGAAAACTAGAATATATCATACATTATATTATACTATCTATCTTATTAAAACAGAAACATTGTAATGGACCTAACTATTATTTTGTAAGATTTTAAATTAAATGCACACTCTCTTATATAGGTATACTAGGATCAGCCCGCCCTACGGGCGGGATGTTAATTCAAAAATAATTGAAATAGTTAGAGTAAATATTTAATATAATTTTTTTACTAACTTAAAATATAAATATTAGTTTAATTCTGTATTTGTTTTTATTTTTTGAAGTCTAAATAAACTCTACTATCTTAATAATTAGATACTAGATCTTAACCCGCCCGACTGGGCGGGTCTTTTTTATGATATATAAAATTATGAAAAACATAAGGTTAGGGGGTACAACTTCTACTACTTATAGTTTACTGTCGTAAATAATATTAGAGGCTGATCTGCGTATCTGTGTGGATATTAGGCGGATCTTTTTTTATGATATATATATATATATATATAATATATATATATATATAAACATTTCAGAACTTTAAATTAATTGAACGAAATTGTATTGCTTTTGTTTATTTTTTAAACTTTGTATTTCCTAATTGTATTATGTAATGACGTACTTCCTTGAAATATTGGGAGCAAAAGGAAAAATATATTGAATGTGTCTGACAGCTTATTTATACAGAACTCAAAATAGTTTTAAATCTTACCATGCGTATTAAATGTGTATTTATTTAGTTTCAAATATTTGAGAAATATAAAATTATAAGGAAATGAAAAAAAAAAAAACATATTTGGTTACCACGGTCTCTCCTAAAAAAAAATCAACTTGTATTGATGCGCAATTGGTTGATATTGTCCAAAAACAGCCAAAACTTTAAAAGTGTCGATAGTCTTCCACTCTCCAACTGGTAAACCACATTGCATATGATAAATCTGATTTCTTTGGCACGCAGTTGCAATCTTTACACCCTATAAAACAGAAAAAGAAACAGATTTATAAAACAGTAGAATAGAAAAAAACTTATAAAACCTTAAATAAACGAAAAGTACAGATTAACTCGAGTTTTTCTATATTTTTCTTTTTATAGTTAATATATTATTATATAATAATGTTAATTCATTTATTAATCCGCGGTACACTCGCAATTGATCCACGGTTTATCAGATGACTCGGTGATTTGGAAAGTCATTCAGTTCAATGTCCAGATCAGGTTTAAAACATTGATGAAAATATAACGTGATTTGACTGCAATTGATTTTTTAGTATGAAATCTCACTATAGATATTTATATACTTAAAATATAATAGAGAAAGAAAAAAATCTTAGGACTTTATTTGAAGTATACTCCTTAATCAAGGGTAGTTATTGTCAAAGAAACAAATGTGAAAAATATGTTAAAGATATCACATGTAGATATTTGAGTAGTTTAGATTATGGGGCAAATATATTGAAATAATATATAGGAATTGTAATAATTGAGAAAATATCTTTTATGATTATAGGGATTTAAATGGTAATGATAATAAAATAAAAAATAATTCAGTTTGAAAATATATTATTTGTTGACGAAAAAAAGATTTTACTTGTTGAAAAGATTTAATTTTTTATGTAGAAAAACAATTTTCAGAACTAAATAACGAAATGTTTATATTTTAAAATATTAAAGTGTAGAAAATATACCAAGAAAATCTGGAAAGAATAAATTACATATATACCTTCACATCTATCTTATTAAAGTAGATTTTTTTTTATTAAAGTAGAATTTTGATTGACAAATAATTCTTTTCTCGAGAATAGCTTCCAGCATAATTTTGATTTACAAATTTTGTTATAAATATTAAAATATTACATAAAAAAATTATATATTTTGAAATCATTATATAACTGAGTTTTGATATAACAAATCTCACTATTGATATTTATATATTAAAATTTAAAATTGAAAAATAAATTGTAGGTTCCAACAGGTTTTGATTTGAAAATCCCCTGGTGATATAATAATATTAAATATATTTTGATTTAAAAATATTTAAATACTAAAAAAGTTATATTAGACAGAAAAATTATATCGTGAGTTGTTTGATCAAAGGTCAACACTGATCCTATATTAGTTGTCGACGTTAAACTATTTCCTATAAATTGGTTTTTTAGTTACTATGATATTTATTAATAGTTAGTTTTTGAACGAATGATGCAATAATACATTTCCACATAAGGAATGTTAATATAGATTAAGGCAATTATTAGTTCCTACATTTATTGAGACTGATTAATTTCTATAATCACTGAGTATTGTTACCATTTAAATTGTTTTTGAATTATAGATAAATCATGATAAAATCTCGGTAGGTTGATTAATAGTATTGATTAATATGTTATTCAAGTTTCCAATCAATAATTTTTTTTATTCTTATCCTTGTCACCAAACAAAAGCTTAAAGTATTTCTACTTTAATAAGATAGACTAGATTTTGACCCGTGCGACCGCACGGGTATTTATTTTATGTTTTAAATTTTTTTTTGTATTAAATGATATATTTATAATATTTGATCATAAATTTAGATCGAAAACTAATTTTTTGCAGTTATAAAAAAAATTAAAATTTTAATAGAATATTCTTATATAAATTCAATTATCATAATTAAAATAGTATAGGTGTGGATCATAATGCTTTCGAATTCCAAATATTTGTTAAGAAAATAATCACACTCGGTATTTAATTTTAAATTTTAATCTGTGTGTGTACTAAATGTTATATTTGTAAATCATATTTTAATAATTTTGTGTTTAACGTAAAATGTATCACCGACACTGGAGATCACTTAAACAAATCTAAAATATATAGCAAACAAAGTTTTTGAATGATAAGTATGATGCATTAGTTATAAAATTTGTAAGAAAAAGAATAATTTTTAGACTTTTAACAAATTTGTGACATATAAAAATTAAGATTAAAATTTGTAAGAAAATGAAATGTAATATAATATATATTTGATCTAACTGCTAATTTATTATAAATGGTATTACGTGTTCAATAATTTTCAGATTGGATTTTGACAATTAGTTTTATAATTACTGTAGACTGATGAGAAAGTCAATGGAGAATATTTTTTCGAAAATAAATAAGGTGATTATGTTTCTATATCTCGTAGTAGGGATGGGAGTTCGGATGTCCATTCGGGTTTGATTCAGGTCTCTTTGGGTTTTAGGTTTTCAGGGTAAAAGGTCTTAGCTTTATTCGGGTATTTATAATTTCGGTTCATGTTCTGATTCAGATAACTCATTTAAATTGTTTAAAAAATTAAAATTATTAAAATATAAAGTAAAATATATATATAAAAAATTGAATAATGTATGCCAAAAACTTAAACTTAATATAAAAATTGGTTTGGTTCGAATATTAAAAGATAGTGATGGCACAATAATTTTTCTACCATACCATATGCGATTTTTATTATCATTAAATGTGTTAAATTTAGAATTAGAAAATGTATTTATTAAACTGAAAAGACAGCAATTAATAAAACTATAAATAATTTCGAAATTGATTTAATAGAGAAATAAAACTATAAAAATCAACTTGTATTGATGCGCAATTGGTTGATATTGTCCAAAAACAGCCAAAACTTTAAAAGTGTCGATAGTCTTCCACTCTCCAACTGGTAAACCACATTGCATATGATAAATCTGATTTCTTTGGCACGCAGTTGCAATCTTTACACCCTATAAAACAGAAAAAGAAACAGATTTATAAAACAGTAGAATAGAAAAAAACTTATAAAACCTTAAATAAACGAAAAGTACAGATTAACTCGAGTTTTTCTATATTTTTCTTTTTATAGTTAATATATTATTATATAATAATGTTAATTCATTTATTAATCCGCGGTACACTCGCAATTGATCCACGGTTTATCAGATGACTCGGTGATTTGGAAAGTCATTCAGTTCAATGTCCAGATCAGGTTTAAAAACATTGATGAAAATATAACGTGATTTGACTGCAATTGATTTTTTAGTATGAAATCTCACTATAGATATTTATATACTTAAAATATAATAGAGAAAGAAAAAAATCTTAGGACTTTATTTGAAGTATACTCCTTAATCAAGGGTAGTTATTGTCAAAGAAACAAATGTGAAAAATATGTTAAAGATATCACATGTAGATATTTGAGTAGTTCAGATTATGGGGCAAATATATTGAAATAATATATAGGAATTGTAATAATTGAGAAAATATCTTTTATGATTATAGGGATTTAAATGGTAATGATAATAAAATAAAAAATAATTCAGTTTGAAATATATTATTTGTTGACGAAAAAAGATTTTACTTGTTGAAAAGATTTAATTTTTTATGTAGAAAAACAATTTTCAGAACTAAATAACGAAATGTTTATATTTTAAAATATTAAAGTGTAGAAAATATACCAAGAAAATCTGGAAAGAATAAATTACATATATACCTTCACATCTATCTTATTAAAGTAGATTTTTTTTTATTAAAGTAGAATTTTGATTGACAAATAATTCTTTTCTCGAGAATAGCTTCCAGCATAATTTTGATTTACAAATTTTGTTATAAATATTAAAATATTACATAAAAAATTATATATTTTGAAATCATTATATAACTGAGTTTTGATATAACAAATCTCACTATTGATATTTATATATTAAAATTTAAAATTGAAAAATAAATTGTAGGTTCCAACAGGTTTTGATTTGAAAATCCCCTGGTGATATAATAATATTAAATATATTTTGATTTAAAAATATTTAAATACTAAAAAAGTTATATTAGACAGAAAAATTATATCGTGAGTTGTTTGATCAAAGGTCAACACTGATCCTATATTAGTTGTCGACGTTAAACTATTTCCTATAAATTGGTTTTTTAGTTACTATGATATTTATTAATAGTTAGTTTTTGAACGAATGATGCAATAATACATTTCCACATAAGGAATGTTAATATAGATTAAGGCAATTATTAGTTCCTACATTTATTGAGACTGATTAATTTCTATAATCACTGAGTATTGTTACCATTTAAATTGTTTTTTGAATTATAGATAAATCATGATAAAATCTCGGTAGGTTGATTAATAGTATTGATTAATATGTTATTCAAGTTTCCAATCAATAATTTTTTTTATTCTTATCCTTGTCACCAAACAAAAGCTTAAAGTACTTCTACTTTAATAAGATAGACTAGATTTTGACCCGTGCGACCGCACGGGTATTTATTTTATGTTTTAAATTTTTTTTTGTATTAAATGATATATTTATAATATTTGATCATAAATTTAGATCGAAAACTAATTTTTTGCAGTTATAAAAAAAATTAAAATTTTAATAGAATATTCTTATATAAATTCAATTATCATAATTAAAATAGTATAGGTGTGGATCATAATGCTTTCGAATTCCAAATATTTGTTAAGAAAATAATCACACTCGGTATTTAATTTTAAATTTTAATCTGTGTGTGTACTAAATGTTATATTTGTAAATCATATTTTAATAATTTTGTGTTTAACGTAAAATGTATCACCGACACTGGAGATCACTTAAACAAATCTAAAATATATAGCGAACAAAGTTTTTGAATGATAAGTATGATGCATTAGTTATAAAATTTGTAAGAAAAAGAATAATTTTAGACTTTTAACAAATTTGTGACATATAAAAATTAAGATTAAAATTTGTAAGAAAATGAAATGTAATATAATATATATTTGATCTAACCGCTAATTTATTATAAATGGTATTACGTGTTCAATAATTTTCAGATTGGATTTTGACAATTAGTTTTATAATTACTGTAGACTGATGAGAAATTCAATGGAGAATATTTTTTCGAAAATAAATAAGGTGATTATGTTTCTATATCTCGTAGTAGGGATGGGAGTTCGGATGTCCATTCGGGTTTGATTCAGGTCTCTTTGGGTTTTAGGTTTTCAGGGTAAAAGGTCTTAGCTTTATTCGGGTATTTATAATTTCGGTTCATGTTCTGATTCAGATAACTCATTTAAATTGTTTAAAAAATTAAAATTATTAAAATATAAAGTAAAATATATATATAAAAAATTGAATAATGTATGCCAAAAACTTAAACTTAATATAAAAATTGGTTTGGTTCGAATATTAAAAGATAGTGATGGCACAATAATTTTTCTACCATACCATATGCGATTTTTATTATCATTAAATGTGTTAAATTTAGAATTAGAAAATGTATTTATTAAACTGAAAAGACAGCAATTAATAAAACTATAAATAATTTCGAAATTGATTTAATAGAGAAAGAAAGTTAAATTTATATTTGGACAACACATTAACTCAACTGAAAAAGACAAACATTAAAATAGGTAACTTAATTTATATTAGGACATCACATTAATTCAACTGAAAAAGACAAGCATTAAAATAGGTAGCTTATTTAATTTTCAGTGGCATAGTAATGTAAATAACTTTGAAAACTTAGGGGCAATTTATATGGGTACTTCTCTTTTAATAATATAGATGTGTTCTTTACTTCGGGTGATTCTACATTAAATTTAGAAACTTCTAAATTCCCATTGAATTTATTTGTTGACATTTAAATATTTATAATATAATATAAATGATTACAAAGAGATACGGAAGATATATTTGCATTATATATATATTGTTTATAAAATATACCATATAAAACTAAACTAATTTTTTTTTGTAAACTAAAAACTAAACTAATTATTTAGAGTTTGAATTTAATAGGTGCATTGTATTTTTAATAACAATTATAGTTTACTGGAAAATTTATACTATTTGAATTTTTATTAATTATTGATCTTCCCATTTTGCGTCTAGCTAAGGAATAAACAAATCTTGAGATATAGATTCATGTCGAGAAGAAATTACTTCTGATACCATATGATATCCACTAACCTACCGAGGTTGGTTGTGGTGACTTTGTAGATCGAATGAGCATTCGGGCTTGTCTAGATGAATGCGGGTCATTGTCTGGATGATCACCTGATGGAAATGTATGTTCAGTAATGTTAATAATAGTGATGAACTCATCAACAATTTCTTTGTTAAAAATAAAGAAAAGCCAGACGAACCGGAACTCGAGACTCTCGAGGCATCGTGAACGTTTGGTGTGGGACTCACTGGAACCAGAACATGGAACTCTTCTAGGTATTTTGTTATCCATGAATCAGAGTAGGTTTCACAAAACTAAACGGTGCTTGAGTGCAAAGGGGCTGATCACTAAAATAAGAGCCATTGTTGATTTGTATCTCTACCTCCAACCAGTTTCGGGTTGACCTTCGGATCAACACGCATTGACTCTAGTTGCATATGGAGAGCAACAGCCTGAGAGTCAATTAGGCTTAGGGTGACAGTGTCATCACTGCACAAATCCAAAATAGCACATCTATTAAAATACTTGAAGACAGGGCAAAACAAAAAATAATATGGCAACTACACACCATATTCAAATGAGCTACAGATATATCAATCTAATACCTGTCCAGCCTGATTGTCACCATCACACGATTCTTTGCTTCAGGAGGATCAGTTACGGTACTCCTCACCCCAAGGATCTCCCCTATGATGTCTACATAAAGCCCACCAGATAATTAAATCCATGTACACAGTCACACAACATGAACTAACAGTGTGTAAAAAACAAAAAAAAAACCTTACCTGGTAAGTGACTGTTCGTGTTTGCCAGCCCATGCAACTCCGACTGGTTACGGAACCGGAAACCTTCAGTGGGTAAAGGTGAAACTGGGTCAGACAACTCCTTAAAGGAGGTTGTTTCGCTGAACCGGATGAGGAGAGAAGAATCCGTAAGCCGGAAGTTCTGCGCACACCAAGCGACGTCAAAACCGGATATCGAAAACATTGTCCCGGCAATGAGTTGTTCCTGGTATCGTGGGAGACGATTAGAGCTTATGCTTGCCTGCATGATAGTGCCCTGAATATGTAGAAAGAATCATCAGAAATAAACCAACACACACAAAGCCATCATAACTAATTCCAGTTCTACGGCCAGTTTAACATAAACACAACCCCCATCAATAAAATAAATAATTAGTCAATCGAGACAAACGTTCAACAGGACACAACGAAGGACAAAAAAAAAACAATAAATCTGAAGTTTGCAACACTCAATCAACCAACCAATAGTTAAACAGATCGGATGGAATTAACTTACATTGACGTCCACCAAAAGAAGGTCAGCCCACATGAGCTCGCCACCACGTTTCACGTTTCTTGCTTCCCAGAACCGGAGCAGTCGCGCCTCAACGACGGCGGAGCACCGGCCGGATTTCAAATCCGAGAAGAAAACCTTCGTCATAGCCATTAGCAGGGAAGAGGATAAAGATTGTGAATTAGCGATGATAGGTATCAGCGAGATTAAGAGGTAGAGAAGAAAAAACAAAAGAGAGGGATACAGACCCTTTATAGCACAAACCAACCTATGATCAACGCAACCGAAGAGACCGCATTAGAGGCATGAATTTAAGACGCTCGAAGTAATTACGATGCGCAAGCAACAGATCCGTTACAGTGTCCGTTTCTTCACGATCGGCGCCGACGAAGACAGGGAGGACGAAGGCGATAGATTAGGGTTATCGTGTTCTATGGTTCCAGATGGGCCAGATTAAGGGACAAAACTGAATATGAGACAGGGCCCATCACACATCACGCTGAGAAGCCCACAGACGAAATGTTTAAATGAAATGTACGCGTGGCAGCCTGTGAGATCTCTAATTTCTTAGGTGGATGCTGATGTGTCAGCAGGAGGGATCCAACCTTCTTATATAGATATATATAGATGATATCCACATGAATTCATTAATAGACTGAGACTTTCTTTTATTTTGTTGGTTTAGGAAATAAATGGTCCAACGCTAATTAAAAGATTTGAAATATATTCATGTTCATAATCATACGATTAGCAACTTCATCTTTTCTTTATTTAAGTTAGTGCATAGTTGCATACGATTATTGTTTAAAATTGTCCTTGGGTTCTACATAACATATTATGTACAGATATATGTACAGATTCTATTTACCTCTATATTACGTAATGTGTAATTTTATTAAAATTGAATTTAATACCACCAAACCTTTAGAATACATATAAACATTTCTTTGAGAATATATCTTCTCTATTAAAAGAGAAGTATTATTTTTATCTACTATAAAATAGTCATACTAAATCCATATATTCAATTATATTTTTTGATTATTTAAATTAGTTTATTTAATATATGACATTTCTAAAAAAATCAAAATAATTATAAGGATACTAATAACAAATATATTTTAACTGTAAATTTAATTTTAGTTTTAGTAAAATAAAATATGTTAAGAAATAATCTAAAAAAATATTTTAAAATATCAAATAATTTTTAAATAATGCATTGATTAATTTCATAATTATGATTATAATTTTATTATAAAAATAATTTTAATTAGAATTTTATTATAAACAAAAAAAAATAAAATAAAACCAAATTTTATTATATCAGTCTACTGTAAATGTTCATTATACCTTTTTCTACATAAATATATAAATACCAAAATTTTAACAAATGTTTGACTAATTATTTATATTAGTTTAATATCTTAATAAAATTGAAATTATGTGTATATGCACGGGTCTGAATAATAATGTTAACTAGACATATAATATAAATATAACTATTTAAAACTAAAAATATATAACACTAAAAATATTAAATTTATTTATAAAACCTTTTTAATAGATTAACAAGATGACCCATAATTCTATATTTACAATTATGGGTGATTTCGCTAATAAGATATATTAGGAAATTGCCTTAGAGAATATTTGTGTAGTATATATTCGACGCATATGATTATTTACATAACAGATATAGATATCTCGAATTTTACTTTCAAATAAAAATTTTATGGAAAAACACATTCACCAAGTCATTACAATTATACATAATATCTCGGTAACCATATACTGTGATTTGGTATTTATTATAAATTACTTAATTGGTTTAGTTAATATATCGGTGGTACATTATTGTTACACTAAAATTAAACCATAAATACTGATCTACTATATCATCTTTACACACCCACTATCACTTCCAAAAAAATAATAATAATAAAACTAAGCACTTTTTGTTTATATATCAGACACATATAATATATTAGACATCAGCATATAATAAAATCCACCGAGTAATTATGTAATAATTGTTTTTAAATAATTAACTTTATAGCAGCTTTATAGCAGACATGAGCAAAGCATACGATAGAGAGGAATGGAATTTTATAGCAGCTTTAATGATAAAGATGGGCTTCAATGAAAGACTGGTTGACCTTATTATGTGTTGTGTCACGTCGGTCTCATATCAAGTTCTTGTCAATGGACAACCAAGAGGGCGAATTTTTCCAAAGAGAGGCTTGAGACAAGGAGACCCGCTCTCTCCGTTTTTGTTCATCTTATGTACAGAGGCGTTGATATCGCTATTGAAAGGAGCGGAAGCATAAAAGAAGATTGAAGGGCTCCGGGTTGCGAGGGCGAGCCCGAGGATATCCCACCTCCTCTTTGCGGATGACAGTCTTTTCTTCTGCAAGGCAGATACAAGCCAATGCAAGGAGATTTTGGACACTCTAGACATATATGGGAAGGCAGCAGGACAAAGACTGAATGCATCAAAATCTTCGATGTTTTTTTGGAAATAAAGTGCCAGTTTCTCGAAGACAAGATATAAAAAAAATCCTAGGCTTTTCTTCAGAAGGAGGCATGGGAATGTATCTTGGATTACCCGAACAAATATGCGGCTCGAAGATGAAAGTTTTCTCATTTGTACAAGATCGGCTAAATGGACGAGTTAACACTTGGTCATCGAGACTCCTATCCAAAGGAGGAAAAGAAGTCCAGATCAAATATGTGGCCCAAGCGGTCCCGACATATGTGATGTCATGTTATTTGCTCCCACAAGGCATTACGGATAAACTAAAGAGTACAACTTCTAATTTCTGGTGGAGTTCGAATCAAAATAGCAGGGGTATGCATTGGATAGCATGGGATAAGATCTGTACCCCGAAGGATTTTGGAGGACTAGGTTTTCGGGATTTCCATGATTTCAATATAGCGCTCCTTGCAAAACAACTATGGAGGCTAATACATTACCCAAACTCTCTTCTTGCACGCGTATTGAAGGGAAGATACTACAACCACACTTCTCCCTTAGAAGATTGGAAGACATACTCACCATCATATGGATGGCGTAGTATTACGGCAGCAAGACCTCTCCTCAAATTAGGCTTACGAAGAACGATTGGTACAGGTCGAGAGACGAGGGTATGGAGTGAACCGTGGGTCCCAGACACAGTGGCCCGACCACCTAGACCTGCAGATTACATCGTCTATAAATTACCCCAACTTCTTGTTCATTCCTTTATTAGGAATGATACCAAGGAGTAGGATATACAACTATTACGGGATTTCTTTCATCCAGAGGATATCCCTCTAATTCTTGGACTGAAACTTTCTCCGTCTTTTGCTCCCGACGGATATGTTTGGAACCACACAAAATAAGGAGTATATTCAGTTAAGACTGGTTATAACCTACTTGCCTCGACCAAGACGAACCTGACACACGATATGGTTCTAGAACCGAGCATCACGAGCCTCCAAAGCCATGTGTGGAAGACAAAGGCACCGACCAAGATGAAACACTTTTTGTGGCAGGCTATCTCGGGGTGTGTGGCAACAGCAGAGAGCCTCACTAATAGACACCTGGGCACCGATAGGAGTTGTCCTAGATGTGCTACCCCAGTGGAGTCAATTAATCATCTCCTTTTTGAATGCCCTCTAGCCCTACAGGTTTGGGCTTTATCGGACTATCCGTCCCCTCCGGGTTACTTCCCGAGTACATCTATATACCAAAACATGAGTTTTCTGTTTTGGAAGAGAAAAGAGGTGGCTCCATTGAGACCACAATTCGATACTTTCCCATGGATCTGTTGGTACATTTGGAAAGCGAGAAATGACAAGCTCTTTAATGGGAAAGTTATATCTCCGATGGATACCCTTCAACATGCAACTTTAGAAGCAGAGTATTGGAGGAAGGCTAACGAGAAAGAGGATACAGATGAGGACCAAGAGGAACCATCCTCTTCGGAGGTGGAGACAGTGCCCCCTTGGATACCCCGAACCCCTACCTGCCAAATCGATGCGTCATGGACCGATAATGGCATGGTAAGTGGAATAGGGTGGAGTCTTAAGGATCAAATGGGCTATGAATCCTTCGGGCTACGGGCTTGTACAAGGAGACTCTCAGCGCTTCATGCTGAGATGGAAGGGTTACTCTGGGCAACCTCATGTTTGAGAGACATGGGGATCACATCGATACGAATCGAGACGGACTGCTCGGATTTAGTGGATATGACCACAAATCCAATGGATTGGCCAACGTTTGCGACAGAGATCGAGATCTTCTGGAGACTTCAAGAGAATTTCGAGGATGTGAGGATGTCTCATATTCCTCGTATCTGGAATACCCGAGCTGATGCCTTAGCAAAGGACGCAAGGACTCGAGGCCATATCTTTTCCCACATAGATCAGACCCGGGCAGACGGAGATACTCTACGGAGAATCGACCGATTGACCACCACTTGATCGAGATTAGATGGGTAGCTGACAAAAAAAATTAACTTTATAATGTACAAAAAAATAAAATAAAAAGTTTTCATAACAATAAAAAAACATATCTTATGCTTCCAAAAAATGAAAACCCGCCCGACCGGGCGGGTCATGATCTAGTATCATCTTACATTTCAAATTTCCAAATAGTTACAAAATCAACTCTAACAGAAAACAACTAGCAAATCATAATCATCTGTTAAAAACAAAATATTTTAATTTTACAATAAATTAATTTTTATAAAAAATAGTTTATAACAAAAAAGTTATAAAAAATAAGTCTGAAAACTGTTAAACTTTGCAACTCTATACTATTAAATTAGTCAAAATCTGCAAGGTAAATCTTAAGTCTCACATGTTCAATAAATTTAGTTTTTCTAAATGCACACAAACAATAAATTGAGAGAATTGGATATTCAGGTCTTCAAATCAGGTGTGGATCGGTTCTTTTCGAGTCTGGATTCTTCGAATTCTAAACATTTGGACATAATTAGGTTTTTTTTTTTGTTTGTGTTCATGACGTTTTTTTGGTTCAAGTAAGGATGAGTTTATAATTCAAATACCTATATTTTTGGATAAATAATGGATATACACTGGTTTGGATATTTAGTACCCGAAAAAATACCCAAAAGTCAAAAACATATCCAAACACGAAAAACACCCAAAAATCCAAACAAACACCCAAAAATATTTAGACAAATATCCAAAAACCTAATTTTTTACCTAAAATCTGACCTAAAGACTACAAATTTTTTGCCGAGTACCCAATTTTTTTTTTAAAATTAGAATTTCACCTGAAATCTAAAACTATAATCGAAAACATGAACCAAAACTTAAAAAGTATATGCAATACCGAAAACCTATCCAAAATACTAAAATATACCTAATTTGCACAAAAATCCGTGTACTTTTGGTACACGATCGCATTTTGGGTAGGACCCGGCCTCAAACACAGATCCGCGGGTCCAAAAAAATATAATATGTACTTCTTGGTAGACCCATACCCAAATCGTACCTATATTTTTAGGTCGACTTTTGTGTGGTTTCTGGGTCGGTTAAATTGTCCAAGTGATAAGAGAGAGTTACATAAGAATGTACATGAAATCTTAAATAAACTAATTCTTAGATTTATATTTTAAACAAATTTCTTTTTCGATATAATAAGATTTTATAACATAATAATATACAAGAATTCTAAAATATTTATTAAGAAACTTTGATTACAATCCAAAGAAAACCCGCGCTTCCAAGCACGGGTCAAAATCTAGTATGTTGATTATGGAAGAAGCACGAAAGAGTTTATGTTCTACCTTGGAACATCACCGATCACATGGATATCGTCTAAGCAACCCACTGTAGAACTCTCTTCATGTGAGGCGGAGTACATGGCTGCTACAGAAGCTGCAAAACAAGCAATATGATGAAAGGAGTTAATGGTCGAGATTATGAACAAAGAAGACAAAAAGGTCGTGTTGAAGATTGACAATAATCAGCTATTGCTCTCACCAAGAACCCGGTGTTTCATGGGAGAAACAAACACATACTCCCGAAGTACCACTTCATTCGGGAATGTTTGGAGTTCGACTTCATTGAGGTTAGACATGTACCCGGAGTGGAGCAGAAGGAAAACATACTCACAAAACTATTGGAAAGAATCAAGTTCAACGAAATGCGCAAGTTCATCGGAGTTCAAGAGATCAACAAGCATGTTTTCAAGTTGGAATTAAGGGGATAATGCTAGATAGTCCAATTACCTTGAGGAGCAATTTAACTCATTAAAGTGAAGTTTAATGGGTAGAGGAAAAAGGAACATATCGAGCTTAGGAATGTTTTCATATTATTATTAGGAAAAGATGTAGCTTCGTCCTATATATAGAGTTCTCATGGAGAGATGTAATATCACGTGAAACACATTGATTTAGTTTTGAGACAATTTCTAAATCTAATAAGAAGAGTTAGTTCTTATATCTTTTGTGTTCTTGCAACTTTAGAATCCAGTCGATTTCCTAACTAAAGTGTTACCTGATCCGAAGTTCAGGCTTTTCCCTGAACTGGTGAACCTGTTCTGAAGAAGAAGCGGCTTCGGTAACGATGTGTCTCCGTTGTTGGTTACCTCGCAAAACAAAAGAAACAGTGAAGTTAGATAACATCAAAACACAGAAGTTATTTATTGTTTTTTAAACCAACTTGAAGAACAAGGAATGAATTCGTTACCCGAGTATTGGAAGCGAGGTGGAGATCTCTGTAGGTGCATGAACAGTTTCAGGTGGAGTATTTTCGGGTTTCCTGAAAACAAAGAAAGATCAGATTAAGAAAAGGTTTCTACAATCAACATCAGTACATCAGGAAATGTTATGTGTTCATCGGAAAGAGTAAGGTCAGGGAAGAGTTATCTGGGTTCCGTGATTTGAAAAGGTTGAAGCTTTTGATGTCAGATGGTTGATCCAGAGGCAGTCTGGTTCAGATCGGGCTCATGCAGATTCATTGAAGAATCGTCGGTTCAGTTTCCGAGTCATTCAAAGTTTTCTGATCAGAAATTGTGACTGAGTCTTCCGGGATATGCATAGACAAACATAGAAAGATTAGTCTGTGAGTGATCCGATAAGTTTCTTTACTTCATTCTGCAAAGTAAAAGAAATGGAAAAAGACAATAAGAGATACAAAGAGTACCTTGGCATTTGTAAGGGTTCTCAGGAGTCAGAGGAGCGAAGAGAAGCTCAGGAAATCGTCGGAACAGCTCCGATAAATGATGGAGGCGACAAATCGTCTTAAAGAGAAAGGGGAGAGAATGGAGGCTAGGGTTTCGAAGAGAGAGAGAGAGATAGAGAGAGAGAGAGAGAGAGAGAGAGAGAGAGAGAGAGAGAGAGAGAGAGAGAGAGAGAGAGAATTTCGGTGTTATCTCTGAAAGGTTGAGATTGTGGGTTTAGTTCAGCCTAACACCGAATGGGCTTCGTGTTCCACGGCCTAGTTCGTCTGAAACCTGCAAGAAAGAAAGAAAGCCCAAGTCTCAGCCCAAAGTCTCTCCAAGTCTGCGTGATAAATGAAATGATGAGTTTCAGAAGTTGATAGTGGAAGAGTTTGTTATAAAAAAAACTCGTGAGCTGTCATCATCATCACGTTGAACAAGAGAGAGAAACAATTCAGAGAAACAGAGAGAGAAGAGAGAAGGCAATCAACTTAGCTTGAGTCGTGAAGGTGAGGATCGACGGAGTTGCGAAAGTGGTAAACGGTTAGTCATACCTTCCCGGCGATGACTTTCAGATCTCACAGAGGATATGATCAGCAAGCGGTGATCCCCTGTAATCTCTTTCACATTCTTCATTGTTTTGATCTTGTAACCTTGAGTATATTGATAGTGATCAGTTGAGAGATTTTGATTCCCTCCCAAGTGAGTAGCTTAGCGAACATCGAGTGAACAAATCTCTTGTGTTGCTGATTTGCGTTTGATACCGATCTTAAACCTGAAACAAACAACAATCGAAGTCAATCACTCATAAGTAAAGATAAAACCTAAGGAATTCGATATAAACTCCACACCTTGTTTCAGCTTTTACTTTGAGGAATTAACGAAATCAAGACGAGGAATGTTTCAGTTATCCTTTGGGATTAACAGATCCTTGTTTAACGTAGCTTCCACTATTTGGTATGCAGCAGCCTAATGATGACATAGCAAAAAAAATGACTTGTTTTCGAGGTTTTAGAAAATGGGAGAATTTGCTGTCTAACCAAATATTAAAGTGAACTTAAGTATCCAACATTGATTTTAACATAATAAAGAAACTAACATTTAATACCTATTTGGGCCGGTTATTGATGTCTTGCATATTTGCATTGTTTTAACCATTCATTCATAAGCATTTTCATCATATAGATTATGATTTAGACATGTTTAGGTTGCATTTGGCATACATATGTCTCTATCAGGTATTGGAACACCACATGGAGTTCTTGGAGACATTTGGAAGCAATGTGATAAAAAAGGAGGTGAAAGATGAGCACGGATGGAGGCCTTAGAGAAATCTTCTGTTGCTAAGATTTTGTGGAGACACAGGAAATTGAGTTAGCTTTCTAATGGAAGTGGTTTCAAGTCATTTGGAGATGTAATGAAGGAGTTATGATCAATTTACTAGAGGCATATCCATCCTGGTCGAGAACCGCAGAGTGACCTTCCGGAGCGACTCCCCAAGGTCGCTCCCAACCAGAGCGACCAACCAGAGCGACCCACCTAAGTAGCTCGCGTTTTCATCGCCCGGAGACACAAAAATGGAGGCTGGAGCGACCTCTCAGAGCGACCCCCCAAGGTCGCTCCAGCCCCTTTTGCTACACGATTTTATGATTTTTCAAGGACCTTTTTGCAATTTCTTATGCACGTTTTTACTCTGAAAAACCTAATGTTTAAGGATGTTGTGGCCACCTTTTGGCAGATTATCTTTGATCTATTGAAGAACACAAACTCTCTGAAGAAAAAGATTTCTTTTTGGCTTGATTTGTGATTGTTCTTGTGATTTCTCTTCTATTTCTCTATATGATTCATCTGAAATCCATCATGGGTTTAAGAGGAATCATGGGGATTAGTGAGTAATCACCTTTTGAATTCATGGGTTAGGGAGATTAAGGGTGATTAGGCTAGTTCTAGGATGTTTTAGTGTAGATCATTCTTGTTCCTTGCTAGTAGAGTATTCATAATGCATCATTTGAGTAGGCCACTCAAAGGGTGATCTCTAGGCATTTCCCACCCAAAAGGTGTTTGATGAAATGCCTGAGTCAACTCTCCTAGGCTTTTAGTGTACTTTGCCAAAGAGATTTGTTGTTAAAGATGCTAAGATAGCTAATAGACTTGTTAGTAATGATTGCTTGCATGTTATTCAACCAAAGACATTTGATGTTTGAGACATGTTAGCAAATGAGCATTCATCTAGACATAGAGCTTGCTTAGAATTGTGTCTAGGCTTAAGGTTAATAGTTTGATTGATTCATTTGTCATCCTTTGTTCGAAACCTGATCACCCAAGGTCTAAATCCCTAAACCCATGAGTTCTCCTTTCCAATAGATTAAAAGTATCATTTTTATTGCTTTGCTTTAGCTTTAATCATTAGTATAGAAATCATCAAATCACTGATTGCACTTAGATTAGGCAAATACTTGCACTCTCTCTGTATTTGAATCCCTCAGAATTGGTTCGACAACTTACTACCACTATACTATCATTTGACTTAGGAGCCTCAAAACTCCTAACATCAAATTGGCGCCGTTGCCAAATTCTGAGTTTGATTTGAACATTTAGATTTAGTCATTTGCTTGAGACTAAGTCATTTTTATTTTTGTAAGTTACTGATTCTCTTCTTCACCTCTTTGTGATTTTCAGGTGTATGAACTTGAGGAGCAAGGGTACATCAAACCTTGTTCCAAGAGCCGCAGACATCAGAGCTTTAGAGAGAGAGTGTGCTAGAAAAAGAAGAGAAGAAGAGCAACAAGCTCAACTGCAGCCACTGGAAGCTGCAATGGAAGAACAACAAAATCCTCAGAACCCCAATGGACCTCAACAGCGACCAGCTCGCCCCATTGGCACTTATGACCGCCCCAACATCCATGGTCCTAGACTTGGAATCCGAGCACCAGCTGTGGCTGCTAACAACTTTGAGATCAAGTCGGGACTGCTAAACTGCATAGAGAACAACAAGTATCATGGTCTGGCTGTGGAGGACCCATTTGATCACTTGGATAAGTTTGACAGCTACTGTGGTATGTCAAAGACTAATGGTGTGTCAGAGGATGCCTTAAAGCTCAAGCTATTCCCTTTCTCTTTGGGGGATAAGGCACGTCAGTGGGAGAAGTCTCTACCAAGTGACTCCATCACCACTTGGGAAGATTGCAAAAGGGCATTCTTGGAGAAGTTCTTCTCTACCTCAAGAACTGCTAAGTTGAGGAATGAGATCTCCAGCTTCCAACAGAAGAACTTGGAAGGATTCAGTGAAGCTTGGGAGAGATTCAATGGTTACCAAGCTCAGTGCCCACACCATGGATTCTCTAAGGAGAGCTTGCTGAGCACATTCTACAGAGGTGCTCTTCTAAGTACAGAGCCAGACTGGATACAGCTAGCAATGGGTTCTTTTTGGGGAGAACAGAGGAAGAGGCAGAGGCTCTAGTTGACAACATGGTTAAGAGTGATGCAGTCTACAGTGGAGACCATGACAGAAGCAGCAGAGGTGAGGACAATCAAACGAGGAATGAGATAAAGGCTCTTCAGGAGAAGATTGACAAACTCATTGCTGATAAGGCCACACAAGCGCAGGTGAACTTTGTTGGCAACCCAAGCCAGGAGATACCTCCTACTGTCAATGAGGTTGAGGGTTTGGAAGGGCAAGAAGAATTGTGTTTCATCAACAGTAATGGTAGCTGGTACAAGAAGGAACCCAACTTTCAGTACAACAACTACCAACAGAAGCCCTATTCAAACAACCAGCAGAGTGGTTTTCAGCCTCGAAACAACCAGCAGAGCAACTATCAGCCTCAGCAAAACTCCTCTCCTAACTCCTCTGCCCCTCAACAGAGCAGCACTGATGCCTTACTAAAACAGATCTTGGAGTCTCAGACTAGAAGTGAGAAGCATGTGGGCTATGAACTGAAGAACCTTCACTCCAAGATTGATGGGAGCTACAATGAGCTCAACAACAAATTCACCCACCTCGCTTCTTCTGTCAAGCATTTGGAGAATCAGTTTGCTTCCATGAGCTCCCACCAGAACCGCCAGCAAGGATCTCTACCTGGAAAGTCAGATCAAAACCCCAAGGAAGCAAAAGCTGTCACACTTAGGAGTGGTAAGCAGTTGACTCCTGTAACCTTCACCAAGGATGCTGAGAAACAAGGTGAGGAGGTGGCCATCAACCTAGATGATGAAGTGGTCATTGTTGATGAGAAGACAGATGCTGAGATCTTGGAGAAGATTGTGAAAGCCAAGGGTAAAGGAAAGGTTGGAGAAGAGAAGAAAACAACAAAAGATGGTGAATCTGCTGCTCCAGCAACTGAGAGCTCTCCTGTCCCCCCTCCCTATGAACCAAAGCTTCCATTCCCTGGTAGATTCAAGAAGCAGCTGCTACAGAAGTACAAGGCTTTGTTTGAGAAGCAGATGAGTGAAGCTCAGGTTACAATGCCCATCATTGATGCTTTCATGCTGATTCCTCAATACAGCAAACTCCTGAAAGATGTTGTAGCTGCTAAGAAGAAGGAGATGGAGGGCATGATGGTTCTGAGTCATGAGTGCAATGCCATCATTCAGAGGCTTGATGCTCCAGAGAAGCTAGAGGATCCAGGATGCTTCACACTCCCTTGTGCTCTTGGACCTATGGTATTTGAGAAATGCCTCTGCGATTTAGGAGCTAGTGTCAGCTTGATGCCTTTGTCTGTGGCAAAGAAGCTTGGATTCACTCAATACAAGAAGTGTAGGCTCTCTCTGGTGTTGGCTGATCGATCAGTGAAGTACCCTGTGGGCATCCTAGAGAACCTCCCTGTGAAGATTGGAAGGTATGAGATACCTACAGATTTTGTGGTGCTTGAAATGGGTGAGGAGGCTCAAGACCCATTGATTCTTGGAAGGCCATTCTTAGCTACAGCAGGAGCTATTGTGAATGTGAAGGAAGGGAAGATTGACCTCCATTTGGGTAAGGAGAACATCCTCCACTTTGACATCAAGGAGAAAATGAGGAACCCCACTGTATTTGGACAAGCCTTCACCATTGAAGAGATGAATCCTCCTCCTGCTGATGATCACTTTGATGAGCTACCACCTGAGGAAGATGGGGTGTCAACTCCACTTTCTGCACCTATTCCAGCCTGATCCAAAGGAGGCAAAGTCAAGCTAGAGACTTAAAACAAGCTCACTTGGGAGGAAGTCCCATGAGTATCCTTGTATATATTGCATTAGTATTTGCATTATCATTTTATTGCATAAAACAATGGGAGAGTGAAGTTGTGTGCAGGGATTGAGCAGAAAGTCGGACACTAGAGCGATCTCATCGCAGCGACACCTCTAGGTCGCTCCACCTAGGAGCGACATGTCCAGAGCGAGATGCCGAGGTCGCTCGAGTCACACGCGAGTGGAAACACAGAAACTGACCGTGGAGCGAGGTCTCCGCAGCGACGTCACGAGGTCGCTCCAGCTGGGAGCGACCTGCCGCAGCGACCCTTCCACATCGCTCCCGTCTCAGGTAACTGGAAACCTCCCTTCTCCCAGTTTTTCTTTACATTTTAGAATTCCATTGGGTACCTCACTCACACAGAGACTGTGTGATTTAAGTGTGGGGGAGGTACCAAGTATTTGATCATGTTTGTTTTCATGATTTTGAGTCTCATGCATTGCATATTACATCCTTATTTGCATAAATAAAAAAAAATAAAAAAAAAATTTAAAAACACAAAAAGAATCATTTAGTTGCATCATTTGCATTTTTAGGATTGAGTCTAGAAGCATATAGGTTGCATTCATGCATTAGGGGGATTTCAACCTTGTAAAGAGCTCATGCTAAGTACTGAATTTGTTGACCTTTGTAATCATGGCAAGTAGCTTGAGCACCCTTTAGAAAGCTTGTAAACTTCGCGCCTTGAATGCTCCTCTTGAAACTCATTTGACTGTTGATACTCTCTCTTTGAAGCAAGCTCCTGTTTTAATGTCTCTTGCATATGGTCCCTTGTGTACTAAGTCATGGATATACACACTTGAGTTGTCCCATCTGTTTTACCAATCTTTTTGACAAACTCAAGTGGTACTCCACTCCCAAAACCCATACCTCCTTTTTAAACCATCATTATTTGTTGAGTGAGGCCTCTTTGGAAAGCTTTGCATGTGCATAATGTTGAGAGTATTGGGAACGACAATGCTTAGTCTCCATTCTTGCTAGATTAGTCACTCTATTGTCTAGCTATAGGAAGGGGGTGAGTGTTGTGATTGTGATTTGGGAATATGAAAGGTTTGACTCTTTGTGCTTAAATGATTAGTCTTTATGGGATAAGTGGAGAAGTATCTAGCTCTTATTGTGAAAAGTCTTGGCCCCCAAATATAAAAAAAATAAAAAAAAAAAAAAAAAAAAAGAAAAAAAAAGAGAATAAAAAAGGGGCTAGCAAAGTTGTTAGGAGCTGAGATTTGTTTTAAAATTGTGAAAATCCCTTATTGATTTCAAAAAGAAAGAGTCTGATGTGAAGAATGTTCTTGGGATCTTTTGGTGAGAGATGTGAGTTGGGTTTGACATTGAGGAATAATTGAATATCTTGTGTGTTTGGGAAAGGGTAGAACAATGGAGATTGAGCATTGTATGCATGAGTTGATCCCTTTCTTAGATATATTATGTGTAATGTCAAAGCTACTTTGTTTTGAGAGTAAACCACCTTAAAAGATCATTTTGAACCTCTGATTTCACTTGCATTAAGGCTTTTGTCTTACCAAACCAAATGACTTGGACCAGTTGACCATGTGTGAGATGTCTATTGAGTTGCTTCATAAATGTTAGAGAGATGTGGATTTGTGGTTTGTGGATGCATGATTAATGAGTGTAGAGATCAAAGGAGCTGGGATAGGCTTAGAGAAGTTAGAGATGGATAAAATCTTTGCTCTTGCTATTTGGTATGATTATGCAAGGTTGTTAGGTTGAGAACTAAGAAGAGTTTCTTTTGGTTATGAGTCCCCACCTTCAAACCTCTTCTCCTTGGTTCTTGAAAGTTTACTTGTGGACAAGTAAAGGACTAGTGTGGGGGAGTTGATGTCTTGCATATTTGCATTGTTTTAACCATTCATTCATAAGCATTTTCATCATATAGATTAGGATTTAGACATGTTTAGGTTGCATTTGGCATACATATGTCTCTATCAGGTATTGGAACACCACATGGAGTTCTTGGAGACATTTGGAAGCAATGTGATAAAAAAGGAGGTGAAAGATGAGCACGGATGGAGGCCTTAGAGAAATCTTCTGTTGCTAAGATTTTGTGGAGACACAGGAAATTGAGTTAGCTTTCTAATGGAAGTGGTTTCAAGTCATTTGGAGATGTAATGAAGGAGTTATGATCAATTTACTAGAGGCATATCCATCCTGGTCGAGAACCGCAGAGTGACCTTCCGGAGCGACCCCCCAAGGTCGCTCCCAACCAGAGCGACCAACCAGAGCGACCCACCTAAGTAGCTCGCGTTTTCATCGCCCGGAGACACAAAAATGGAGGCTGGAGCGACCTCTCAGAGCGACCCCCCAAGGTCGCTCCAGCCCCTTTTGCTACACGATTTTATGATTTTTCAAGGACCTTTTTGCAATTTCTTATGCACGTTTTTACTCTGAAAAACCTAATGTTTAAGGATGTTGTGGCCACCTTTTGGCAGATTATCTTTGATCTATTGAAGAACACAAACTCTCTGAAGAAAAAGATTTCTTTTTGGCTTGATTTGTGATTGTTCTTGTGATTTCTCTTCTATTTCTCTATATGATTCATCTGAAATCCATCATGGGTTTAAGAGGAATCATGGGGATTAGTGAGTAATCACCTTTTGAATTCATGGGTTAGGGAGATTAAGGGTGATTAGGCTAGTTCTAGGATGTTTTAGTGTAGATCATTCTTGTTCCTTGCTAGTAGAGTATTCATAATGCATCATTTGAGTAGGCCACTCAAAGGGTGATCTCTAGGCATTTCCCACCCAAAAGGTGTTTGATGAAATGCCTGAGTCAACTCTCCTAGGCTTTTAGTGTACTTTGCCAAAGAAATTTGTTGTTAAAGATGCTAAGATAGCTAATAGACTTGTTAGTAATGATTGCTTGCATGTTATTCAACCAAAGACATTTGATGTTTGAGACATGTTAGCAAATGAGCATTCATCTAGACATAGAGCTTGTTTAGAATTGTGTCTAGGCTTAAGGTTAATAGTTTGATTGATTCATTTGTCATCCTTTGTTCGAAACCTGATCACCCAAGGTCTAAATCCCTAAACCCATGAGTTCTCCTTTCCAATAGATTAAAAGTATCATTTTTATTGCTTTGCTTTAGCTTTAATCATTAGTATAGAAATCATCAAATCACTGATTGCACTTAGATTAGGCAAATACTTGCACTCTCTCTGTATTTGAATCCCTCAGAATTGGTTCGACAAACAACTTCCACTATACTATCATTTGACTTAGGAGCCTCAAAACTCCTAACTTCAGTTATACCCTTTCTAATAGCAAGTACCCGGTTAGAAAGGAACTGAGTGGATAACGTTAGTGCTTTGTTGTGGACAAAAGTGAATCACTATTGTTTACTATCAAACTATGCAGTGAAGTGCACATCCCATACTTATATACCACACAAATTTATTATAAGTTCAATTGTCTTTACAAATTTTGTTTTATTTTGTAATATTAAAAACATTGTTCTATTCCATTTAATTAAATTAGAATAGTACTAACATTGTGTACAGAGTAAAATGGTCTGCCACTGCAAGTTGAGCATGGTTCAACGTGTTATTCCACTTATAAATCTCATCCACAGTTTACACCTATACTCCTAAATACTAAATACTAAACTCAATCCTTAAATACTAAACCCTAAAATCCAATCACTAAACCCTAAACACAAACCCAAAATCAAACCCAAATATAAACAATAATTACTATTTATAATATTTTGAATAAGATTAAAATATGCCAATAGTATATATAGTATTTTGTAACATGAAAATATACTATACAAATAAAAATATAATAGAATAAACTTATGAATTAAAAAACGTTAAGCATAAATTTATCAAATAACCAAATTTCTAATAAAGAGCATATCTTGATATCATATTTTTTATTATTTGTAATAATCTATTTTTAAATGTAAAATAGAACCATTTTAAATAAAACAAGAAAATTTGTGTGAAGTCTACACTTGTAAGTATATTAACGAAATGATAAAATCAAGTTTGTAAATGCTTAGTTTTGATCAATATACATAAATCAAGATTCATATCAATGATACAACAACAAGACATAACTCATTCTTATTCACCGTAAAATCACACTTCTATTCTAGGTACGTCAATTAGAATAGGTAAAAAAAAGTACATTGCAACAGTTAGAAAGAGAGAACATTGGCAGCGATGAAACAAATGTAGTAGTATTGATATTACATATAGAATAACAACAAATATAATACATGTGATGTTATGCTACATGTCTATTCTATATGTGTATTTTTCAGTACCAACACCCGAAAGATGTATGGGACCCAATCTGCAAGACTTCCTCAAATCCAATTTCAAATAATTTCGTTGGTAGTTCTAAATCTTCCACTAATACTTAAGACACATAAAGAAAATTTAAAAGTGTTACGATCTATATATAAATGTACATGGAAAATAGAACAAAAATATAGAAGGAAAACCAAGTAAGAAATAATGAAATGTATAGAAACAGACAAATATGCATTATATTTTAAAAATACATAATCTATCTAATTTATCTTTCTAAAATAGTTTACTATGTACATCACAGCATACACAATGTGCATAATCTATTCGATACAAACAAATACTATTCTATTATTTGCGTCATAATTTATTCTCTTTAACTAACAAGTTCATACACAGAACACAACCACCACAACCACATCATCATGCAGATTTATCAAACTATTTCATTTACTCGAGTAACAAATTCAATTCAGAAACAGAAAAGAATTCAAACAAAAGTTCAAACGAAAAAAATGAAAACCTTCGGTTTAATGTATTTATAGATAACAAATCCTACATACAACAAAAGAAAATATTCAATTTCACATTTCTCAAATATATTCAACTTGTTTATTTGGTAACACAAACGAATCAAAGGTATATTAGAATGACCACACAATTATTTCATATTCTGAGATATTATGAGAACAACCAGAACTTACAATTTTGAACTTATCTATGTGATACACTTATGTGAAGTTGAATCGTGAAGCCTTATTCACCTAGCCGCCGCTCTTGTTCCAACGTCCCCTTCCATCACCGACCACATCTTGAAAACTGGTCTTCTCCTCCATAAAACTTCTTCAGGAATGATGTTGGTGGCATCAGGCTCGTGCAATTCTCAGAAGGAACCTATTCTTATCTTCACAACTTTACCAAATAAAAGGTTAACTTCAGAGCGTTGTGGAAGAAGAGTGGACGCACTTTACTTTTTACTTTAACTTTATTAGATTTTGACCCGCACTTAAAAACGCGGGATTTTTTAAAAAATATATAAGAAATATAAATTTGGTAATTATATAATAATGTGCTTAAAGTTTGTAACCTAATACATTTATCATTGGGTTGATCTGACCCAGATCTACGATAGAATCACTAAATCTGATAACCCGTATATAAAGTATCACGATTTAAAGACCTGATAAAACATAATAAGAATCCAAAACATTATATTAACCCGTTATATGACACTGATTGACTCATGTAAAACTAAGATATTTCCAATGATATATAAAAACATTAAACTGAATAAAATATTTAATTTATTATTTTAAATTTTTTAACTATGTAAATAAAAATAATAATAATAATATATGGATAGGTTTTCATTATTAATTTATTTCCACTACTGATAAAATTTATGCATTTCTGTTATTATTTACTTATCATTTTTAATCAAAATTATAATTTGGTAGAAACCGTGATGCAGGATGAAAATGTATGGTATGAATAAGCTAGGCAACCTTCTGTGTTTCAAGAGAGAAGAACCCTAGCCGTCAAGAGAGAAAAAGAGAGATATTTTTATAGTTTCAAGCCGATGATCCGAGGTTTCTCCACCTCAGACATCGGCTTGTTTAATTCATTTTGCTTTTCTTTATTTGATATTTTTTGTTTCCAGTTGCTGTTTTATTGCCAATTTATTTTGAATATGGCAAGGTTTTTTATTGTTCTTTTGTATGCTTCTCCCAATTGGTTTGGAAAGATAAAACTTTTGGTTAAGTTGAACTGTTTAGAAAAGGTAATTGACAGATCTACTGCGGATGGTGGCGACGTGTCTTACCGGCTTCAATCGTTGATGGTTCTTCATTCGATGGTGATGGAGTTCTGGCTGCAAACTATGGTTACTTCGAAAGGCAGCATGAAGTTCTATGGAACGGTAATCTCTTTGACTCTGTTAATAGAGCAAAATAGAGAGTTGTCTTATCTCGGTGGCTCCTATTGGAATAATAAAAAGAGAATGACAATCGTTTTCAACTTACTCTGAAGCGTGGTGCTTTTGGATTAATATGAAGACTAGATTTTGACCCGCACGCCCGTGCGGGTGTATTTTTCCAAAATATTGCTATTTATTTTTTATGTCAGTATTAGAGATGAGCGAAAAATCTGAATCCAAAGAATCGAACCGAACCCGACGCAAAAAATAGTATTAAACTCAAACAGAAATAGATTAAATATCTGAATTATTCAAAATTTTGGTATTTAGATAACCAAAACTGTTCCAAACCAAAGTGTTTCGGGTATCCGGATGTATTTGAAATAGATTTATATACTTATATAAATTAATTATTTTTAGATTTAATGTATATGAAAACATCTATAATATATATGATACTTTTAAGTTGGTTTAAATACTTGAAAATATATACAATAGTTAAAAGTAAATATCTAAAATAGTTAAAGTATACTCAAAACATCAAAAATACTTAAAATATTTATTAATTTTCTATCCAAATATTTAAATCAAACCAATTTATATATTAAGTTTAGATATTCTGACATATGTTATTCAAATTTATATGTAATATATTATTTTGTTTGTAGATTTTGATAAAATTAAAGTATATAATGAATTTTTAAAAATTTAAAATAATTTAAATGGGTTATTCAAACCAGAACAGAACCCGCAAAAATCTGAATTGAACCAAAATTTAGAAATATCTGAATGAGACTGAAATCTTTGAACCCGGAAACCCAAAAAGATCCGAAAGAAACTCGAATGGGTATCTGAACACTCACCTCTGGTCATTATTATATATCATATATGCCATCATATAATTAATCATATTTTATATGTTCTATCATATAAGTAATCATATAATTTCATATATATTATATTTTAAAAATTTCATGTGATAAAACCATAATTTAAATTGGTATATGAAACTGGGCTATTTGTATTTTTCTTATATATATATTTAAAAAGAATATTTAAAATAGACTTTCTAATGACTTCAGTGGCATTACAACCGTGTGAGAATTCATTTTTAATTTTTAATTTTTGTTTGTACTAAATATTAGTCGTATTACATAATTGTTATAATTTAGATTACAGAGTAATTTTATTTTTTGTGTTTTCCCGTTTATTGTACCACCTAAATATCATATATTAATCCAATAGTCATATAAATAGATTTATGTGTAAGATATTGATTCTATAAGATATCGTAAATTTAATTCACTATATATTCTGTGTATAGAATAAATTAGTTAGCACAAATATAGGAAATGTTTTAGTTAAAATTCGAATTAGGAAATACATTTATAAATCAATTAAATACAAAGATTAATTAAAGTAAGTTAATTAATTATTCCAGTGGCATGCCATTGTAATTATTTAGGAAAACTCAGGTTCAAATTTTATTTGTACTTCAGTTTTAATAGTTTAGATAGATTATCTCCTTTAAGATTCATCTATTCCAGAAGCAAATTTGAAGCTTTTATATGAAAGCTTAATGTATTTTACATTTTTAGCAATCAAAATTTAAGATGAAATAGTAATTTTGATAAAAACTTAATTGGTTAGAGCACATTAACTATCAATATTGAGTCAAATACAAACAAATCAAGAAAGGCACTCCATCTACAATTTTAATAATTTGTTATTTGAGTAAAGTAGTAAATCCAGTGAGAAAATCGTTAGGTTATATTTAACGTGAACCCATTTTAGATATGTATTCAGATTAATTAAATAGTTTATTTAATTTCCTTAGATAAATCGTTAGGTTGTTACAATTAGTTTCCATAATTTGTTAGTTAAAATTTAAATACAGTATATTGTTTGTTGGAAGGAAAAGATTTCGTTTGATAATAATATAATTAAAAACATAGTCTAAAAATATTCAGTGACATAAAATAGTAAATACTTCAGAACTTCAAGATAATCTCAAAAAAAAACCTTTTTGTTTTAATAGTATTGATTTTTGCTTACATTTTAAAATAACTCATACAAAATAACAATAGTGTATTTAGAATATAAAAATCTCTAACTTAAGATCAATTCTTAAATTAACTAAGTTATAAATGTTTGATATTTTTATGGGATCTAGATTTTGTTTTGGGTTTTTTAAATGCAAAATTTAGATTTGATTTCAGAGTCTGTTTGGTGGATTAAATTAAACATGATCAAAATGATTAGTGTTTATAATAATAATATAGGGAGTTAATTCGTCCCCATTATTTTTAATTATATTGAAAGAAGGAGAATGGCAATACATAAATGGTTTAAGTTTGATTGTTAATTTATATAAATCGAAGAACTATGATATGCAAATGAATTTTCCAACAAAGTATGCGTTGAACATTTCATCTTTTATTAGATGAAAACATATTTGTGGCGCGTATTAGTTCGTTATAATAATGTAGATGTATAAATGTATGTTCCTAGTAGTATATTGATGAAACAAAAAGATAGCATGCTATTGAGGTAAGATAATGGTATGATAACTGATTAACATGTGTAATTTTTTTTCCTTTTTGAGAAAAATAGATTTTTTAACAGAAACGTATACGTGCATATTTTGATAGTATACAATTTCTGGTTAGAATTATAACAGAGGGGAATAGAATATATGGAAAATCATTTATTTCCAAATGCTATATACAAAAATCGTTCAAAAACAAATTTAGGTAGAAATTAATTAATAATATAATTTATTAATATTGTAGTGGCATATAATTGTAATTTTTTAGAAAATCAATGGCAGAATCCTATGAGAGATTCTACTTTAATAGTATAGATAACTATAATTTCAATTTTATTTTTGTTTCAGGTTTTACCGGTTAAAGACAAAGGTATAGGTGCATTATTCATGTGAGAAACTTAGGTTAATTCGTCATGAATTATAAAATTTTTTTACGCTATAGAGTGCAATTTCTCTTAGAAATTTAAGATTTTCTATATTTTATTTTTATTTACGTGATAAATGCTTGTATTTTATTCTTAATCCTAGAGGATTACGTTTAGGGTTTTGGTGTCATATATTTAGCTTATATATAGAGCCTTCCTTGTTGTTGTTTATTAATTATCGTAACTTATGCCCTCCATTTCTCTGTTCGCTCTTTTCTTTGTTGTAGAATGTAATTTATAATTTGCCGTTTTTCTTGAAGGTCTGGCAACTCAAATAAGGGTGTAGAAGTTGGTTTTTGTTAGACAGTGTTTGTTTGAGCAGTTTTAACAACCTCTGCTTGATCTATAATGGTGTGGTCCAATAGACTGGTTGGAATACAATGGTGGTTCTTGTTGCATGAATCCAACCTCTTGGGTTTACTTTTGATACAATACTGTGTAGTTGTTGCTTTGTGTTTGATTCTTTTCAACAAACTTCATGCATCTCCACCTTTAAGTTCTTCCAAGCATGGTCTGTTGTATTACATCAGCTTATCTTTTGTCCCACCACTACCATGCTTGTTTGATGAATGTGCATATGGTATTGGATACCTTCTCTTCTTCGGTATTTGGCATGCATGAAACCATGCCTCCATATCTTCTTTCAATCTTAGGAAGGCTTCTGGAAAAAAGACATACCACATACACCCAAACACTTTAGATGATCAATGTTTGGCTTTGTCCCATTCAGAATTTTATATGGATAAGCTCCTCCAAGTTGATATGTTGGAAGCTGGTTAATCAGGTAGGCGTAAGTCATAACTACATCTCCCCCACCCCAATACTCCTTGAGAAACCTTCTGTCAACCATAGTATTTCTTTCAACCCTTTAAATGTTGATTCTTGCGTTCAGATACTGATTGCTCATGCACTTTTTGTCATTATCACTTCAGAAAATCTTCATCTTAGTTTTATTCCGAGTAAACACATAGTTGTAGAACTTTGTGAATGCTTAAAGGACATGACACTTTGATCGCTATAAAGTAACCTATGTATATTTAGAATTTTTGTCAATGAAAGAAACAAAGTATTTGTATTGTTCTTGGGAATTACATGGAACTCTTCAGAATGAACTAGATCAAAACAATTTCTACACTGATTCTCCTCCAGCGCGAAATTATTAACCCTATACATCTGTCCACGCAGATATGATTCATTGCTTACTGTCCATTTGAATGGTGAGAAGATTTATCTGTTGACTACACCTTCCCCTAGAGTTAACTGGGTTGAAAAAAATTTCTCAAAAGAAAAACATTTTTCAGCGTTAAAAGTTTCTGAAAGTTCATTTGTAGTATATTCTCACATACACCATTAACTAACCGATAAATGAGCAAATCTTTTATGCCAAATTAATTTATTTTCTAGTGCTACTATTTGGTTGTATTACACTTTTCAATCAATATGTATTAACTGGTTAAGCTTAAATAAGAAAATTATCTTATAGTATTAAATATTCTGATTAGTGTAAATTCATTGAAAGAAAAACATTTCAACAGTTTCTCAAAAGAGAAATATTTGGGTTCACCCCTAGAGTGAACCTTTAGGTTCACCCAATCAATAAGATTTCGTTATTTCATATTCGGTATCTTTTAAAAAAGGAAATAAAATATTGCCAAGTTTTATTTTGAAATAAAAATAAATAGAAAATAATAGTAGTCGCAAAAAAAAATTTATATTTAAAATACCGCCAACAAAACACTAAACCCTAAACTCTAAACCCTAAATCATAAACCTTAAATCCATGGTAAACCCTTGGATAAATCCTAAATCTTTGGATTTTAAAAAAAATATATTTTTAACACAATCAGCAAAACACTAAACCCTAAATCCTAAATACTAAACCTTAAACCCTTGGGTAAATTATAAACCCTTGGATAAATCGTAAACCGTAGGATTTAGAATTTATTCAAGCATCTTAGATTTACCAAGGGTTTAGGGTTTACCCAGGGTTTAAGATTTAAGATTTAGGGTTTAGGGTTTAGTGTTTGGTTGACGGAATTAAAAATATATTTTTTAAACGTATTTTTGTTTGCAATTACTATTAATTTTTATTTTTTACTTTAAAAATATTAGTATAATTTGACAATATTTATTTCCTTTTTTAAAAGATACTAAATATGAAATAATGAAATCATATTGGTTGGGTGAACCTAAAGGTTCACTCTAGGGATGAACCCAAAAATTTCTCTTCTCAAAACAAGAAAGAAGAGATATCAAAGCAAAATAGTTCCTTTTTACCATGAATAATGTTTTATTTATTAATATATATCTTAATTTTAGTTAAAATTTTTAGATTTTGATTATTAATGAATGATATATAATATATATATATATATATATATGTAAAGTCTATAAAATTATAGTGAAAAATATATGAAAATGTGTTCAAAGATATATTAATTAAACTGTAATAGTAAAAAAAAAATTAATTATACTACATTTGCCACAATGTATCAACTGGTTAGGCATAAATAAAATAAGTATTTTATGGTATTAAATTTCTGTAATATTATAAATTCATTGAATTGATGAAAGAAACATTTCAGCAGTTTCTCAAAACATTTTCTGTAAGAAAGAAAAAGAAACCTACGTATTTACAACAAAAAAAAACAATATAAAAATAAAAACGGAGTAGTTCTCCCATTGAGAAGAGAGAGAGAGAGGAGAGGCTGCTGTTTGTTCATAAGTTTCCTTGTTCCAAGTATTCCTAAAACACACACAGAGCAAAGAAAAGAACATTCGGCCTCTTCATCTTACCAGTCTCCTCTTCCCATTGCAAAACCCTAATTTCTCGTCTACAAAACCTAATTGCATCATCCTCCACTCTAAATCGCTCCCCGTTTCCTCTCTCGAATTCCTTGTTTTTATTTTCTGTTGCCAAAATTTTCGTTGGTTTCTCCCTCCTTGGGAAGGAAGCCATTGTTTCGTTTCGTTTCGAGCGATAATCTCCGACTGGGTTTGGTTTTGGTGTGTTCCTCCCTCCATCTGATGTGTCAATTTCATCTTAGGGATTAGTGATAGTCATATGTAAGAGACAATTGTCCCTAGTTGTTAGGGTTAGATCAGTGTAAGTCTCTTATTGATAGTGATGATGATCTTCTAGCATCATTGGAACGAATCAATTGTTGTGGTGTTAGGTAGTTAGAGGCTAGAGATTAGGACGAGAATTGCCTTTTATCTTTATGGAGAAACGTGAACCCTCTTTGGTACCTGAATGGTTAAGAAGTACAGGGAACGGTTCTAGTGTTGGGAGTAAAAATCATATTCTATCCTCTTCTGCTCGCTCAGGTAAACACTCCACTTCTCTTTAACATTTTAGTTTCGTTTTGATACCATTCTTTATTGTGACTATTTTTCTTTTTTTTTTTTTTTTGGTTTTAGATTCTTCTTTGTTACTTAATAATAACAAGAGTAGGTCTCCTTTTCTTGATCGGTCTTGTTCCACCAATCCACGGAGGGGATCTGCAAGAAATGCATATAGTAATTTCAATGTTCAAAGGAGCAACAGAGATAAAGATCGTAGCAGCAGGGAAAAAGATATAGACCCATGGGACCATGACACTTGTTTCCCTTTCGGTACCTTCTTTAATGAAGAGCAGTTAAGACGATTTAATTCAATGACAACAAGGAAACAGGACGACCCCTTGTCTCAAGGTTTTTCAATGGGTTTCAGTGATGGTAGAAGCTTTTACAACAGAAATGGTATTCTTCCTGCAAAGACCTCTCAAGGTGGACCAGACGTTGTAAGAATCTCATCTCCTGCTCTAAGTCAGAACTTGACTGCTGGGGAAGGTTGGACCTCGGCTCTGGCTGAGGTTCCCATTGTTATTGACAGAAGTGCTTCTGAGTCTGTTGCTGCTAGTGTTGTTACTTCGAATACCATAACGGGACAGACTCGTAACATGGCTGAAGCAGTGTCGCAGCCTCGTAGAACTGGTACACCTCCCAGGTATGATTTCCATCTTTGTGTTGCACACTTGCCTTTTACCTGTTGGTCTAAGAAGTTAATTTTATTAGGGATCTTCAAAGATACAACGAGTTGAGGACAGAACTCTTAAGCTAATACCGGTTCTTCCTTCTACACCAAAGGGCTCTGTAAGCTTCTTTTTTTTCTGCAGCTATTATTAATATCCTCCTGTTTACCTTAGGCTATACTCACTTTATCTTGGTTTAATTTTGTCAGGTTCTGAGCTCTTCTGATAAATCCAAGACTAAACCAATGGCTCGAAGTGGTGAAATTGGTCTTGCTTCTTTTAGAAATACCCACCAGCATTCCTCTATTCGGCTAGGTAATCTTCCTTCTAATTCTGGTAGTCAGATCAAGCCTGATACTACTAAGAAGATGGTGGTTCTCAAACCTGCCGTCAAAGAATCTGCAAGTCCACGTCCCATAAACAACACCCTGGCTGCTGCTAGCCAGATGATCGCTGCTCCATCTGCACCATCCACTACTTCTGCGCAAAGTACAAACAATCCAAGGGAGCTCAAGGGAGCCTTGGTAAACATACCACCAGAAAAGAAGCTTTCCCTTCCTCAAACTCAGAGCAAGAGCAGGAGTGCGTTTTTTCAGTTCTTTGAAGAAGAAGACATCTACTAACATCTCAACTAGCGATTGCATCATCTCTTCTGTCGAGGAAAATGAAGACATCTCTAAGGAGCTTGTAGCTAGTGACCCTTCAAGTGTAGAAACAGATGACATTGTCATGGAAAGGGTCGAGAAAGTTTCTGAAGCTGACCCTTCGAGTGTAGAAACAGATGACATTGTCATGGAAAGGGTCGAGAAAGTTTCTGAAGCTGCGGAGAGGGTTAGCGTTTTTGAACCGGCAGACCTTCCAGATGGAGAAGAGGCTGAGTTCCTTAAATCTCTTGGTTGGGACGAAAACAATACTGAGGTTGTAGAAGCCATTACAGAGGAGGAGATCAAAGCCTTCTATGAAGAGGTATATGAACGTAACAGCACTCTTACTTCGGTTGCTTCTGTTCTTATTTTTTTTGTCAACTCATTTGACTTTACATACAGAACAAGGAGGTGAAGCCATCACTGATGCAAACGCTGCCTATCATTAAGGAGGCAACTGAGGACGCAACTCCCAACTCGTGATCCGATTTTGAAGATAGTTTTCTCATTTCTCTTTCCTTATTTTTTTCCTTTTCTTTTTAGTTTTATTACTGTGGTGGCGTGGACAAGAAGATGGGGGAGGCTTTAGTTGCACTTTTGAGTGTTGTTCTACTTCAAGAGAAGCTACAAAATGAGTATTTGTACTTCTGTTGGTGTGAAGATAGAGGTAGGTTTTGTTTTGCTATAGCTTCCTTAGGTTTCTAATGTTTGATATGATGAGGGAAAGATAAAACTTTGTTGGTGGTATAAAGAAAATTTAAAGGCTTTCGGTTTCTCTAAAAATATAAATTTCATCTTTTGCCTTTTTTCTTAATTTGGTCTAGTTAATATTTCATTCTCCTCCCACCCCAATACTCTAAAACTGGACTGAACCAGTGGTTGACTCCGGTTCAACCGTGATCTGGAGGAATAGCCTGGTTGAGTTGATGGTAAAAGAACAACACTGCATGTTGTATTTGTTTGCTTATGTAATAAGTTTTATTTTTCTCATTCTTTGAGAAAAAGGCATGTCAAATGTCAATGTACTATATGCTGTACTAGGGTCGCGCGGGAAATATGTATAATTGGTTTAATAATTGTATTGATTGAGACGGTTTGGTTATATATGTTGACGGTAAAATCTAAAAGAACAACACTATGTTGTATTTGTTTGCTTATGTACTAATAAGTTTTATTTTTCTCATACCTTGAAAAAATGGCATGTCAATGTACTATATGATGTAGTTGTTTACCAATGCTGACTATCTTCTTAAAGTATTTGCATTAGATGTAATCTTCAATTCTAAACTGCAAGATCTTCAACTTTCTTTTAATTTTCAATTGATTATAGTATTTTGGATTAACTTTTCAAACCTGTTCGGAAAATGTCAATTCTACAACAAATTTGGTACCATTTTAAAAATTTATCATTAATGAATACTCCATCTGTTTCATTATAAGTGTCACTTTAAGTTTGTGCATACAGATTAAGAAATTATTTAATTTTGCATATTTCCAATATAAAAACATCATTACCGATACAATTCAACCAATAGAAAAATAGAATGGAGAATAAAGTTAATAAATTTTGCATTGAAATGTTAAAACGATACTTATTTTGCAACAAATTTTTTTTTATAACGACACTTAATATGAAACATAGGGAGTAATTATTTTCAAAAATACTATAAACTTGTGATAAAACAATACTAAACTAATATTTTTAAATATTTATAGAACATTTATAAACCCAATCCAAACTTTTAATACTAAATCCTAAATGATAATCACTAAAGCTTAAATCTAAATGTTATTGTATTTTTTTATTTAATAGTATTTTTGAAATGTGGTATTTAACTTACAGTATTTCTAACATTTCTCATTTTTGTTTGAGTAATGAAAGCTCCGATCGGAAAAAACCTGTGTTCTAAAACGCGCCGCGTTAGGACGTTTACTCGGAGATTAAACGTTGGGCGGCTCTGAACCGTGGCGTTTTGCCCAAATCGTTCATAAAATCGGATTTTAAAAAAAAGATCAACTTTTCGTAATTTCTATGTTGAAAATCGTATGCTAGGTCCAGCATCTGTTATATTTGAGTGAAAACCCCAAAAAAAAACAAGTAAAAATGACCATAGTCACGAAAAAAATCAAGGGAGAAAAAAATGGGTTTGAGATCTCGACAGATCTAATGAAGAAGACGAGGACTGTTTGGTCTTTTAACCTTTATTAAAGAAAAAAAAGAAAAAAATAATAGAAAGTACATGTTCTGAGGTTCGAACCCACGACCGCTAAGCAATTCAAAGTATGAGATAGCCACTACACTAAGTTGCATCTTTGTATTGTTCATCCATATAAAGGTATATATAACAAACACTATAAAATTAATCCCCGAGTAATCTCCGATTAATCTCCGATTTTATTTCAACTCGTTAGGTCCGGACCAGCCGCACGCGTTACGCCTAGCGAGATTTCGAACATGGGCAAAAACTAGTGTTAATAGGTGAAAGAAATAGCAGTAATAAGTAAATGAAATTTTGGGTGGGCCCATCATTCCCAGCGCAACGTTTTTCACCATTTTAAATGGATGTAAGTTTTTAACTAAGAAAAATAGAAATCACTTGATTAAAAAATGTTTACTCTGGTTTACTCGTATTTATTTTACTCCCATTTACTCTATTTTATTTACCAATCAAAGTCAAAATGTTTTTATTTTATGTTAAAAAGGTATTTGCATAAAAATAAGAGAAATGATTACAAATTCCTAATATATATCCAAAATACAATAAAATATATTGAACATCTAAATTATTATCTATTACATAAAGGTTAGTGGTTCTATAAGATGAAAATTGATGGTTGAAGGTGGCCGTCGAAGTTCTTATATTTTGATTTTGTTTTCATTGAACAATATTTCTCATTTCACGAGAAATTGATTTTGTTTGATTTTGAATTATCAAGTTGATAATCATTTCTTATTTTTGAATCGATTTTACTTATGTTTTGGTTACAAAATATGTACAAATCAAGTATTTCAAAATCAAAGAACCAATTTTACTTATGTCTTGAAGATTGAAGTTTGAAGTTCGTGGTTGAAGGTTGACAGTGATGTTTGCAGTTGAAGCTTGAAATTTTATTTAAGTTTTTGGTTTTTGATTTCATTGAATAATATATTTTTCATTTGGTATTGGTTTTGGATTTGGTTTTGATTTTGGTTTTGGATTTAGGTTTCTTTGAATTTTCTCATTTGTTTTATTTATATCAATAAAAATGCTTGGTTTTCGTTTCAAATTTACGTAATTTCATAGTTGTTTGGACGAAATTGATGCTTTTACTTACTTATTTGTATTGTTAGTTACCATTTATGTAGATTTGTATTGGTTACATTTAGTACAAACGATATACTCGAAAACCGAAAATCCATTTGAAACCTAATCCGATAGTATTTTGGGTTATACCAATACCAAAATAATTTACCAAATCCGATCCGAACCGAAGAACACCCGAACCGATCTCGAACCAAAGTTTTAAATTATCCGAATGAGGCTGATTTTTGGTAACCATGAACCCAAACCCGATTAAAACAGAACCGACATCCTAATGGTATCCCAGTTGCCCAGCCCTAACTCAGACTATCTTTTTCTTTTAGGTTTTACCATCAACTCAACCAGGCTATTCCTCCAGATCACAGTTGACCGGGTTCAACCACTGGTTCAGTTCGGTTTTAGACTATTGAGGTGGGAGGAGAGAGAAATTAACTAGACCAAATTAAGAAAAAAAGGCAAAAGATGAAATTTATATTTTTAAGAAAGAAACCGAAAGCTTTTAAATTTTCTTTATACCACCAACAAAGTTTTATCTTTCCCTCATCATATCAAACATTAGAAACCTAAGGAAGCTATAGCAAAACAAAACCTCTCTCTATCTTCAGACCAACAGAAGTACAAGTACTCATTTTGTAGCTTCTCTTGAAGTAGAACAACACTCAAAAGTGCAACTAAAGCCTCCCCCACCTTTTTGTCCACGCCACCACAGTAATAAAACTAAAAAGAAAAGGAAAAAAAATAAGGAAAGAGAAATGAGAAAACTATCTTCAAAATCGGATCACGAGTTGGGAGTTGCGTCCTCAGTTGCCTCCTTAATGATAGGCAGCGTTTGCATCAGTGATGGCTTCACCTCCTTGTTCTGTATGTAAAGTCAAATGAGTTGACAAAAAAAATAAGAACAGAAGCAACCAAAGTAAGAGTGCTGTTACGTTCATATACCTCTTCATAGAAGGCTTTGATCTCCTCCTCTGTAATGGCTTCTACAACCTCAGTATTGTTTTCGTCCCAACCAAGAGATTTAAGGAACTCAGCCTCTTCTCCATCTGGAAGGTCTGCCGGTTCAAAAACGCTAACCCTCTCCGCAGCTTCAGAAACTTTCTCGACCCTTTCCATGACAATGTCATCTGTTTCTACACTCGAAGGGTCAGCTTCAGAAACTTTCTCGACCCTTTCCATGACAATGTCATCTGTTTCTACACTTGAAGGGTCACTAGCTACAAGCTCCTTAGAGATGTCTTCATTTTCCTCGACAGAAGAGATGATGCAATCGCTAGTTGAGATGTTAGTAGATGTCTTCTTCTTCAAAGAACTGAAAAACGCACTCCTGCTCTTGCTCTGAGTTTGAGGCAGGGAAAGCTTCTTTTCTGGTGGTATGTTTACCAAGGCTCCCTTGAGCTCCCTTGGATTGTTTGTACTTTGCGCAGAAGTAGTGGATAGTGCAGATGGAGCAGCGATCATCTGGCTAGCAGCAGCCAGGGTGTTGTTTATGGGACGTGGACTTGCAGATTCCTTGGCGGCAGGTTTGAGAACCACCATCTTCTTAGTAGTATCAGGCTTGATCTGACTACCAGAATTAGAAGGAAGATTACCTAGCCGAATAGAGGAATGCTGGTGGGTATTTCTAAGAGAAGCAAGACCAATTTCACCACTTCGAGCCATTGGCTTGGTCTTGGATTTATCAGAAGAGCTCAGAACCTGACAAAATTAAACCAAGATAAAGTGAGTATAGCCTAAGGTAACCAGGAGGATATTAATAATGGCTGCAGAAAAAAAAAGCTTACAGAGCCCTTTGGTGTAGAAGGAAGAACCGGTATTAGCTTAAGAGTTCTGTCCTCAACTCGTTGTATCTTTGAAGACCCCTGATAAAATTAACTCCTTAGACCAACATGTAAAAGGCAAGGGTGCAACACAAAGATGCAAATCATACCTGGGGAGGTGTACCAGTTCTAGGAGGCTGCAACCATGTTTCAGCCATGTTACGAGTCTGTCCCGTTATGGTATTCGAAGTAACAACATTAGCAGCCACGGAGTCAGAAGCACTTTTGTCAATAACAGTGGGAACCTCTGCCAGAGCCGAGGTCCAACCTTCCCCAGCAGTCAAGTTCTGACTTAGAGCAGGAGATGAGATTCTTGCAACGTCTGAGCCTCCTCCATTCGTTTTAAGAGAAGGAAAATCCTTACCGAATCCGAGTGGTGTAGGACTAGTTCCAGGAAGTAAACCATTTTTGAAACCCATTGAAAACCCTTGAGACAAGTGGTCGTCTTGTTTCCTTGTCGTCATTGAATTAGATCGTCTTAACTGCTGCTCTCGATTCCTTCCATTTAAGAAGGTACCCAAAGGGAAAAGATAATCATGGTCCCATGGGTCAATGTTGCTGCTCAGCCTATCTTTCTCCCTGCTCCCATCTTTATCTCTCTGGCTCCTTTGAACATTGAAATTACTATATGCACTTTTTGGAGACCCATTACTAAACCCCCTTCGTGCATTGTTGGAAGGAGATCGATGTGAATCAACATCGGTTTTGGTCCTAGGGTTCCTACTCTTGCTATTATTATTTGACAAAGAAGAATCTAAACCTAAACGAAAAAAAAGGAAAGGGATATAGAGTCACAAACAATGGTATCATCAAAACTACTAAATGTTATGGAAATAGAGCATACCTGAGCGAGCAGACGAGGATAGAACGTGACTTCTACTCCCATTCCCTGTACTTCTCAACCATTCAGGTACTAAAGAGGGTTCACGTTTCTCCATCAGATAAAAGACAATTATCACCCTCCCCTCTTCCTATCTCTAGCCACTAATCACCTAACGAGCAGAGGAAAAACAATTGATTCGTTCCAAACCTCTAATCACCTAATCATCATCACTATCAATAAGAGACGAGCATGATTATGTCTTATATATGAATATCACTACCCATGTTAATCAATCCCTAGGATTCAACCCAGTGAACGAAAAACCAAACCCAGACGGAGATTATACGTCAAAACGGAAGAGGTCGGATTTGTTTAGATGCAATCTCTCAAAAGGAAACAATGGCTTCCTCCACAAGGAGGGGCGAAAGAAGCAATAAGAAACGAATTCGAGAGACAAAACGGGGAGCGATTGAAGTGGGGGAGATGATGATGATGATGATGCAATTAGGGTTTGTAGAAGAGAAATTAGGGTTTTGCGATGGTAGATGAAGAGGGCGAATGCTGTTTCTTTGCTCTCTGTGTGTTTTGGGAATATACTTGGAACAAGGAAACGACGAGTTTATGAACAAACCGCAGCCTCTCTCTCTCTCTTTTCTTCTCTAAGGGGAGAACTACTCGGTTTTTTTTTTTATATATATTTTGTAATACTTAGGTTTCTTTTCTTTTTTTTTCTTAAAGAAATTGTTTTGAGAAACTGCTGAAATGTTTCTTCTCGATTCAATGAATTTATAGGATTACAGAAATTTAATACCACAAGATCGTGTCTCTATTTAGGTCTAACCAGTTAATATATATTGACAAATGTAAAATAATTAAATAATTGTTTTTACTGTTACAGTTAATTAGTATATCTTTGAACACGTTTAGTAAATTTACCACCATAATTTCATAGAATTTACATATATATATCACTAGGTATTTTCTACACCATGTGCAGTAAAAAAAATTAAAATACTTTTTAATAGATAAATATAATTTTTTTAATTAATATTGTAAATTTTCTTTTTCTTATCAGTATTTTAATATAAATTTGATTTAAATAAATATTAAAATTAAGATAAAAACAATTTTGTTTATTTTAGATTATATTTAAGAATATGCCTGTATATATTTAAAAGTAAGTGTTTTGCCCGTACATGCGGGCATAATTGTTTTACTAATAATCTTTAATAAATGTATTATGATTTAGACATCATAATAACTTATTCTTTATATTCTTATTCATTTTAGTTTTTTCGATTTTTATTTCGGTCTACGTTTTCTTAACACAAAGGAAAGCGATTAAACTATGAAACTATAAGAGCATAACTAATTATCAAATATTTCACACAATAAAGTAAAGTAAGAATGTGAACTTTTGGTCACTCTTAATCTAGTTTGTATTTTTGAACCATAAGCATGTATTAAATTACCAAAAAACACTAAAACACACAAATCTAAGTAAAAACAAAATAAATAAAAGTAAATAAAGAGTAAAGTTCAATGATGATCTAGAAATTTTTTAAAAAAAAAAATAATTGAGATAATGACAATATTTCATTGGTTTACTTGATCAATATATACATTGAACTATCTTAATATTTCATAAGTTTACTTTTAATAAAAGAAAAAATAGATAATGATAAGTTTTATTATTAAAGTTAATTTATGATTAACTATATAATGATAAATCTAGTTATTCATTAAAAAATATATTTACTTTAGACGTTTTAGAAATTAAACCATTAAACACATGTTCATAACATGATTATATAGAAAACTCTCTAAACTTAATGTCAAAGTATATTTTTGTTAGATTAAACAGTAATAAAATATACACGTGAAACAATTCTCGAAGTAATTCAGAATACCTAATTCATAATTCCAAACTCCATGTAACAAAACCGATTTGCTTATAGTCTTCAAATTCAAAGAAAGGAAAAAAAAAAACATAATAGAGCTCCAACTAAAAAAACAAATATCACAAGTATATAAATATAGATATCAACTATAATTTAGACAACTTGGAATGAATGAGAAAATAAAACCATAGAGTTTAAAACATCTTACATCATATGAAAATACATAATTTGTTTAAGATTATTATTATTGTAATTCCAATTAGAAAGTTTGAAATAGTTATATTATTTAAATTAATAAATTAATGATTTAAACTAAAAACTAATAAGAATCTTGTGAAAGTTAAAATAATTATAATCATAATTCCAATTAGAAATTTCGAAATATTTATATTATTTAAATTAATAAATTAATTAGAAAGTTCAAAATATTTATATTATCTAAATTAATAAATTGATGATTTAAACTAAAAACTAATAAGAATATGACAAATAAGCAAAGTTAGCTAAAATCATGGAGAAATTGACAAATCAGCAAAATCACTTCATAAATAATAGTATAGATAGATAGATTATAATCTTAGATATATTTTTCTATCTATTTATTTTAATTAAGTATATTAAATAAATATGCAAAAATTTCATAATTGTCAAAAATTAAAATTAAACAATATTTATAAAGATTATAGATATATAGAAGAAACTAATGATTTTACGATTTAATTTTATTTTACTATTTAATTTTTATAATTTTCTGAAAATGTATACATTTTTGAAAACTTTATAATTTAAATGGTATTTTGAAATTTGAAATGCCATATATTCAAATGATGATTTATGAGTTATTACCATATTCTAAAAAAACTAAAAATGTAAATCGACAATAAATGTAATATATGAGTTATTACCATATTTTAAAAAGTTTACCAAAAATATAAATTAACATTAAATATAATTGTTCATGTCATATTAATCTATAAGACATGTCATCAATTTTAGTAGACATGTCATATTATTTTTGTGAAAATGATTGTAGTGAGGACATGTGGCAAAATCACTTCTCAAAAATAGTCTAGGGGATTTATAAAAAATATAAAATTTTTGCACAAAAATTAATAAATATGTTAATAAATAAAATACCATTCACTGAAAAAATATTTTGCGTATTTTTAGCTATTCTGATTTAGCTGGTTTATTTGGAAATACAATTCATAAAACATTTTATTTATGATTGTTCAAGAGATATTTCATGCGCTAACAAAAAATCGTAAAAAGAAGAATAAGAGAATAACTATCAAAATAGACATAATCAAAGCCTACGATAAGATGGAATAAAAAATGGAGCTATAATGTAAAAAAATAGAATTCTCAGAAACCTGAATTGATTGGATCATGTAATGTATTACATCTTTCTTATATAAGGTTTTTATGAGTGGCCAGCCCAAAAACAATATTATCCTAGAGATGAGATTGCATCAAGGAGATCTTTCATCATTATTATTATATGCCCCGAAGTGATTGTTAGCCTTATTTATCATGGGGAGAATCAAGGTAAGTTAACGAGGATGTGTGTTTCACACGCTACCCCTCCAATATCACACATATTCTTTGCTGATGATAATATTTTTTTCTATAGATAATATATCAACTTTGATAAATTATCTCTATTCTTTGCTAATAGAGTCTCTGAAAATGTGATGTAAACAATAAATGATGTAAACAATCAAAGATATTCTAGGAATCTTTCATAAAAATACCAAAAGATATTAGTGACTCAAAATGTAAATTCTTTGCCTTCTTAAAGGACGTGAATGGGTGATCGGCACGATGATCGTCAGAAGTAAGAAAAGAGATTCTCAACAACGCAATAGCTCACTATCTGCATTATGTCTGTCTTTTTACTTCTTATAGACATTTGTGAAAAACTTGAAAGTTCCATTTCACATTTCTGGTGAAATTCAAATCAACCAAAAAAAATCATTTAGAAAAATGGGATAAACTTTGTTTACCCAGTGATGGGGGTGGTCTTGGATTTCGTAGTATCCATGATTTAATATGGAGTTGTTGACAAAAAAAATATGAGACTAATACAATTTCTTTACTTTCTGCTCGTTCATGTGTTGTGTGGAAACTATTATGGACTTAGTTCGTCATTACTAATAAGTTTTACAGATTTCCCTTCGTATATATGGACAAACCTTATAACTACTAGACAATTATTAGCGCTGAGAATTAGACCAAAAATTCATTTATGTCACGAGGTAAAAGCATGGGAGGATCTTTGGATATCGACTAATCTTGTGAGGCAGGTCCGAGCTAATGTTACAGTAGCTCACAAGCACCGGTCTCTCTCTTTCTCTTCTTTTTTAAAAAATTGTTTTGATAAATTGTTGAAATATTTCTTTTCAATTCAATATATTTATAGTATTAACACAATAATACCATAAAAGAGAGGCTGGCCCGAGCTAATGTTACGGTAGCTCACAAGCACCAGCCTCTCTCTCTTTCTCTTCTTTTCTTAAGAAATTATTTTGATAAACTGTTAAAATGTTTCTTCTCAATTCAAAAAAATTATAGTATTAATAAAAAAAACTAATACCATAAAAGACTTGTTGTATTTACTCTTAACCAGTTAATATTAAGGAAGAAGTACAGCGAGAGGTTTGATCTTGGTCGACAATAAAGCTTATTTGACATGGCGAATAGCTATTTTCTATTGGTGGATTTTCATGCTGATGTGTCATAAAATGTGCCCTATGGAGAGATTAAAGTCTGTTTTATAGTATAAGATCATATTTTGCATTTAAAATTTTATTTAGTTTGTATAATTAAATGATATTCATTATTTTTAATAAGAAATTATTAACATATATTATAATTTAATATATATTATTTTAAAATAAATATATTATATACTAAATTTTATGATAATTTTATAATTGTATACTGCTAATGCTTCACCAATCACTTTATTAAAACTTTGAATGAGAACATATAGCTTCTGCAGCATACTGCTACTGCTTCTTCATCAGTTGTACCAATCGAGACAAAGTTCCATGAAGTCATTCAATATGTGGTATTGAAGTTAATCACATGGATAAGTGTTAGATAAAATATGATCAGAGTGAAACCGCTATGAGAACTCTACAAGATTCTTATATGAGTGTCATATGAGTTTCTTATTACGACTATAGAGTACAGTCCTTAGACCTGTGTTTTTCGTGCTTCTTTACATATGGATTAGTTTACTTTGACCTTGTCAAACGTCATCCATAACTGGTGATTATAAAGGCATTGATTGGGTATTATATGAAGTTTGTAAGGAACATGGATGGAACAAGATGGGATTTGTCCCCCACCCCCCCCCCCCCTTCCATATAATGGAGATAAATATCTCTGGGGCTATCGAAGATTTGATACTGAAAAATGCATGGCCATGTTCAAACGAGATGAGTGTCAATCATTTTTTTATCAGTATAAATGAGAGTTCGATAAATGTGATCTAGCTTAATAAGGATGACACTAGTTCTTGCCTTATGTTGAGATCGAGATATAAAGACAAAAGAATTATGAGAAAAGATAATTCTAGTAAAAGTGGAAGATTGTTGGGAATGTCCTAAAATTATTTATACTTATTCGTAATAAAGTTGTAACATCGAGGTTCAACAATCGTATAATATTTGATGGTTATAATGTTTTGCTAGAAATCTATGGATTAAGAATTCATTGTTAATATTATTATTATCCTGCATGATTACACACAAGCAAATTGGAATAATGACATACTAGGTTTTATTTTAGGAAGAATATATATATATATGATATATAATATAAGATATACGTAAAGACGTATATACACGATAATGGTAAGTAATTATAATTTGACCAAAGTGATTGTCACTTGCATGCATGTGCTCGACCTTTAATTAATTAAATTAATCACTTTTTCATTATATAAACATGGGCAGTGATGTTTTTTGATGATCATCACATCTCATGTAAACTCAAGAAGCAATAGAGACAAAGCGTTTGCCAGAGCTATAAGCGGCACTGGCATCCTGTTCTAATTCAGTTTGTGTTTGTGTGGATACAAGTAGAGGAACGATGTTTGGAGTTCTAGATAACCTCAGTTTGTTTTTGTTCTTTCTTCGGCTACGAAACATCCATTTATATTCGAGACTCTAAGATCTTTTTTTATTTCAGTATTAATAACATGAGATTCTAGGCAACTTCATTCATAGATAGATTCACAAATTGTTATAAACGGGTATTAATTTATACAGTTTGATTTGTTACTTCACTCTTAACAAACTCATATCTGTTATTATCCATTAAATGTGTGGGAGCTTATGCACACAAAATGAATTAATATACATATAATGGATCTCCCTGGTGTATACCACTCACAGGTACTCTCAGTTATTATATACCGATCATGTGATCCAAAAATCAGAACAGAGGAACTAATCGAACTAAAACAGGTCATAATACAGTGAATTCACTTCTCATCAAATCCTATCATGTGCATGATTTTTTCAAAAATTTCTATTCCAAGAGATCATAGGCTTTTGCGAAGTTTGTATTGATGGCTATATAAGACTTTTCTTGATGTTTCCTTACCTTTTATGTATGGAAAACCTCATGTGCCACAGTATATTGTCACTAATCATTCTTCCTGGTATGAATGCAGTTTGATTTTGAGTGATTATATTTCCCAAATTGTTCTTGAGTAAATTTAATAAGATCTTTGAATAAGCTTATATTAATCATTTCAAAGCGATATTGGTCTAAACTCAGACATACATGTAGGCGGATACACTTTTGTGATCAAACATATGTTTGTATGATTGTGTTGTCGATCAAACTCTTCTTTATCACAATAATCTGTAACATCCTCTCCATGATCTATGATTTCCAATCCTCTTAGAACTGATGAAAAACAAAAACAATAAATCCATCAGGTCATGGTGCCCTGGTGGTCCAATCTCATAAATCGCATGTTGAATCTCTTAATTACAATGTTATGCATGTGTTAATTCTTCATTCATCTCATCGGAGTCTCACTCTCAAATTTATTAAACACTTCTCTGATCCACTTGTGAAGAAGATGAATATAGTTTTTGAATACATCTCAAAGCCACACGTCTGCAGTGTTTTTGTCCTTTATGAATGACCCATATTATCATCATGAATCATTGAAATGTTTTCCTCATACCCTTTTACTTTGTAAAATAATGGAAATACATAGTGTTTATGTCTCCATCTCTCAACCACATAACTTCACTCGTTTGTTTAAAAAAAAAAACCTTCTTCCACATAAGCTTAGTTGAGTTCTCCTTTTAACTATGTTCTTGCATGCAAGTTTAATAGCCCTCACTTACTCTGTTGTATCAAGACGTCCTCTGAAAGATCAATTTTCACAGCTGTGTTGTTCCTATTAATCCCTTTCCACATGAAAATATGTTGTCTGCTACAATTGAGACGTTGAACTAAAGGAATTTATATTAAATGCATCTGACCATTTCCATTCCTACCTCTTTGAGTGGAGTCTTTAAATCCATCTTTAGAAACTACTATTACCAAACCTGAAAATTATCTTAAGATGATCTCTATCATAGGATATGTAAGTTACTAGGGACTTATGATCAGGTTCTCTTTTTTTTCTAAAAAGTTGATTTCTGAACCTGGATACTATGTATTTGCCATTGCACAGTCAAAAAACCATTGAACAAGATGACTTCTTCTATGTCCCACCCAGTAAAAGCGGTTTCCTATGGTTTTTAGATCCATAAAATCACATGTACACATCATTGTCTTAAAATTTTGGAAATAATAATGGTGAATTAAAGAGTTCCCGACAACATCGCCAAAATTTGATATGCTAAAACATAGTCGCTTTGAACTACTATATAAATTAAGAGGTGTAGTTTAGTATTAAGGTTTGTAATTGTGACTCGGGATTGTTAAAGAGGGGATTCACCAAGAGAGTTTACAAGGGGAAATTACAACATAATAATCAAACTAAGACTAATAGTTTAAATACAATGTAGTTCCGGAGATTCTTGTTGTTAATGAGGTCACAGTTCGATGATGATGAGAAGAGATTTTAGGTGTTTGGTTTTTATAGTTACGTCTGGAGACTGCCTACATATCCTCACAAGAAGGATCAAGCCATTTGTAGTTCATGTTTTCAACGTGGGGGTTTTCTCTCCCAGGGAGACCCTCTTTCTCAAATCCGAGGCATCTCTATTTATAGAGAAACTTAGGGTATCACTAGGTCAAATGAATTTTGTTGGTAATAGGCTTTAAATGAACCAATCTTGTTTTATGGTGGGTTAAATTGAGCATTATTCACCGAAAAATATATTTTACTCTTCTTTTTTAAAAACAAAATTGTTTGAGAAATGTTTTTCTTTTGATGAATTATAGTTATGTAGATATATAATACTATAAAATATACTTTTATTTATTTTTAAGAAATTTAATACTATATTTAATCAGGACATGTGTCGGTAACAAAGAACGCGACACATGTTCATTTGCGATGATAATTTTTATCCTAGGTGTTGAGAATAAATCATGCTATTTTCCAGGTCCCACCAACACAAGATGCATTAACTTAATCATTTACACCACCTACTCCAAATGTTTCCCAATTTTTAATATTTTCACAAACTTGGACTATCTATCATAAAAAAAAACAAAATCGAAGATCCAATCATGAATAGAGATCCTTATATGTGGATAATTCGGTGCTCTGGCAAGCTCGAAACGATAAATTATGCAGGTAAATTGATAAGGACTCTTTAGAGCTAGTGAGAGTCTCAGGTGGAGAATGTCAAGCTTGGTAATCGGCAAATACAATTGTATCTACTGCGAACCAGCAACCTGAATCTTCTTACTCATGAGCCATATGCTTTCAGTATGCATGTCTGGTGGATGGTTTTTCAATTTTTACAATACAATTTAGCAATGTGGATGGTTTGGAAAGATAATCTCTTTATTTACGCCTTACCAATTAATATATAATTAAGTAATTATTTATACTTTTGCAGTTTAATTAGTATTTTGATAACAGGACTTTTCGGGTCCCTATCAAATGCAGTAGTATAAAAGATTATCGAACCAATCCTAGGTGATTTCAATGCACTGAGAATACAAATCCATGCTTAATCTAAGTGCAAACCAAAAGTGAAACGAGTTTTAACCTAGAGCAATACTGAAATGCAATAAAACAATAACCTTTCTTTGATTATGAGATGAGAGAACTCATGGGATAAGGGATTAGACCTTGGGTGATCAAGTTTTGAACTAAAGGTGGCAACTTTCAATCAATCTATTAACCTTAGGCCTAGACACAATCCTAAACAAACTCTATCTCTAGAAGGATGCTCATTTGCTAAGATGACTCAAGCATCAAATCTCTTTGGTTGAATGTCATAAAAGCAATCATTAAAATCAAGTCTACTAGCCATCTTAACACCTTTAACAACAAATCTCTTTGGCAAAGTGTGTTAAAAGCTTAGGAGAGTTGGCTCAGACATTTCATCAAACACCTTGTGGGTGGGAAATGTCTAAAGCTCAACTTTTGAGAGGCCAACTCAAAAGATGCATTAAGGACACTCTACAAGCAAGGAAATAGAAAGATCTATACCTAAACACCTTAGATCTAGCTTAATCACCCTTAGTCTCCCTAACCCATGAATCCAAAAGTGGACTACTCACTAATCACCATGATTCCTCTTAAACTCATGAGAGATTTAAGCTTAATCATGTAAAGAAAGGAAGAAAGGAACTTAAAATCACTCAAAAACACAAGAACAAGATGATGATTTTCTTTAAAGGAAAGAGCTTTCACCAAAATGGTTTTTGTTTCTTAGGAGAAATTAAGATGATTACAAAGATTAGGTCTACAAAGTATTTATAGTAGCTAGAAACATAAGGATAAAAGAGTAAAAACAAGTCTGATTAACTCTCAAATGCTAACTATGAAAATGGTCGCAACTGCCTTTTGGCGATGACTAAAAGCCGTTGAGGGGTGCAGAAACCCGCTGGGATATGCACACCGGCTTCTCGTCACGTTCACCAAGCCGCTGCAACATCTCGAAGTCGGGCAGGGAGCACTGGTTTTTCCCAGCGGCTAGGCGAAGCCGCTGCACCAAAAGCCGCTCCAACACTTAGAATTTTCAGCTGAACTTCTGCACCGGCTTCTCGTCAGGACGCCAGGCCGCTGGGTGACGCTAGGCCGCTGGGTGATGTGCATCGGCTTCCTGCGAGGTCAAAATGCCGCTGCCTGTCACATGAAGCCGCTGGGACACTTAGTCATCACACCATGAACTCGAAAAACACCAATCTTGCCTCCAATCCACCTCCAATTGCTCCAAAGTCACCATTTGGCATCTCCATCACCTGATAAGAACAAATGCAATGCAATGCAAACTAAACAAGTCTAAATGCTATCCTAGATGATCAAAATGCATGATAAATGAATGATAAAACCTATTAAAAACACAAGATATCAACTCCCCCAAACTTGTCCTTTACTTGTCCACAAGTAAACTTTCAAGAACTTATTTGGAGAAGAGGTTTGAAGATGGGAGCTCATAGCCAAAAGACACCAAAAACACTCAACTTGACATCCTAAAGAAATATAGCAAATAGCATGAACAACTCTCTTATTACACTCTAGCTTCTCTAGGCCTATCAAGATACTCTTATGCCTTTACACAAGATGCAATACTCATCAACCAACAAGTCTTTCTACCAGCTCTCACATTGATTCACACACACAAACACAAGGTGGATTCTCACAAATGGGCACATGATCTCAATCATTTGGCTAGGTAAACAAATGGTCTAAAGTGAATGAAAACAATGGCTCAAATAAATCATTTTAAAGTGGCAATCACTCAAGAACAAGGAGCTTGATCATTATGCAAAATTTATCTAAGACCAGGAGCAATTTATGCATACATAGATCCATTCTCATCATTCTACCCTTTCCTAAGTGATATAACAAGCTTCACCCCTATTCACATTCATCCCAATACCCAAAGTAACCCACTTTATCACACTCACCTCATGAACTCTTTAACAAAACCATCTAAGGATCTTTTTATTAACTCTCCACAACTCTTAGCTCTATCTACCTTCCCACCATCTTATTGATTCATCATTTTTTTTTTTTTACCCAGCGGCTAGGCGAAACCGCTCCAAGAAGCCGCTGCGACACTTAACAAATTTTTTCCTTTTTTTTTTTTTTTTTTTTATATTGGGGTAAGGTTCAAATAGACTAAATCTAGAGATTTCTTATTTTTGATCCTTAGTGGCTTCTTTTCTCAACTTTTTGATCATTTTTCTCATCTTTCTTTTCTCCCAAACCCAAGATAACAAACTTTAGATTAAACAAACCCACTAACCATCCTAGATGCTAACTCAAATGAGGATCCTATGCTAGCAAGTGATGAGAACAAATCTATGTCGCTCCCAATACTCTCAAGATTTTGCACATGACAAGCTATCAAAAAGGAGGCCTCACTCAAGCAAATCAATGTTGGCTTCAAAGAAAGGTAAGGGTTCAAGGGTGAGGGAGTACCATTTGGGTTAACAAAGAGTGGAACAATGGAAAAAGATAACCCAAATGTGTATGAGAACCATGATCAAGTATGCAAATGCCCATAAGCGAGAGAAATTAAGTTCATTTAAGCCTAAGTTCAGTTCGGAGCTGGTTTTCAGAACAATGTCAATGGCAAGCAAGCATACAAGTTTCAAGAAGAGTTTTCAAGGCTCGAAACGTGCAAGGTTTTAAAGAGATGCTTAAGCTACTTGATATGCTTAACTAGGGTGTCACTTTGAGTGCTAGACAAGTGCTCTTTACAAGGCCTTTTAAATCATTGCTCCCTATGCAAATGAATGCAACCTACATGCATGCTTTTAGACTCCTATTGCATTTTTTTTTTTTTATTGCAGATAAGCATGTTCTAGACTCAATCTTAAAGATGCAAATGCAGCTACATGCTTGTTTTTGTGTTTTTTCAAATTTTTCAAATTTTTTTTTTTGGTTTTTCTATGCAAATAAGTATGAACAATGCAAGACTCAATGCAAAATCAACAAAGCAAACAAGATCAGATACTTGGTACCTCCCCCAAACTTAGTTCACACAGTCTCTGTGTTAGTAAGTTGAAAGAGATACCGAAAAGAGAATTAAATGCAAAAGAAAAACTGGTATGTACAATGGTGAGGTGAGAAGATACCTGACTAAGGATAGAAGGATGTGTCCTCAGTGTCCCAGTCATCAGCAGTGGCAACAGAAGGAGACTCGTTGGAGGAGACACGAGCTGGTGGAGAAGGGTTTCTGCGCCTTCTACGAAGCTCATGGTCTGGAGAGCGTGCTGGTGCAGGGGCTGCTGACCTAGAATCATAGAAGGAGGGTCTAGGGAGGGTTGAAGGGCCAGCTTCTGTCATAATATCATCCCTTCGGCAGCCTGAGCCGATTGCTGTCCGAGCTAGCATTGAAGTGACCTTCTTCATCTGTCTTTTAAGCACTTTGACCGACTCCTTGAGCTTGTAAATGGTCCTATCCTGCATCTTGTTCCATCTTTGTAGCTTAGCATTCTGAGAGAGAGAATGGCGCAATGCAACACTCGTTGTGAGACCGCGATAAGGCGCAAAGTAGTACCGCTCTGTCCCATACTTAGGTCCTGGTGTGATCGGCCCTTCATCATCAGCATCACTAGGACGAGCAGACTGAGAAGCACTAGCCCTGGCTCTCTTTTTGCGAGGTCTGGTGATTTTCTCAAATTCACCAAAATCAGAGGGAACAAGCTCATGCTCTGGAGGAGTGAATTCTACATGCTGAGGATCAGCTAGAGTTGTCTCCCTCTCACATGGAAGGAGGATGTGTAACGGCACAGGGTCGAAATCGCGTGACCAGAAGGGAAAAGCAAACCGGTTGCCGTCTTTTCCTGTGAGAAATTGAGTCCTCTGCAAGTAGGGGATGTCCATTGAGGCTGGAGCTTGATCCGGAGTTCCCAAGCGAATACCCACTGCTTCCAAGATAGGGGTAATGAAGCTCCCGATGAACAGCTTCGGTTTTGCAATCTTAGTAGTCCAAACCCACTCTTTGTAATAAGTGAATCTCTTCATCAACAATCCCACTATTCCCATATCCTCAAAATCTTCAGGAGTGGTGTCTATCAGTTTATCTTCAAGTATGGGAAGGAGTCCTAGAGCAAGAAGCTTAAGCTCTTCGTCATTTGCCCCGCCAGGTTCACTACGCGAGTAGAAGGTGTGAGTAAGGACCTTATGGGTCAATCTCACTGCAGGGTTTGAGATATCTGTGCTCTTATCCTCCCCAGCCACACGAGCTTTCCCGGAGATCTCATTCCATATCTCTTTAACAATCGCTGATCTATTAGGTGTGAAGGGTGAAGGTCTGTCTGGAAATCCGAAAATAGAACTCAGCTTCTTGAACCCGACCTTGTAGGTCTTCCTATGTATCGTGAAGGAAATGCGCCCATACCCGTCAGTTTTATGTTCCGGGCGATGGTAGGTAGCAACGAATGAAGACAAGAACTGACAAGAAAGCTCCTCATGAACCCCGTAGCTCATACTAAGCAGTGACTCCATGCCCATGTTCTGAAGAATCTGTCTCACATCCTGATACAGTCCAAGCGTCTCAAGAGTCTCCCGATCTGGAAATTTCATAGCTCGCCATTCAACATCCTCAGAAAGGCGCTCGTAGAGCTGTGCTGGAGAATGGTTTCTGGTGGCTGGCGGTACTCTCTGTCCCTTCTTGACTGTTGCAGGAGTTGGAGCTGGTGCTTCTTCCTCATCTTCAGTTTCAGCTCTAAGACCTTCTTCTATCATTTCCTCAATCTCAGCTTCAATTGCTGCCTGTTCAGTGGGTGTCTTTTCCTTCTTCTGTGGAACAGGTTTTCGTCGGTAGACTTGAGTTGGAGGCTGGGGCCTGCCTGCTCTTGGTGGGTTTGCTCTTGTTCCAGCTTGAGAAGAAGTTACCACAGCTTGAGATGAAGCTTCCATAGCTTGAGAAGAAGTTCCCACAGCTTGAGATGAAGTTCCCACAGCTTGGAAGAAATCAGACTCTGATCTATTTGGGTTTGGTTTCCGCGCTGCTGCTTTAGTTCTCACCATTACTACCTGAAATCAAACATTGAGAGAGAATGGTTTCTCTTGTTCACGTGAGAATGGGGCAGAGGAGAGAGAGAGTCACGATTTAGGGAAGAAGAAGAGTGGTCGCGTCCGGTTCTGGTTGATTGGGTCTGGTTCAATTGAATTGAACCGGGAATCAGAGTCGGTACGCGTCGGTTAAGGCTCAGCGGTATGGCGTAGCCGCTGCAAGAACCCGATGCGCGTCGTCCCAGCGGTCCACCTCGACACCAAGCCGCTGCAAGAACCCGAAGTCAGGCAGAGAGCACTGGTTTTACCCAGCGGTATGGAGTAACCGCTGCAAGAAGCCGCTGCGACACTTAACAATTTTTTTTTTTTTTTTTTTTTTTTTTTTTTTTTTCGTATCAGGTCGCAACGGCTTAATGAAACTGTTCCTCGTGGCCGCTGTGAGCTCTTGTGAACCTCCAAACATCTTGTTTGTTGACTCAGTTTCTCATCTGGGACCTGATGACCTGAAAACACACAGAAAAAATCCCCAAAAGCAATACTAGATACTAAAAATAAAATTTAAAAAATATGCACAAGGATAAACATGGGACTTCCTCCCAAGTGAGCTTGTTTTAAGTCTCTAGCTTGACTTTGCTTCCCTTGGGACTAAGCTGGGGTAGGATCAGAAAGTGGAACTGACATTCCATCTTCCTCTGGTGTAGTAGCCATGTATGGCTTCACTCTTTGTCCATTGACTGTGAAATTTCCTCCATTCTTATCCCATAGCACAATTGCTCCATATGGCCTTACTTCCTTGATCTTGAAAGGTCCGGACCATTTTGATCTTAGCTTTCCGGGAAACAATTTCAGCCTAGAATTGTAGAGAAGAACTTGATCTCCAGCCTTGAACTCTCTCTTCAAGATGCTCTTATCATGAAAGGCTTTGGTCTTTTCTTTGTAGATCCTTGAGCTCTCAAAAGCATCCATCCTTATCTCATCAAGCTCATGTAGCTGAAACAGTCTCTTCTCCTTGGCACTCTTGATATCAAAGTTCAACAGCTTCACAGCCCACATTGCCTTATACTCAAGCTCAACTGGAAGATGACAAGCCTTCCCATAGACAAGGTTGAAGGGTGTAGTGCCTAAGGGAGTCTTGTATGCTGTCCTATAAGCCCAAAGTGCATCATCAAGCTTGTCTGACCAGTCTTTCCTCTTAGTACCCACAACCTTCTCCAATATGCTTTTGATTTCCCTGTTTGAAAGCTCCACTTGCCCACTAGTCTGAGGATGATATGGTGTGGCAACCTTGTGCTTAACACCCTTCTTTCTTAGGAGACCTTCAAACAACTTATTGATGAAATGTGATCCTCCATCACTTATAACCACTCTAGGGACTCCAAACCTTGGGAATATTATGCTTTTGAACATCTTGACTACTACTCTTGAGTCATTTGTAGGGCTTGCCACTGCTTCAACCCATTTAGATACATAGTCAACAGCTACAAGGATGTACTTGTTGCCATAAGAGGAAGGAAAAGGGCCCATGAAGTCTATTCCCCATACATCAAACACTTCCACCTCAAGTATTGGATTTTGAGGCATCTCATTTCTCCTAGAGATGTTTCCTCTCCTTTGGCAAGAATCACACTTGGAAACAAAGTCTTGTGTGTCTTTGAACATGTGGGGCCACCAAAATCCAGCTTGTAGCACCTTAGCAACTGTCTTGAATGTAGCAAAGTGGCCTCCATATGATGATCCATGACAGTGTGTGAGGATCCCATCTACTTCTTCTTCAGCCACTACCCTTCTATAGAGTTGATCTTTGCAAAGTATGTAGAGAAAGGGCTCATCCCAATAGTACCTCTTCAACTCCTTGTAAAACTTCTTCTTGGCATAGCCTTCAAGATCCAGTGGCTCCTTCCCAGTAACAAGATAGTTGACAAAATCAGCATACCAAGGTTCCTTCTCATTTGTTGCCTTGACTTCCTCAATCTTCTTACCGGTCTCGCAAACTGCAACCACTGCTCTAATAGCCATAAGCTGTTCCTCTGGAAGTCCTTCATCAATGGGGATACCACACTCCACTCTCATTCTAGACAAGTGATCAGCCACACCATTCTCAACTCCAGGCCTGTCTTTAATCTCAAGATCAAACTCTTGAAGCAGTAGAATCCATCTCAACAGTCTTGGCTTGGCATCTTTCTTGGCTAGGAGGTGCCTCAAAGCTGCATGATCTGTGTAGACAATCACCTTAGACCCCACAAGGTAGCTCCTGAACTTCTCAAAGGCAAAGACGATGGCTAACAGCTCCTTCTCTGTTGTAGAGTATTTCACTTGGGCATCATTAAGGGTTCTACTAGCATAGTAGATCACATGTGTCTTCTTGTCTTTCTTCTGCCCCAAGACTGCTCCAACAGCGTAGTCACTAGCATCACACATAATCTCAAAGGGGAGGTTCCAATCTGGTGGCTGGACAATAGGTGCACTCACTAGCTCGCCTTTCAGCTTCTTGAAGGCTTCAAGACACTCTACATCAAAGCTAAAGGAAGCTTCTTTGCACAGCAGCTTGGTCATTGGTCTAGAGATCATGGAAAAGTCTTTGATGAACCTTCTGTAGAATCCCGCATGACCAAGAAAGCTTTTAATGTCTTTTACTGTCTTAGGTGGAGGCAGCTTAACCATCACTTCAATCTTGGCTTTGTCCACCTCAATGCCTTTCTCTGAAATCTTGTGCCCAAGCACAATCCCTTCCTTAACCATGAAGTGGCACTTCTCCCAGTTCAGCACAAGGTTGGTGTCTTCACATCTCTGTAGGACCCTGCACAAATTTGACAAACAAGCAGAAAACGAGGATCCGTAGACAGAGAAGTCATCCATAAACACCTCCACAACATCCTCAATGAGGTCAGAGAAGATAGACATCATGCACCTTTGAAAGGTAGCTGGAGCATTACATAACCCAAATGGCATCCTTCGATAAGCGAAAGTGCCATAGGGGCATGTGAATGTTGTCTTCTCTTGATCATTGGGATGTATGGGGATTTGGAAGAACCCTGAATACCCATCAAGAAAGCAATAAAAAGGATGATTTGCAAGCCTCTCAAGCATTTGATCAATGAATGGCAATGGAAAATGATCTTTTCTAGAGGCTGAATTAAGTTTTCGGTAATCAATACACATCCTATGACCAGTTATGGTCCTAGTTGGTATTAATTCATCCTTCTCATTCTTAACCACAGTGATACCACCTTTCTTTGGGACTACATGCACAGGAGATACCCACTTACTATCTGAGATAGGGTAGATCACACCAGCATCTAAGAGTTTAAGAATCTCTTTCTTTACAACATCTTTCAAGTTGGGATTCAACCTTCTTTGATGTTCTATAGAAGTCATAGATTCATCCTCAAGATGTATCCTATGCATGCACAAAGTAGGTGATATCCCTTTGATGTCATCAAGAGAGTACCCTATTGCTTTTCTAAATCTTTTAAGAGCATTTAAAAGTTCAGATAGCTCAAGTTCAGTAAGTTCACTACTCACAATGACAGGGTAAGTTTCATTAGGGCCAAGAAAGGCGTACCTTACACCATGGGGAAGGGGTTTAAGCTCCACCTTAGGGGCTTTGAGCTCACTCCAGTCATCTTGATGACTGACCTCTTGTTGAGTAGCTGAAGATGCTTGTGGTAGCTCCTCATACTGCTCCTTATCCACAAACCCCTTGCGCGCATCCAACATTCTCCCATAGGCTGCACTCTCCTGGTTCTCTACTACTTGGACCTTTTTGTCTATGGTCAAAGCATGTTGTAGAGAATCTTCTAGTCCCAACTCCTCAAGAAGTTCATCAGCTAGAGCTTCCATTTCCTCTATGTAGAAGGCTTGGTTTTGCACAGTTGGCTTCTTCATCATCTCCTTGATGTCAAAGTGGAGAACATGCCCTTTGCCCAGATGGAGATCAATCTTTCCTTCTTTTACATTCACTATAGCTCCTGCTGTAGCTAAGAATGGTCTACCAAGGATCAAAGGGTCTCTAGCCTCCTCATCCATCTCAAGCACCACAAAGTCTGTAGGAATCTCACAATTTCCAACCATCACTGGGAGATCTTCTAAGATACCAACAGGGAACTTCACTGATCGATCAGCCAATACCAATGAAAGTCTGCACTTCTTGTACTGAGTGAATCCAAGTCTTTTCGCAACTGACAAAGGCATGAGACTGACACTAGCCCCAAGATCGCAAAGACACTTCTCAAACTCTATAGGACCAATGGCACAAGGGAGTGTGAAGCATCCTGGATCTTCTAGCTTCTTTGGTATGTTCAATCTCTGGATGATTGCACTACACTCATGAGTAAGGATCATCATGCCTTCCATTTCTTTCTTCTTTGCGGCTACAGCATCTTTCAAGAACTTGTTGTATTGAGGAACCAGCATGAAAGCATCAATGATAGGCATTGTGACCTGAACTTCACTCATTTGTTTCTCAAAGAGTGCCTTGTACTTCTCCAACAGTTGCCTCTTGAATCTTCCAGGAAATGGGAGCTTGGGTTCATAAGGAGGAGGGATAAAAGAAGATTCTTTTGATGGAGTAGCAACTTCACCGTGTTTCACTGTTTTCTTCTCTTCTCCAATCTTCCCTTTACCCTTAGCTTCTACTATCTTTTCCAAGATCTCATCATTGGTCTTCTCATCTACAATCACCACATCATCATCTATGTTGATGGCCACCTCCCCACTTTGTTTCTCATCATCCTTGGTGAGAACTCTTGAAGGCAACTCTTTGCCACTCCTTAGAGTGATTGCTTTCATTGTCTCCTTTGGGTTTTGCTCAGGCTTTCCGGGAAGAGTTCCTTGTTGGCGATTGGAGTTAGAACTCATAGAGGCAAACTGATTCTCCAAAGCTCTGAACTTGTTGTTGAGCTCATTGTAGCTCCCATCAATCTTTGAGTGGATGTTCTTCAACTCATAACCAATTTGCTTCTCATTTCTTGATTGAGCTTCAAGTAGTTGCTTGAACATTGATTCCACACTTGTGTCTTGAGCCTTAGGTTGAGAAGAACTTCCTTGGGCTTGAGTAGACTGGTTTCCTTTATTGGAGAAACCAGGAGGAGGGTTTTGCTGAGGTTGATGGCTTCCTTGTTGGTTGTTCCTAGGCTGGTAACCACCTTGTTGGTTGTTGGAATAAGGTCTTTGCTGGTAGTTGTTGTACTGAAAGTTGGGCTCCTTTCTGTACCATGTACCATTGTTGTTGATGAAGCAAAGCTCTTCTTGCCCTTCTAAACCATCAACTTCATTCACCTTAGGAGGAACCTCTTGACTAGGATCACCAACAAAGCTAACCTGCTCCTTCTTGGATTGGTTTGAAAGAACCAAGTCCAACTTGTCTTGCAAAGACTTGATATCTCTCCTTGTCTGCTGGTCATCCCCTCTGTTGGCTCTATCATACTCCTCATTGTAGACTGAGTCACTCTTTGCCATGTTCTCCACCAGTTCCTCTGCATCCTCCACCGTTCTGCCCAAGAAGAAACCATTACTAGCAGTGTCAAGCCTGTTTCTGCAAGATGGGAGAACTCCTCTGTAGAAAGTGCTAAGCAAGCTCTCCTTGCTGAAACCATGATGAGGACACTGAGCTTGGTAGTCCTTGAATCTCTCCCATGCCTCATTGAAGCTCTCTAGATTCTTCTGCTGGAAACCAGAAATCTCGTTCCTTATCTTAGCTGTCCTTGAGGTAGAGAAGAATTTCTCCAAGAAGGCTTCCTTACATCCCTCCCAAGTGGTGATAGTGTCACTTGGGACAGACCTCTCCCACTGATGTGCCTTGTCTCCCAAAGAGAAGGGAAACAACTTCAGCTTGAATGCATCTTCAGAGACACCATTTGTCTTGGACAAACTACAATACTGATCAAACTTGTACAAATGATCAATAGGATCTTCAGCTGCCAGGCCATGAAACTTGTTGTGCTCAATGGTGTTGAGTAGCCCTGACTTGATCTCGAAGTTGTTGTTCTCCACAGGTGGTGCTCTGATTCCCAACCTATGACCATGAATGTGAGGGCGATCATAGGTTCCAATGGCGCGAGCTTGGCGCTGTGGGTGTTGTGGTCGAAGGTTGGCAGCTCCTTGACCATTTCCCTCTTGGGCAGCTCCCAAAGGGATCTCCCCATCTTGATTCTGGTTCTGATGGTGAGCCATATCAAAACCCAATCTGTTGAAATGAGCCTGTTGCTCCTCTTCTCTCCTTCTTCTTGTATTCTCTCTTTCCAAAGCCCGGATGTCTGGTACTAGAGGAGTGAGGTTTGTAGTCCCTCTACTTCTCAAGTTCATACACCTGAAATGAAAAAGAAAAAGGAAAAAGCAGAGCCAATATCACAATAATAAGAAAAATGACTTAGTCTCAAGCAAATGACTAAATCCCAATGTCAAAATCACAATAGAACTTGGCAACGGCGCCAATTTGATAACAGGACTTTTCGGGTCCCTATCAAATGCAGTAGTATAAAAGATTATCGAACCAATCCTAGGTGATTTCAATGCACTGAGAATACAAATCCATGCTTAATCTAAGTGCAAACCAAAAGTGAAACGAGTTTTAACCTAGAGCAATACTGAAATGCAATAAAACAATAACCTTTCTTTGATTATGAGATGAGAGAACTCATGGGATAAGGGATTAGACCTTGGGTGATCAAGTTTTGAACTAAAGGTGGCAACTTTCAATCAATCTATTAACCTTAGGCCTAGACACAATCCTAAACAAACTCTATCTCTAGAAGGATGCTCATTTGCTAAGATGACTCAAGCATCAAATCTCTTTGGTTGAATGTCATAAAAGCAATCATTAAAATCAAGTCTACTAGCCATCTTAACACCTTTAACAACAAATCTCTTTGGCAAAGTGTGTTAAAAGCTTAGGAGAGTTGGCTCAGACATTTCATCAAACACCTTGTGGGTGGGAAATGTCTAAAGCTCAACTTTTGAGAGGCCAACTCAAAAGATGCATTAAGGACACTCTACAAGCAAGGAAATAGAAAGATCTATACCTAAACACCTTAGATCTAGCTTAATCACCCTTAGTCTCCCTAACCCATGAATCCAAAAGTGGACTACTCACTAATCACCATGATTCCTCTTAAACTCATGAGAGATTTAAGCTTAATCATGTAAAGAAAGGAAGAAAGGAACTTAAAATCACTCAAAAACACAAGAACAAGATGATGATTTTCTTTAAAGGAAAGAGCTTTCACCAAAATGGTTTTTGTTTCTTAGGAGAAATTAAGATGATTACAAAGATTAGGTCTACAAAGTATTTATAGTAGCTAGAAACATAAGGATAAAAGAGTAAAAACAAGTCTGATTAACTCTCAAATGCTAACTATGAAAATGGTCGCAACTGCCTTTTGGCGATGACTAAAAGCCGTTGAGGGGTGCAGAAACCCGCTGGGATATGCACACCGGCTTCTCGTCACGTTCACCAAGCCGCTGCAACATCTCGAAGTCGGGCAGGGAGCACTGGTTTTTCCCAGCGGCTAGGCGAAGCCGCTGCACCAAAAGCCGCTCCAACACTTAGAATTTTCAGCTGAACTTCTGCACCGGCTTCTCGTCAGGACGCCAGGCCGCTGGGTGACGCTAGGCCGCTGGGTGATGTGCATCGGCTTCCTGCGAGGTCAAAATGCCGCTGCCTGTCACATGAAGCCGCTGGGACACTTAGTCATCACACCATGAACTCGAAAAACACCAATCTTGCCTCCAATCCACCTCCAATTGCTCCAAAGTCACCATTTGGCATCTCCATCACCTGATAAGAACAAATGCAATGCAATGCAAACTAAACAAGTCTAAATGCTATCCTAGATGATCAAAATGCATGATAAATGAATGATAAAACCTATTAAAAACACAAGATATCATATATCTTTCAACACATCTTAATAAATTAACCACCATAGTCTCATAGACTTTATATATATATATAAAGAAAAGGGAACTCTCTTCTCATCGAGACAGCACAAAAAATAGGTAAAACAGCTTGCGACATGTGTCCTCCCACACAGAACGCATAGCATCATTTACGTTTGTGTCAATTGGGTTTTTCGGATTCGTTGGGCCTTTCCGTCATGACCCATCACCATTTATATCATACGCTGCGTTTTGATTAGGTTAGCAGAAACCCTTTGTCCTCGCGTACCCAGAGCGCCGTCGACGTATCGTCTCCTTCCTCTCCCGATCTCAGAAACCGAACAATCCGCTTTAAACCTCTCATTAAGCGATCAGCCACTATGTAGATTCAATCCGAGCTCTTAATTGCTGATGGCGATGGAGTCAACTATAAGAAGGTAAGCTTGCTAATTCTCATTCGTTTCGTTACTCTTAAAAAAAATCGCTATGGCTAAAGTTTTGGTTCTTCTCTCCAGTCTCCAGTTCGGCCGTTCCTCCTCCACCGTCGAAGTGCGCTTACTCCGCTTCTGGGAGGCCAAAAACGTCCGCCGTGGTGGAGAGCTCATGGGCGTCGACATGCTGTTGGTTGATTCTCAGGTTTTGTTTTAAAACCGTCTTTTGTTCAGTTTTACCGATTGAATGCTCATATCCTATAAGCCATCTCGAATCCATGATAGAATTATCAGTGTGTGTTTGTAGTAATCTGTTTTTTATTTCACACCGACAGATTTCTATTTTGGGTTGTTGCTGTGGAAATGTTGTTTGTTTTCACTGTTTGAGTAAATTTTCCGGTTTGCATCTTCACGCATCTTCTCTGACTTGAGATTAGATTGGTTAGATAGTTATATGTTTAATCGTATCAGCCGAAAATTCTTTTTTCTTCGATTTGTTAATATCTGTGTTCTGTTTCATTTCCAGTCGACCATGATGACGGGTACTGTGAATGTCAACCGTCTCGCAACACATCAGCCTAATTGGAAGCAAACTCGGTCTACTCTCTAACCGGTTTTGAAGTTACACGATGTAACCAGAACTACCGTATGTCAGACTCTTCTCTATTGATTCTGTTTAACGACACTACCTCTTTCAAGAAGATCACCGAACCGGCTGTTCCGATACCTCTTGAGTCATTCCGGTTCCGTAACTACAGTGAGCTGTTCGGTCTTGCTAACTCCAACAACCAGCTTCCGGGTAATGCTCTTCTTATCATCTCCTCTGATTACATAATTAGATATCTGATAATAAAACATCATTCACCGAAAAACTATTCCACGCATTTACCTATAAAAAGATCTGACATATATTTGACAAATGAAACATCTAATAACTATTAAAAAAATAATGTAGTTTGTTTTGTTAGAAACACACACACACACACACACATATATATATATATATATATATATGTTTGAATAGTTCTGATTCTGAAGATTAAACTGGTGATACAAAATTCTGTCTTTTTATTTTTTTATAACTTGGCAAGCTTTGATTTCTAATCCATCGATGTTGCATTTAATCCATCCTTCTTGTGGTTTGAGTCATCATCTTTTCTTTATTACACATTTTCTTCTCGTTGTTCCATTTTGAAAAGAGCATTGATGTAACTCTTCATGTGCCTTCATTCTTCAGCATCATTTTGAGATTATTGTAGTATAATCTTCCAATATCTTTATTTTTAGTGAAAGATGAGCATGTTATGACTCTTCCATATTTTCCATAGGAACCAAAATTGTATCTCCTGAAAATGAGTTAATCTTCTATATGTTGTAAACTGTAAACAATCATTAATTTTCTCCTCAAGTCATGTTGTAGTACAGATGTTAGATATTATCAGAGATACATGATGTTCTCCAAATGTTTTTAGCATATGGACATTTGAAAGATGTATGCTTCTCTGTTTCTTCTGACAAACAGAATCTCCTACACTTATATGAAACATTGGAAAGCATTATTGGTTTAAATTCAGACATACCTATAATACACTTTTGGGGTCGAACATAGGTCTGTATGGTTGTGTTGTTGGGAAAATTCATCTTTCTCACCATAATTTTTGACTTCCTTCATGATCTATGTTTTTCTACAGATTCTTGCATCTGATTCCAGATCTTTTTTTTCTTATTCCAGATCTTATCGAGTTATAAAGAAAATCCAAATCTTTTTTTCCTAACTTAAGATCTTATCGAGTCATAAATAAAAATAAAATTTTAACTATCAAAATGAAACTGAATCAAAATTGAATATGAAATTGAATAAAAATGCAGGCTGTGGGGTTCGAACCCATGCGCACTTATGTGCAGAAGAACTTAAGTCTTCCCCCTTAACCACTCGGGCAAACCTGCATATGATTATATAATGTTAAAACACATCAATAAATCTATAAGGTCATGGTGCCATGTGTGGTTCATTCTCATAAATTGCATGTTGAATTAATATACAATGATTTCACCTCTTTTACACCATGGTATAAGTCCTTTATAGAGTCTATTATATGTGTTTGGAAATTTTTTTAGAGTCTTTTCAGATTCAGAATTGTTTTGGAGAATTTTGGAGATTTTGGAACTTTTTGAGATGTAGAGCTATGCAGATGCGTCAGTAGTTTACCATGGATGGAAGTCTTCCAACAGTGCGATTGAGCTTATATTTTTACACATGATATATCTTTGAGTTATCTTTCCAATTCCACCAGTTTGATGTTCATTTGATGGCTAGATCTAAAGTTATGCTCGTTTTAATGAAGAGTAGTCTATCTGACTCGCGAGAGGAAGCTGAAAAGATATGAAAGAAGTGTAGGACTATTATATCAAATTAAACTAATACTAAACTCAAATATAATTACACAAAAATTAAAATACAAAAATTAAAATTTTCAAAAAATTATATCCGCCCATAATCTAGTTACATGTTAAGACAATCTAGTTACATGTCAAGACACTTTCAATTCATCCCACGCATTTCCATTCTTCCAGCGCGACTCTCTTTATCCAATCTACAAAAACCTGATATCCTTCTTTTCTTATGAACACACTCATCCAATTAAATTGAAATGTAACTAATATTTACTTTACCATCCAACACATTTTTTCCTCTTTCTCTTTCCTTATATTGTTTCTCTTTTGCAACTGATTGTGGTGAGTCTAATTTCTCTCGGTCGCAATCCATCGTCGAGAGCCTCAGCTTGCCGTTGAAACTACTCTCCACCGCAATCAAAGCCCAAACAACTGTGGCTGAGCTTCCTCGGTCATCCACAAGCTCGATATCACTTAGTTTAACTACCCCGATCATTTCACCGCCATTCAGTACTTAACCTCCTCTCGGCATCTGACTCCTCGCCAAATTAGGGATCCTTCACTACGACGCCTTCACATGGAACACTGCAAAAAAATCCTCTCCGCTGCCATTGTCTTCTACCTCACGATTTTTACAAATACAATCATTCTTCGCCACGTTGGGCAAAACACAACTGTTACACGCTTAACCACATTGTTGTTTCTTTTCAAAGGTTTTACTTTTTAAAAGGGTGAAGTTTCAATCTTTTTTGTAATTTGCTTTGGCCATTTGTAAACTATTCAGTGAAATAATTTTGGAACAAAGCTAAATCATTTCTGAGTATTTGGCAACTTTCACTATGACCATAATGAATTTAGTAGTTTCTCAGTTGTAATTTTCAAATAGTTATTGATTCTGTTGATGTTTGGTGGTATATGCTTCACTTTTTATGGATTTTTTGGAGTTTGTGCTTCTTGTGGATGGATTTTGTTCTGTCATATGCTCACCTTTATGTATTTTATGTTTGTTTCTTTGTGCCCATTCATGATCTTTTAGATATGGAGAATTGCTCCTTTTCTTTTATAGGATGTTGGATCCTGGCTTGAGGAAATAAACCTTAGCAGCTCCATCTAGATACTTTAAATAAAATAGTGTCAATGGAAAATATCTAGAAAGCATTTACGTGTTTACAACTGAACAGACCATTTTCTTCATGAAGAGGTACCTCATGAAAATTGGAGAATGCATCACCCTCTGTAAAGAACTCAGAAGGATTAATGGTTATATCTCGCTCTTTCTTTACATTGCTCGGTTTAAATTTGTTGCAGAAATTTTACTAATGGTTTCATTACAGTGATTACGCTGCTGCGACGGAGAAGTTGGAAATGGACAGAGGCAGGGGCGAATCTAGATTTTTTTTTCACTAGATGCATTATTGATATAAAATTGAAAAAGACAGAAAATAAGAATCAAACTTAAGATATTATGGGTGCACACATTGTTTTTTACCATCTTAACCGAATATTTTGTTAAAAAAATCTTTAATATTAGGGTCTGACTGGTTTCTCCGCTACCACCCACAAACGCAGCTTTTGCGTTGGTAGCGGTTAATAGCGTTTCAAAAAAATCATACAAACCGCTACAAATTGTTTCAAACCACTCTGAACCTCCTAAAATCAAAAGCTAATTCCAACTAGCGTTTGCTGTTGTGGGTGGCTAAAAAAATACAAAATTATTTTTCCTAAATATTTGAAAATTAAAAATTAAAAATGAAAATATTATAAATAAAAATATATACACACTTTATATATTAATTTAAATTCACAAACAATATCATAGTTTGTTTTACAAAAACTTTAAACTAGGTATTCATTAGAATTTTGTAAAAAATTAATATACATACATATATAAATATATACACATATATAAAACTAAACAAAATATTCTTTTAAATTTTTTAATATAAATCTTAAAAAATATATCTTAAAATTATAACTTTCAATTAATTAAAAATAAATAAATAAATATAATATTATTATTAATCATAGTATATTAATAATCATTATATTTTATCACAATAGTATGTATTTTATATTTTTGTAATGTTATAATATGTTTATATTAATAATTTATTATTAAACCGCTATAATATCTAATAATAACTAGTGGCAAATATCTTGCAAACGCAAAAAAATTCAAACGTTATGCCAGTTATACAAGACACTACATAACGCTTGAAACCGCAACTACCCACATCCCCAAACTCCCGCACCCGCAACCGTAACCAGCAGTGGCGGAGCAACTTCGGTGTGAGGGGTCAGTTGACCCCTATGAAATGTATAAAGTTTAAAATTTAGGCTTAGTTTCAGTGTAATTGTTATGGCAAAATGGTTAAAACCACTCCTTTTGACACCTGTCTTGGGCTCAAGTTAGTTATGACCCCTGTAAAATTCATCTCTGCCTCCGTCACTGGTAACCAGTCATGCCCTTAATAATATTATGGGTGCATGGGATCCCATAGTTACTAACTTGGATACGCCCCTGGACAGGGGGCACAGCGTCTTTCATCACAGGGTATGAGAGACTGCCATGGTTAGAAAGTCTTTATTGACGGTGTAACAGTTTAGTTGACGTGTTCTTAGGTTAAATAGAGCCTAAGGATGTTTGTAAAAAGTATCATGTGGATGTTTGTAAGGTGTACATGTAGATTTTTGTAAAATAATATACATGTGCACAGTCAAACATTCTATAGTACACGTCAATGGTCAAATATAAGTCTACATGTAGATGTCATTTTCTATAGTATATATGTAAACATTCAAACATATTCATTGTGTGTAGTAGATTAATAAATGTTAATATCCATTGAAACGCTTTGGTTTGTACACTGATTTTCAGTGTCCGTGTTTCACTCTCTTGTACACCAAAACATATCAATATACATGCGGATACGGAAAAAATAACTAAAACAAATAAGAAAACGGCAAAAGATGAAATACTTATTTTTAAGACAGAAACCGTAAGCCATTAAATTATTAATTCATACCACCAACAAGTTTTCTCTTTCGCAGTCATTATCATCAAACATTAGAAACCTAGGGAAGCTTTCAAACAAAACCACTCTCTATCTTCAGACCAAAAGATATACAAATACTCAATTTTGTTGCTTTTCTGAAGAAGTAGAACAACACTCATAGTGCAACTAAAGCCTCCTCCACCACCAAAAATAAGGAAAGAGAAATAAGAAACTGTCTTCAAAATCAGATCACGGATTAGGAGTTACGCCTCAGTTGCCTCAGTAATGATAGGCAGCTTTTTCATCAGTAATGGCTTCACCTCCTTGTGCTGTATGTAAAGTCAAATGAGTTAAAAAAACACACACAATGAGAGGGAATCAAAGCAACCGAAGTAAGAGTGTTATTATGTTCATGTACCTGTTCATAGAAGGCTCGGATTTCCTCGTCTGTAAGGGCTTCTACCTCAGTATTTTTTTCGTCCCACCCAAGGGATTTAAGGAACTCAGCCTCTTCTTCATCTGGAAGGTCTGCCGGTTCAAAACCATCATTTCTTTCTGCAGCCTGCCCACTTGAAGGGTTACCAGCTACAAGCTCCTTAGAGATATCTGCTTTTTCCTCGACAGAAGAGAGGATGCAAGAGCTAGTTGAGATTGAGATGTTTGTAGATGTCTTCTTCTTCAAAGCACTATAAAACGCATTCCTGCTCTGAGTTTGAGCCACAGAAGTAATGAAGGGCGCAGATGGAGCAGCGATCATCTGGAAACCAGCAGCCAGGCTGTTGGTTATAAGACTTGGACCTCCAGATTCTTTGACCGTAGGTTTGAGAACTACCAGCTTGTTAGTACTATCACGCTTGATCTGACTACCATAATTAGAATGAAGATTACCTAGCAGCATCGAGGTATGCTTGGGGGTATTTCTAAAAGAAGCAAGACCAATTGCACCACTTCGAACTATTGGTTTGGTCTTTGAAACCTGACAAATCAAACCAAAATTTATACAGTATAGCTCAAGGAAAGAGAGGAGAAAATTAATAATAGCTACGGAAACAGCTTACTGAGCCCTTTGGTGCAGAAGGCACAATCGGTATTAGCTTAAGAGCTCGGTCCTCAAGTCTTTTTATCATTGAATATCCCTAATAAAATATAACATCTTAGACAAACAGAAAAAGGCAAGTGTACTTACTATAAAGCAACACAAATATACAAATCATACCTGAGGAAGTGTACCAGTTCTAGGAGGCTGGGACAATGCTTCAGCCATGTTATGAGTCTGTCCCATTATAGTATTCGAAGTAACAACGGAGTAAGAACCACTCTTCTCAGTAACATTGGGAATCTCGGCTGGAGCAGATGTCCAACCTTCCCCAGCATTCATGCGGGAGTCACCAACAGACAAGCTCTTAACAGCAAGACTTAGATCAGTCATGCCTCCTTCCTTCTTCTCTTCGGTTTTAAGCTGAGGAAAATCCTTGGAAAACCCTTGACCCAAGTGGTCGTCATGTTTCCTTGTCGTCATTGAATTTGATCGTCTGAACGGCTGTTGATTCCTTCCATTTAAGATGGTACCGGAAGGGAAACGAGAATCACGGTCCCATAGGTCTATGCTGCTCGGCCTATCTTTTTCCATTCTACGATCTTTACCTCTCTTTTGACTATTGAAATTCCTATATGCATTTTTGGTAGACCTATTACCAAACCTTCTAGGTGCATCGGTGGAATAAGAACGATCGAGAATAGGAGACCGAACTGAATCAACATCGGTTTTGGTTCTAGGGTTTCTACTCTTGCTATCATGCGTCAAAGAAGAATCTAAACCAAAATGAAAATAGGAAATGATATATAGTTACGATGCTATTCAAACATTTGTTTCAAAACGAATATAGCGGCATAAAAAATTGGAGCACACCTGAATTTTGATTTTTATTACCAACACCAGAACCATTCCCTGAACTTCTCAACCATTCAGGTACGAAAGAGGGTTCACGTTTCTCCATCAGTAAAGCTATACTGTATCAAGTAAACCGATACGCAATTCTCTGCCCTCTTTCACACTCTCACTATACACCACAAAGGGCAAGGAAGAAATCTAAATCTAAATTTAAAAAAAAAATGATTCGTCCCCAAACCTACACGAAATCAGTTATGAGAAACCCTCTCTCCACAGATGGTTTCAAAGATACTTGAAGATCATCATCGCTGTAAATAAACCCACAAGAAGAAACACATGAACAAACAAATGCCTCTTTATCTCTCTACCCCAAAGGAGAACTACTCAATTTTTATTTTTATATTATTTTATGTAATACTAGTTAAGGTTTTCTGGTTTTATGTAAGAAATTGTTTTGAGAAACTGTTGAAATGTTTCTTCTTAGTCAAATGAATTTATAGTAATATATAAAAATTTGATACCAAAAAGATATTTCCTTATTTATGCACAACCAATTAATGCATATTTGACAAATAAAAAAATATCATTAAATAATTATGTTTTTACTATTACAATTTAAGTAATATATCTTTGGCAGATTTGAATAAATTATTACCATACTTTCGTATACTTAACATATCAATTATTTATAAACTGTTCTATAATTTTCGATGAAATATTATATATATTGACAAATAAAAAACACTTTACTGAAAAAACTGTTGTGCACTATTATAATTTAGTTAGTTTACCTATAAATACATTTTGATAAAGATACTATAAATCAGAATCTAACAAAAAAATACTATCGTAATTTTATTAACTAACACACACACATATATATATATATATAGCATTGTATATAATTGGAAAAAGGATTTGATATATATTTGGCAAATATAATATATAAGAAAATGACATTATAAAGTTGTTCAAATCAAATATATAAGGAAAAATATTCCATTTTTGTCAACAACAAACACACACACATATCTCTATAATATTATTTGAGAAATCAGTTTCCTATGTGTCGCGGTCACGTTAATTCTCACGGTGGTTGATTACATTGATACCCTTAATAAATTTAAAATATTATATTCAAATACTATTATTTATTTTTTATTTAAATTTCTTTTGTAAGATTTTCCAAATAACATGTATAATAAAAGGAAATATTTATAAAGGTTATAAAGCGAATTTTAAACAAAAACATATGTATAAATAATATGATTTCATTAAAAAGGAAAGTTCACCAAATAGTAATATTCTATTTAACAATATTTTTTGAATGACATAATATATACTAATAAAATACTTTCTTTATATTTTTCAAAGTAATATAGAATATTTTTACATATCTATCAATTTTTAGATGATTATATAAAATAATTAAGTAACATAAACTGATATATGTTTAATTGTCGAAAATAGTTTATAGTTAGTATTATTAAAATGTTATTTGTATTTCTTATATTTAGTTGACTATAATATCTTTCAATTACAAACAAAAATATCTATAAATTATATTTTACTTATATAATATGATTTCTCAGATTCAATCACAATTTTACTACTTATTTTTAAGAGATATTAAATTTTATGTTTTTATGTTTGTGCAACTTAATATAACCATATCAAAAGGCATACAATTAATAAGAATTTATAAAAATACTTTAGTTATTGTAAATATTGATGTGTTCATGAGCATCTTTTTATAACATATTTAAAAAAACAAAATTTAATTTGGTATATATTATGAAAATACATGTACATTTAAACGATAAATAAAATTAATCTGACTTGACTTAATTATAATAAAAATGATTATACTTCAGCTTGAATTTGAAAGAATATATGTAACTTAATTTACTCCCGACATGAGTGACTCGACAAATCCAACTTATATCTAAAATCATAGATTTAACTATAATAAGAAAATACAATTTTATAATAATAACAATTTATTTTATAAATATAAACTATAGGATGACTCAAAACACATTAACATATGAAAATAAAATATTAACTAACTGTAACAATTTAGGTCTTTTTAAAAATTTATATATATGCATGAGACTTCAAAATATTATCTTTATATTTATTTACATAATTTTGATTCAAACACTTTAGTTTAATTTTTTATTTCATTCTAAACATAATATATCTTAAGTTATACATAACCTTCCTAAAATATATTTAAATATCTAAGACAACAGCCAACCTAAATGCAAATAAGAAAATTAATCAAAATTTTATTAAATTTAGAATAAAAGATACTATACTTTAATTCGTAGAAATATATGCAATATAATATATCCAAATGATAACTAAATCGACTGTAAGAATAACAAAACCAACTAGATGTAACATATTTAAAATCATATTTCTAATTAAAGTAATATAACATTATTAATACAAATTATGCATAAATTAATTAAAATTTTAAAAATAGCAGTCAATTATTATAGTATATATTTATTTTATAGATATTTATATCCGTGCATGAGCACGGGAAAATCACCTAGTGATATATATATATATATATATATATATATATATATATATATATATATATACATTCTGCGAGTGGAATGAACGAGTTAGGGTTCAATTGGTACGACTGACGAAGAAGCAGTAGCAGTATGCTGTAGAAGCAGTATGTTGCAGAAGCTGTATGCTCTTATTAAAATTTTTTAATAAGATGATTGGTAAAGCAGTAGCAGTATACGGTTTTTTTTTTTTATAAAAGTTAGTATACAATATATTTATTTTAAAATTATGTATATTAAATTATAATATATATACTAATAATATATTTGTTATTAAAATAGTAAATATCAATTAATAACATAAATTAAATTAAATTTTAAATGTGAAATATTATTATTTAAAAAAAAATTATAAAAAATAAAAATTTATATTTGGATATAAAATAATTTTGAATATTATTAAATAAATTAAATTAAATAAAATATAAATTTATTTTTGGATATAAATAATTTGAATATTATTAAACAAAATAAATAAATTATCATTATATAAAAGAGATATAATTAATTTATTTTATTTACTAATTTCAAAATTATGTTTATATCGAAAATTTTATTTTTAAAATAAAATAAAATTTACAATTAAACGATCTATTTTAATTGTAAATAAAATAAAATTTACAATTAAAATTTTACTTTTAAAATAAAATTTACAATGAAAATCTATTTTTAAAAATAATATTTTTGCATTTAAAATATAATATAATTTATATAATTAAATTATATTTTAAATGTGAAATACTATTTAAAAAAAATATTTATATTGTAAATTTATTTTATAAATCAAAATTTCATTATCTGGATATAAAATGGTTTTATGATATTATTAAATCAAATAAATGAACTAATTATATTTATTTCTTAAATTTATAAATTATAAATGTAAATGTTTTTCTAAAAACTTCATATGAGAGCATTTGCCAGAGAGCATTTGGAGAGCATTAGCATTTAGTAAATGCTTTTCTAAATGTTTTTCTAACCAATGTTGATTGGATAATGTGGATAATAATGCTAATGCTAATGATCTACCAATCAAATGTCTTAGAGACAAAATACTTCTCTTAAATTTTCATTAAATTCCTCCAAATTTATTGAGAACGAAGATTACTTTTCGGTGAAAACATTATCTTACCACTTCGAAACTTTCCATTGCAAAAGCCACCACTTATGGTTTCAGTCAGAAAATGCATTATCCCTAGAAGTTATTTAAATCTGCATGCAAAAAGAAAAACTTAATTTTAGACAATTACCCTTTATGAGTGATGCCTTCTTAAAATAATGCCATCCAAACTCAAACTCACCTATATATGATTCCATAGACCATCTAATCCGTTATTAATAAAACGGAAATGAATAATGGATCCCAGAATTAAAAATGTATGTTTGAAGAAATTTTCGATTTGATTTTCCGTAAAATTATGGGTACCACAATTTCACACACATACAACATTTTTTTTTTGTAAATCAAAAGGTTAAATCCGGATCTATTAAAGACACAGATCTAACATTCGGGTGGAGGTACATCCTACAGATAAACCCTCTCCTGCACATTCAAATGAGATGAAAACAATAGCCCATATCCGTGTGGCCGGTGGGATTTGAACCCGGATTTGCCGTATTGGGTTTTTTATATACATGTTTAGAATTCTAATGGGTAGAATCTCCATTGGAGTCAGAGATGCTCTCATGTTGTTACTTGTTATGATTATTTTCTGTTGATTTCCCATATGCCCCCTTCAATTCCCGATCACAAAAACCTTGTGAGGATCTTTATCTGATTTGGACACGAATAAATATTATTTTAAATTTGCTGACATCAAAATGCTCTTATGTTACTCAAATAAGAGTAGTATGAGAAGTTAGAGAAAAATAAAATAACCAATAAAAAAAATCCTATAAAAACCGAGTGCAAGCTTAGATAATGAATAAACAGTCTGGTTTTGTGCTCGAGGATGGAAGACAATCTTGAAGTATTGAAGCCTTGCCTTTAGAATAGCTAACTTCTTCAATTCTGTTAAAATTTTTGACCATACTTTGGTTCTTGAACCATTGAGATTATATCCATGCAACAAGTATTGAAGCATACTTTCCACAGCTGAGATAACCGTCTCCAACTCCGTATGCAGAGATGAGATGTCTCTTTTGATTCCTTAATTCCAAAAGTTTCTCATGTATCGAAGATTTCCATACCTATCCACATCCACTGAATTGTGTCTCAGAAGTCCATAGACCATTCACTAAACATATGATTTATAAAAAAAAAAAAAAAAAACATATGATTAATAGCATTTAAGGCTTGAGGTGTCACTGGATGCACGATGTATTGTTTGCCTTTACTCAAATTATTTTGCGTTTGCTTGACATTTACCCTTTGCATGTCTTACTAGCTGTAGATAATATCTTGTGATTCCCAAAACAAATCATAAGAAATTTCCAAAAATACCAGATTCACTATAAAAAATTAAAGGTATTCTAACATAATATTTCGTCGCAACCAAAAAGAAATCGTAACAGTATAGTTATTATTACCAAATTCTATTAGTTGCAATACATATGTATCAGAAATGTTTTGGAATAACAAAAATGTCACAATATTTGTGACTAATATATTTGTGACAAATTTGTCAGACATTGTTACGTTATATATTAGTAAGTAGTAACATTGTAACAGTTTATTACTTATCGAATTTTCAAAACCGTCTAAATTTGAAACAGTAATAATGTGGCAACTATGTCACTTGTTGCAATGGATCTATTGTCACAGAACTCACTAATATAGATGGTAATACAGTCCTCTATCCGTCACACCATTCTGACTTTATATATTGTCTCAAATCGTCGTTATTCATAACTAGTTCAAAGTCTTAATTTTCTAACAATATTGTAACAAAAAAATTTGGTCATAACACATAACTGTTACAAAATTGTCGTCTTTTGTAACTGTCAAAGTTGGTTACGATTTAATAATCCCACAGTTTCTCTATTTACCACTAAAACTCGTCACAAAATATATTACTTGTAACTAAATTATTGGTAAAATGAAAATTAGAAAAGAAAAACTGAAACTGTAATTCATGAAAGGTGCGTAGATTTAATCTCTTACTAGATTATGACCCATCGCGGATATATTTTTTGTTTTAGTTTTTATTAAAAATTTAATTTTATATGTGATTTGTAATCATATTTATGTTTAATATTATTTTAATTTGACATAATACATAGTTGAACATAATACTTATTAATAAATCATGTTCATGTTTTAATAGAATAGATATATTTAAAAGAAATCATTACAACATTTGAGGCATAACACGTGTCATCACGAAATTGATTCTTAAACTTTTTAGAGAAATAAATTGATCAATCTAGATTTTTTTTTGTCGTCGGTCAATCTAGATATAAACTATAGTATCATTAAACTAACCATAAAATTAATTATTAATATAAAAATACTCTTCATTTTCTCTTAAGTAAAAGTTACAGAAATTTATCAAATGATTAAAATATATATGAAATTAATGATTTTGATAATAAACATTTGCTAAAAATTCTTATACCCTCTATCTTATTTTCTAATTCATTATTATTGATATAAATTACACAATTACATCACCCATAAAATAAAAAAAAAATAATTTTTTTCGTACATGTTGTGTTTGATTTTTCTAAACAAGTATAAATTACAAAAATTATTAAAAGTCTCACATAAACTTTTTTGATCAAGTTTTAATGTTTTGCTATAATAAGATACAGTGATTATAAAACCATATGGATAAAAAGTTTTATTTAATAGGTTTTTATATTAATAAGATATATATATATATTTAATATCATTTAAATTAAAATATATATCATATAAAAATACATAGTTATATTTTGATATTTGTATTGAACATATATTGAGAATTTAGTAATTTAATTTTGAAATTTGCATTGGATTTTTAAAATGATTATAAATTACTAAAACCATTAAACATCCCACATTAAAAATTATCAATGGTTTAAAATGTTATTATACAAAGATGAAAATAATCATACAGCTATATGAGTAGAAACCTCATTTAGTAAATAATCATATTAAAAGTATACTACATATATTAATATTATTTAACTTTAATTAGATTATACAATAAGTAAACTTGATTTTTTTTATTTTTTTACCATAAAATGATCGTAAATAAACAAAAGCGATCATTTAATTTATATGTGCACACTAATCTAATTATATCCATAACAGCTACTGATTCTCAATTATTTTTAATATATAATAATCATTTTAGTATTTTATAAAAAGCAGAAAAATATAAAATAAGTAATAATGCATAAATATCATTTGATAAAAAATATTTATCTCGAGCAAGGCACTGATCTTAACCTAATTATATTTTTATGGTAACATAAAAAAAAAATTGTTTGCTAAGTAAACTGGAGGAGTGGAAGCCCCTTAGTCCAATGTTGTAAGTAAGGGTTCATTAATGCTTCTACATCTAGAGATTTGGGGTTCAAATGCTAGAAAATTCAAATTATTCATATTGTGGAGAAAAGGGTTACAAGAGATCTTCAGCATGGTGCATGGCGTACAATCGAACATTGATCTCATAGGACGGGTCATAGATATGAGAATTATGCATATTATGGAGAAAATGATTACAAAGTATCTTAAGCATGGTGCAGGGGCGAAGCCAGAGTTATTTTCTCCTGGGTGCATACAATTAATACAAGTTAAAATAAATATTAAATATAGTGGTATAGTGGAGAATCGAACCCGGTTGTTTGGAAGATGAGGGTGCCCCTTTAACAAGTAAGCTGTATCAAACGTAATGTCCAATGTAAAAATTTCAAAATCCAAATTAATAAGGGGTGCACGTGCACCCTCACTGTTCCACCTAGCTTCGCCACTGGCATGGTGCATGGCGTACTATCGAACATGGATCTCACAGGACGGCTTGGTATGGCGCAATCAAGACGTGTATTCTCACAAGGTGGTAGAAATATCGGCTATAGAATTGTCTATGTAATATTTCTCATCGTCGTAATAGGATAATTAACCAGACGTCAAAAATGTAAACTGGAGATGCAAACATATAACAAACATAAACTAAACTTAAGAAAAGGATAGTTTGTAAAACACAAGAAAAAGTAAACTTTTGGAAAGTAGTGGAGAAGCAAAACTTCATATTGCTGTCGAAGTAACTGACTAAAATATTTTCTCAATTGCTTCAAACCATTTCTTAAACTTACTTGTTTCTTCATGGCTGTTTTGCAACTCTGATTCCCGTTATTCAACTCATAGAGTTAGCGTACCAAGATTTTCAACAGCTTGTTGGAAATCTGTTGAACCATCTAGCTAGAGACATGTAAACTTCATTTTGAAGTGATCCAAGACCAAATACACGACCTTGTTTTATAATCCAGCAGCCTACCAAAAAATATAATTACATTCACACTTATACAATTCAAACAAAAATAACGCTGGTTAAGCAAATTCTATGCAAAGAATCTGTCATATCCCCAATTACACTATGGAAATTCAGGAAACAACAAATTGAACATGTGATAAAAAGACAAATTACATTAACATAGATTTCATTTCTTTCCTTCATAGTAAGAGGATCTGATGCAGCATCATAGTAACTCCCCACCAATCAATCGTCTGCAATTATGTCGGATTTTATTATATATCCTTTTCATGTCTAATTTATAATCTCCTTTTATTTTCTGTTTCCTATTTTTACATGGGTTTGGATTTACACTGACCAGGCGACCTTTTAAGGCTTATATAAATCTTGGTGTTCTAGCTTTTAAAAGACAGTTTTTGGAAGACAATAAAATACAATTTTCTATAAAGATTTGCATTGATTCGATTTAATTCATCAATTCAAGATCTTTGTGTTGATTCATGATTAAATTCATCAATCTAAGAAGTTAGGTCTCTAGAAATTTTGATAAATCCCTAGATTTGAGCTGAATTATGAAACCCTACGCTGCGCCAAGTCTATTAAAATTTTACATTGGAAGACTCTACTTGTGACAATTTCTTGCACATATTTCATCATATTTTTTAGCAATTAAGAGTGCTCTTTCATCAACATATGTTCCATCAGATTTCTCGTGTGTTTTCTTCATCACTACAATGAAGGAAGAGTAGACATCACAGAAGAAAAAATCATAGAAAACTTACATCTCACAAGTATTAGATCAAGACATATCAAACAATTAACAAACACAATTATTTGATCGGGGTATAGAATTAATGACAAACGAAAAAGAACAAAGAGATTTGAGACCTTGCTTAAGTAAAGAAGCTTTAATTCGGCTGAGAGGTAATTAGGTTCTTAGGGTTTAACGTGACATTATGTTAGTTATTACTTTCTTTATATATTAGTTAAATAGTAGGGTATTTCTATATAATATTACAACTTATTTAGGGATTTTTTTGCCGGTTTATACTAAAATGGCTTTCAACAATAAAATCTAAATATTTTCTTACTACTTTAAAATAAAGAAAGTAAAGTGTCATTAAAAAATAGATGCAAAACAAGTATATCAATGAAATAAACAAGTATATCTTCTCAAAATAATGCGTTGTTTGATCGAGATGTTCACAAAATGATTTCACTCAACGATCGTGTTGCAGAGTGTTGTAAGTTTCTCAGCTAGCATATTACTATCCCCAACCACTAGGATATTTGGCAAAATGATCTAAAGCAAGAAATGAGTATTCAAGAACCCAAATCAAAGCGAATGACAGTATAGACAGAAATGGTAACCTGAAAGAAGGCTGGTAGTCAAAAGGAGATCCACTCTTATCAACAAACTCTGAGGGAGTTGTCCTGATGTGTGGGCATGGGGGATTCCTGCCTCATTCTTTAGTTTCCAGATTCCACATCCAATATTTTTTCTTGAAATCTGCAAATGAATATGTGAGAAGATAGAATTAGTTCAGAGCACAGACTTTAGAAAAGTAAAACACCACACTGAAGATATAATAAACCCTGACCTGGTTCAAAATGCGACAATTCCTCTGACATTACTACTATATCCACCAACTTACGAGCGGATAAGAAAAAATCAATGAAAACAACAGGAGCAGAGACAAGCTCGGACATGATATGAGACCAATTATTGTTCTTCCCTAACAGTTCGATACCTATTTAAGCAAACCAATATTGACATAATCTTCAACAAGTGCTTAGTTAAAATCTCCAGTAATTGAAGCAGCTACAAGAATCCCTTGGATGAGGATGACGCTACCAAGCACAAGTCATCTAAGGAGAAAACCATTCTTGTTCTGTCTCAGCTCATGTGCCTGGCCCTTGGGCCCTCCTTCCTCGCTAACGAACACCGGTTTCTCAACAGGATAAAGCCTGATCACCTCCTGCAGAGATTGGACGAGATTCAGATTGAGTATCACAAAAAGAGAACCCTACACAGAACTACAACTCGACCTTAAACAAAGAGTGAAATTCCTGCGAATATAACAACATCTACATTTTCTGGTGACCTGTATGGTAGCTGTGTCTTTCTCTGGCTATTCTCAATGTTTCCAGAGAAAATTCTTAGCAATCAGGTCCTTCCCAATCAAGGATGTTCTGTCCACCTCAACGGAACAATGCCTTTGCTCAACAACAAGAGTTCTCAACCCATCAGATGCGTAAGCATGAAGCTTTTTCTTGGTTGCTTTTGTAACATAAACATGGATGAGTCTGCACCTTTACAAATAGTTTCACTGACATGTCGGGGCATCCTAGTATTACTTCCTTTGATCAGGTAGTACCAAGATACTAAACCTTTACGCAAAGAGAAAAAGAAAATATGATATAGGATCAATTAGATGTTTTTTGTAACATATAGGATCAATTAGATATGATTCATATCTTACTGGTAACACTTTCCACAACAGTTGAACACGTAGAAAATAAAAATTAGGTTGTATACAACATATTTTATAAGCAAAATTGATTTTACATAGTCTAGCTTAAACACTTTTTACCATTCAATAACCAAGTCTTAACCGGAAGCTTTTAAATTTGATATTATTGCTCCTCCCATATTATAGGTTTGGAAACAAAACTAAATTGTGTATGTTCCATTACGAAGCCTCATTTAATAAGAATTGAAGAAGAAAATTAAATTATGTCCGAGTGCAAGAACATATACTCCCGAAGAGTCCCGAAGTTGGGACATCTGAGAGATACACTTGTGACATTCACATCCCTCTGATCCCCCATTAGTTATTTATTCCGAAGGCTAATGAACGTTTCTGTGCATAGAATATAAATGAAATGAGACAAAAATCTCTTTGATGCAATCCCTCTCTGGGACAATATTTCCTCTAGGTTGTTCATTCATGAAAACATGATATTTTACAGACGATATTCAACATATTATCTAGCCAATCTAAGCTGCTAAAACCAATCTTCTGCATAACAGCTCTAATGAAATCCCATACCATATAATCATACACCTTACTCATGTTTGTTTTAATGGCCATTCAGTTATTTCTTCCACGTAGATTTGGTATGAGCTCACGTACACCATGTTCCAGTGATGTATCTTTGGTGCTTGCATATGTTGACTCACCTGATTCATAGCAAAACATATGTCTTGTCATGAGATAATCAAGTAAATGAGCTTTCAACCATCCTCATATACAGTTTATCATCTTCAAATGGTTGGTTATCTTCAATATCCCCCTCAAGTATAACTTTGTAGCCATCTTCTAGAGGTGTCTTTGCTGACTTTCCTCCAATCTTTCCTTTTGGGACATAAATAATTCCTACTTAGATCTACAAATCTCAATTCCAAAAAAGTATTGCAGTTCTCTTAAGTCTTTGATGTCAAACACTGATTTCAGAAGATCCTTAGTAGATTGAATCTCAGCCCTGTCACTTCCTGTTATGATGAGATCATCCACATACACTAGAACAACAATAATACATGATGGTCCAGAGAGTGTTGTACCATTGACTGTTGTACCATGCACTAGAAGATTGTTTCAGACCATATATTAACCTTAACACATTCTCTGGTTTCACCAAATGTTCAAGACCAGGAACATGATGCATTTATACTTCATCTTCAAATTGTCCTTGTAAGAAAGCATTCTTCATATCCATTTTCAACAAGTCTCATTCAATATTGGTTGCAATTCTAAGAACAATCTGAATCTAATGAAGTTTCGCTACATGAGCAAATGTTTCCCCATAGTTTTCTCCATATATTTGAGTAAACCATCTTGCCACAAATCTAGAATTGTGTCCCTCTACTTTTCCATGTGCAAGATATTTGATAGTGTGTATCTATCTACTTGTCACATCATTCTTTCTCTTTGGTAACTCACTCTCATACCAAGTGTCACTCCTTATCATTGCTTATGTCTCTTCACCTGCTTAATCCCTCCAAACTTTTGTTCCATGGCTTCTTCATAGGATTTTGGTATATGTCCTTTATCGATACTGCTCATGAAACACTTGATGCTCAGTAGGGTAATGTGCAAAAGAACAAACAACTTGTATTGGAGGAGCTACATAATTTTCATTGAAGTTGGATCTTGGTTTCTTCAAGTTTGAGGAAGGATACTACCCTTGTGCTTCTTCTTAAGGGCTGGTTCAGCTTCGGTTTCTGGTTCAACATGTGTTTCATGCTCGCCTTCATCACTATGAGAAACTATCACACTTCAGTCATGATTTTCTGAAAGGAGGAAGATCACAAAAGAGTGATTTTGAGCCTTTGGATTAAAATTAATAAAAGGCCCAAAAGAAAACTAATAAAAATTTCTTTTCATTTATCTATAATCATTTTTGTTTTGTTTTTGTGTTGTTTATTAGTTAGTGGTTTGTTTTTTTTGAAATGTAAATGTAAATTTGAAATATTTTATATAGTTTGAGATATATATTATATAAATTACATTTTATTAAAATTTGATGTTTGATGTTCTATGATATATGTTATAGTATGTGGTGTAGGGTTTATGGTTAAAATTTTGACATAGGTACATGTTTGAGATTAAGTTTTGAAAATGTTTAACTTTATAATTTTAAACTTTTTAGTTAAATCTTAAAATATTATAAAATTTATTAGTGTATTAGAGTTTAAAGTTTGCGTTTATAGTTTATGGTTTAAAATTTGTTTAGGGTTTAGGGATTCAACAGATAAACATAACGGTGTTATGAGTTTAGAAAAGATGTTTAAATATAGGGTTAAAGGTTTAGGGTATTGAGATAAGTTTTTGAAAAATAAATAACTTTTGAGTTTATTTTTTAATATTTTAGGTTACATTTAAGATTTATTGTTAAAATATTAGAGTTTGAAGTTTGTGTTTAAAGTTTAGGAGTATTAATTTAAGATTAATTTTTGAAAATATGAATTCTTAAGTTTATATTTAAGATTTGAAGTTAAATTTAAGATTTAATGTTAAAATATCTATATTATTAAAACTGAAGTACCAAAATGAGTTGACCAAACCCTGACTGGAACATCACTGTTACAACACTTCTGTCATCCAGAAGGTCCACCATGTGTAAATACACGTTAATCATAAAGATAGCAACACATCACTATGTGTTCTTCATCGAGCAAACTTGAAAATTTTCCGCACCAAAAGCTTCTCGTGGAAAATCTTCAAGATGCACCAATACAACGTCTTCCTTGATCTTTAAATATGGAAGGAAGACTAGAATCTTCTTTCAGCTTTCAAATCTTCAGATTTCGATGAGAAAATAGTCACCTTGCATGAATCTCTAGAATCAGCTTTAAAGGTCTTCAACCTTACACTGGAGAAGCAAACGGGGACTAACGTCTAAACTGAATAACATAACATATGCTAAAACACTTTCAAGTCCATAGAAAGCTTTAGCTGTGCTTATTTAGAATCCAATCAACCAAATAAATCACAATCGCTTAATTCTTCAATAGATAAAAACTTCATTTCAGATTTTAGGATGAAATATTTATCAGAAAGTGAAGAAATTTACTCTTTGTGAAAATCAAGCAAGAATCGGTAAGATTTGGTTCCTCACGCAACTTTCGGAGTAACTCTTAAAACACATGTAAAGGCTATTTACATTGGAAACTTTATTTAGATCAACTTAAACTCAGAGGAAGATGAAGCGTTGAAGATTCGATCTGATTTTTAAGTTGAAAACATCACAACAAAATGCGTCAAACAAAGAGAAATCTTATTAAGCAGAAGCCAAAGTCAATCTATAGACCAAAAGAATATTGGTATAACTGGAATGACTGATCTCATCTCTTCTATGTGGAAGAAGTGGTGAAAGAGAAGATATTATTTTATTATTGTATTTGAAAGTATAACTAGTTTAAAAGATGAACAAAATTTCTTTTTTTCATCAAAAATACTTTTTCAATCAAATGAAATAACTGTAGAATTAAAAATATTAATAGATTCTGACACGCTTTTTTAAAAAGTGGGTATATTTTTGCTTTAATTTTATATGAAAATTTTAATTTTATATTTTAGTTTTTTGTAATCATTTTTGTGTTTAAAATTAATTTCATTTGATAAAATAATCCATTAAATAAATAAACTATATAGTTGGACATAATCAACAAAATAATAACAGAAGTGCTTCTCAAGAAGATGACACATCAGATTTGAAAAGCATTGTGAAGATGACATGTCAATAAATGAAAAAGTTGATACTCCAATTAAAACATTTTGTGTGTACACTTAGTTTTACAAGTAAGCTTAATCTTCTTTTCCAAAGACTTTTCCAAAGAATGGAAAAACAATTCAAGCCCATCATAAAACGTGTATTTTGTCCGTTTCATTCTAGGAGAGAGAAAAACAATTCAAGCCCATCATAAAACATGTATTTTGTCGTTTCATTCTAGGAGAGAGAGAGAGAGAGAGGGAGAGGGAGAGAGAGAGAGAGAGAGAGAGAGAGAGAGAGAGAGAGAGAGAGAGAGAGAGAGAGAGAGAGGCATGGGCATACGGATTACCGGATCGGAATTTTCGGATTTCAGATATTATGGAACTAGAGAAAATGGTACCAATCGAATAATTTAAAATTCTGATTCGGATACGGTTCGGTACCTGTCGGACCCTGTTCGGCACCTGTCAGACCCGGTTCGGATTTGATTACATGCGAAGTAACCGTAGAAAAGTCGATTTTGGTTCGGGTTTACCTGTATTTATCCTCACAGATCCAAAATGAATGTTTTTTCCCGACTTATCCGAATAAATGAATCAATTATAAGATAGTAAAACCTATAAATACTAGAACTCTGAAACTAAAAAAAAATAGACTTGAACTAATTTATCTTGAATAAGTGATTTTGATTGTGTTAAAAATTTATCTTAAAAAATTATGATTCATTTTATCTTATGTGATAAAATATATATATTAAAATAGAATGGGTTTAATATTAATAAACCAAATATAATATATATATAATATTTTAATATTACTAAAATAAACATAATATAAATTTAATTTCGATGTCATCATTAGAATTTTTAATTACTCTCAAGATATTGATAATAATAATTTATCATTTAAATCACTAAATTATATCGAAATTAATAATGGAGCATAAATATGACTTATCCTAAATTTACGGAGAGCATAACAAATTATCAAAATATTGAAAATAATAACTACAATTATCGAAAATATTGACAAATAAGTAAAAAACCTAAAACGATGGAGAAGTTGACACATAAATGAAAGCAAAAAAAATATTTTACAAATAATAATATAAATATTTTTGAATTACGAACTATTTTCAGAATATATCACAATAAGTGATTTTGATTGTGTCAAGAAATTTATTTCAAAAAATTTATGATTCATTTTAACTTATGTGATAAAATATATATATTAAAAGAGAATGGGTTTAATATTACTAAACCAAATATAATAAAAATATATAATATTTAATATTACTAAATAAATATAATATAAACTTAATTATGATATTATCATTAAATTTTATAAATTATTTTCGAGATAGTGATAATGATAAATTATCAGTTAAATCACTAAAATTATTTATTAAAATTAATAATTGAATATAAAATATGACTTATACTAAAATTATGGAGAGAAAAATCTACAAAATATTGAAATTACTAATTGGAATTTTGTAAAATATAGACAAATAATTAAAAAAAACCTAAAAATATGGAGGAGTTGACAAATAAGCCAAATCACTTATAAATAATAATATAGATTAAGAATATCATTTAATATTTAGTTATGCGTTTTTTTGTTTTTTTTAACTTTTAACCTTTTTACTAAAGATATATTTGGATAATAAAACAACATATATATGAATTATATTTTTATTTTAAATATATTTTTTTAGATTTTGCATTATCTTTTTAATATTAGTTTTAATCACTTATATAATCAAATACCTTTTAAATTCGTTTTTATTTTTATCTAATTTATATATTTTATTCATTAAGAATATGAATGCTATTAACCACTCTAACTTTTAACGTTAGAGCTCTGTTGCAAAAATTACTTCATAAATAGTAGTATAGATGGATAGATATGATTTATTAAGTAATATTTGTAATTAATATGAAAAAGATAAAACAAACAAAATCTACAATTTTAACCAAATTTGTAAAATTGTAAATTGAATCTTGTTTATTCTTTCAATTCTTGTCTCATGACAAATAAATTGCATGAAGCTATATGTAAAATTAATTTGTATTATGATTTTTCGTGGCGTAGCGCGGATGTGTACCTAGTATTTATCAATAAGTCATGTTTATGTTTTAATAGAATGTACTAGATTTTGACCCGCCCTTAAAAGGGCGGGTATATTTTTTGTTTGAAATTTAATTTTTGATATTTATTTTTCTTTCTAATTATATTTTTATCTTTTTCTATAATCATATTTTGTGTATAATTTAATCAAAACATATTTTATTAAATAATAACAGTTTAAAAATTGATCTGGTATACGCACGGCTAAGGCTGGGTTGCGGGTAACTCGCCCGCTGACCCGCCAACCCGCGGGTTTGCAATTTTGTTTTGGTTAAAAATATGACCTACACAACCCGCAAACAAATAATTTGGTACTTGCACCCGCTCCGCTTAATTTTATAGTCATCCACGGGTTATATATATATTTTAAACATCATTATTTAATTTAATTATTATAAAAATATATTTATAATAAAAAAATTATACATGATTTAAATTTTAAATTATTATTTTTTAAATTCTCTGTAATTTTTTAAAAATATTTAATTTTTTAATTTTTACTTTTTAAATACTTTATGGGTCAACGGTTAAGTGCAATTCAAAATCCACCAACACACTTATTATTCGTCCTTAAAAGAACGGATATATTCTTTGTTTTATATTTTTAAAAGGTATAATTTTTATAAAATTCAAGTTGTAACCAGCAACAAACAACAAACTGTCGTCCATTCAACAACCTGCCACATGTCAGTTCAGACTCTTTTGAAAAAGTTTGTGTAACTGTTTATTTGACCAGTTAGTTATTATCTAAGTATTCCTAAAAAATAATAGTGTTTTCGACCAATTTATTGTTGGCGTGTTTTTTTCTAAATAAAGTTAAAGGTTAAGTAGTTATATTTATATGACCATATAAGTAGTTATATATATCTTTTTTTAGTTGGACTCAACTAACATCAATTGGACATGTTCCAAATTTAATAGTATTGATATTTGTTTTTTCTTTCTGTTTATATTTGTATTTTTAATCATATTTGTGTATAAATTTTAATCAAAATATATTTTATTAAATAATAGCAATTTAAAACTTGATATGGTATACGAACGATTAAGGCTGCATTACGGGTCGAACTCGTCCCGCTGACCCGCCAACCCGCTGATTTTCAATTTTGTTTGGTTAAAAAATATGACCGCACAATCAGCAAACAAAAATTTTATACCCGCACCCATTCCACTTAATTTTGTGGTTATCCGCGGATTATATATATATATATATTTAAAAAATTATTATTTAATTTAATTGTTATAAAAATATAGTTATGATAAAAAAATTACACAAGATTTAAAATTTCACTTATATTTTTAAATTCCTGTATTTTTAAAGAAATATTTACTTTTTAATTTTTATTTTTTATATACTTTGCGGATCGACGGGTAGCCGCGATCCAAAATCCACCAACCCACCTTCACCCGCATAAAATAATCATAACCCGCACCCTCAAATTGATTTTTCAAATAATTGAATCAAACTTATGGAATATATTTTTTGTTTTATATCTTTAAAAATATATAATTTTTATAAAATATAAGTTTTTTGCAAATATGAGTTTCTAAAATATGATTCATGTACACAGACTTATCAGTTTAGAGTTAATTAGACTCTCAAATAGTAGTTGGTAATTGCTTTCAAATCTGTTAGCCTATATTCTAAAATGAACTGCACCAAAAACTTTCTAGAAACTCAAATATATAAATGTTGTTATTGATTGGAAAATCGGGATCTAAAATTAATTGGGGTTAACATTAAGGGCCATTTATAATATTATATACATATAGGGATTATATATTAATTCCGTGCTTAAGAAACATAGTAGACATTTGGTTTAGTGGTTAGTTAATACCTATACGTGGCACAGGATTCGGGTTCAAGTCAAGGTAGTGTCATTTTGGTATTATTTGTATTTTTGCGTTAGGTTAAATTAAACAGAAAACTACAAAATTATCCTCATCTTCAACCTTTATTTCTCTGCGATTTTTGATGGCCGTTTTTCCTTTTTTCTTTTCACGATTTTACAGTTTCGCTTGATAATCTTATGGATTCACACCTAAATATAATAGATCTATAACCTGAAAGTGATTTCGAATGAGAAACTACAAAACAGTGAGCTTTTTTTTTCCGGGGAACTGGCCGTATAAGGTTGGTCAATTCACTACAGTTGCCTCCGCTTCACGTTTATCCGGCTAGTAATCGGCAGCCGTCGAGTAACCACTACGTTAACTTGGTGGATCCCAATCACATTTGTATATGGTGTACATTCGTGTCCTTCCTGTACATTCGTTTAGCAATCGGCCCGAGAATAAAAAGGTGTATTGTATTAAAGGGCATTTTGATTAGTAATGGGCAGTTACAGAAAATTAAATAAAGTATATTAAAAGAGAGTTATAAAATTTAAAAAATGGACATCACTTACTATCAATTGAACATGTTAGAAGAATTAATAGAATAGATATTATTTAACTAAAAATTTAACCATGATTTTCTTATAATAAAGTTGTAACATTATAGTAAATCTTAGCCACCGAAACTGAAAGGCCTGAAAAGCCCAATTAGGAAAGCCTCGACACGTTAAAGAAAAAGAAATAGACTCGTATAGGACCCACCAACAGAAAAAAAACCCAAACTAAAAGGATATGAGGAATCAAACACACAGAGAAACGATACCAATTATTCCACGAAAAACCGTGTTTTCGTTTACTTTTCTTTTCTTTTATTTTCCTTCTTCTTCTCTCCTTGGCCGCCGCCAAGGTTTGCACAATCTTCGGTCCTCAGTCCCGCACATCTTTAGATCTTCTCGGAAAGTTACCCCGACTTCAACTCCGAATCAATAAAGGTGCTCTACTCTAAAAAAAACTTTGTGTATGGATTTATCTATTTATGGATAGATTACTAGCTCGGATGAAGAAAGCTTCGGGTAGGAGAAGTGACAAAACGACGCCGTTGCGGAAGTTAGAGCGTATTGGCGCCTTGAAGAACGTCAAGTATGACGCTGCTTCTTCTTCCTCCAGTTCCTCGGCTGACGATCTCTCCGTTTCCACTTCTTCTCTCATGACGCGCTCTCTCGAGGTAGATCGAACCAGTTTCCGTATCTTCGGAGGAGGCGATGGAGAATTGGATCGGATTTACAAGTCCCTTGGTGTCTCTGGCCCTGACGATTTGGCTATCTCTTTTGACGCCTGGGAAGCTTCCATGATGCGTTCCTCTTCTGAGGTCATCAACAGGTTTAACTCTTTCGACCATGATTTTGGTGGTGGTGATGCTGATTCCCAGATTTGGAGTTTGCCTGATACAGTTGGTGGTGCAAAAGAGAACAAGCCTAGTGTTCTCGAGCGGGTTATGTCCAGAGGTTATCTTGTTCCTAGCTCCAGCTTTGTTGATGTTGGTGGTGGTGGTGGTGGTGGTGGTACAAAAGAGAACAAGCGTGGTCTGGAACGGGTAATGTCCAGAGGTTATCTTGTTCCCAATTCCAGTGATGTTGTTGTTGTTGGTGGTGGTGGTGGTGGTGCAAAAGAGAACAAGCGTGGTCTCGAGCGGGTAATGTCGAGAGGTTATCTTGTTCCTAGCTCTAGTGATGTTGTGGTTGATGATGCTGTTGTTGGTGGTGGTGGTGGTATAAAAGGAGTAAGACCATCTGTGCTTAAGCCGCCTCCGGCGAAACGACCGCCTATTGATCACCAAGGATCATCTTGGGATTTCCTTGCCCATTTCGGTCCGGAAGATGAAATTGTTAAGCGGCCAAGTTCCTCGTCTTCTTCTTCTTCTGATGACAAGGGAGAGGAAGTGGTAACGCAGGATAGGCTTCTGGAGTCTGCCGATACAGCTGATGAGTCATGCTCATTCACTACAAACGAGGGTGGTGACTCCTCTAGTACAGTATCTAATACTTCCCCCGTTTATTCTTCTGGATCTGTCATCACTTCTTGGCTGAAGGGTCAACTTCTTGGGCGAGGATCATTTGGCTCAGTGTATGAAGGCATTTCAGGGTACGTCTTACTGATTGCTACTGACTGTTGTATTTGAAGTCACATTCTTAGTTGGGAAGAATACAGTGATGGTGATACTTTTTGATTGATAGGGATGGGGACTTCTTTGCTGTCAAGGAGGTTTCACTTCTTGAACAGGGAAGTGAGGCACAGGAGTGCATACAACAACTAGAAAGGGTGAGATATTATATATAGCTTATACTATTATATAGCATTGTCACATTGGTTGATCTGTTGAATTGTTGGTTGCTTATTCTCCTTGCTTTTGACTCATTTCTATAGGAGATTGCATTACTTAGTCGGCTTCAGCATCAGAATATAGTAAGATATCGTGGCACAGCCAAGGTATGTTCACTTGCAGCTGCCTGAGAATTTTTCTTTGCTCAATTAGTAACGCCCTTTTGGTGTTTGCAGGATGGGTCGAACTTGTACATCTTTCTTGAGCTTGTATCCCAAGGTTCACTTCTAAAAACTTACCAGAGATACCAGCTTCCGGACTCTGTAGTGTCCACCTACACCAGGCAGATCCTTGACGGCTTGAAATATCTCCACGGAGAAGGTTTCATCCACCGGTAAGACTAGTAGAAACCTTTCTTGTCTATATTTTCTAAGCCTATGGTTTCCCTTACTCTTCTCATCTTATACGAGAAAAGGGACATCAAATGTGCAAATATATTGGTGGACACAAGCGGAGCTGTTAAGCTTGCAGACTTTGGATTGGCAAAGGTTTTCTTCCATTTATTGATATCTATAGGTTTTACTCTCAAATAGTGTCATTTTCTTATTTTGGATTGTGTCATTTAGGTTTCAAAATTAAACGACATAAAGTCCAGCAAGGGGACTCCATTCTGGATGGCTCCAGAGGTATTGTTTTGGCATATTATCACACATTTCCTTTCTATTCTTTTTGATTATGTGAATACAATAATACACAAACATATTACTCTCCAACAAAATTGTTGGATCTCGAACTATTACTTTAACTCGTTACTGATTTGTGATTGTTCGCTCAGACTTATTTGGCCCATACGTAACAGATATGTGGATTCATTTCACTTTCACAGTATTTAAGGCTATGCTTTTATGGTTGATTCTAAATGGAACGCTACAATTTTGTTAAGGTTATTAACCCGAAGCGTACTGACGGGTATGGAAGTTCAGCTGATATATGGAGCCTTGGGTGTACAGTTCTGGAACTGCTGACTCAGAAGATCCCCTACTGCGATCTAGAAAACCCAGTAAGTAGTCAAGATCTAGAAGTGTTACTGTTTTATTAGATCTTTCATTTTCAAGGTTATGGTCTAGCTATTTATGAGTTTTCCCCAGAAAAATAAGAGTTGACGTCAGATTTTGTGCAAACACGCAGTATCAAGCCCTGTATAGGATCGGAAAGGGTGAGCTTCCGGACATACCTGATACATTATCTCTGGACGCTAGAGATTTCATTATTAGATGTCTCAGAGTGAACCCTGATGAGCGGCCAACTGCAGCTGAGCTACTTAACCACCCATTTGTGAAACGGCCCTTAGCATCCTCAGGCTCGGGAATCAAGATCTTCGCTTCTCCATAGACGAGGCTAGCTTAGTAGAATGTCTACATTGGTGAAACTCTTGGTTCTTTTTCTCAAGAATATATCTGAATCAAGAGCTGTAACAGATTCTAACATTTATGTCCTAATGTATGTGAGCAGGCGTAAGTAGAAGATTTGTGAGAGATGGATAAGACCCCAAAGAAACTAAAAACAATTGGGAAAACTTGGAGTATGATTCTTCAACACAAGTCTCTGGTTCGGTTGGGCAGTAAGAGCTAAACTGCTTGGAGACATATCCTTTAGGTTGTTTCTGGCTGATTCATTGGTTATTTGTTGTTTAAGTTGTGTTAGGCTTTGATTCTAAAACTGAACAGCCATATTCTTCTAGGAAAAGGATAAATTAGAGAGTGACTTTGGGGTTTTGAGTGTATATGTTTTGTTAAGTTATAGTGTATGTATCTCATATGTAATGTGATGTAATGTATGTATAATTGGGGTTTGCTAGTCCTTTTGTGTTCGTATCTCTGCACATTTCTTGTACCGTTGGGTTCTTTGCTCTAGCTATCGTATGAGACCCCTTCACGTATGGTCTTTTTTCTTGTAGATTTTTGGTCAAAGCCACATTTATTGAAGTCTATGATTCAACTTGAATCGTACATTTTTGCCTTGTTGAATGAATGCGGTCAATAGACTTTTCTTATCAATGAAATTCTTACTCCGGACAGTTTCGGAGACCAAAACAGATTTACATGTCGATTAAATCTTCAAACCCATTGGATTAACTCTTTTTCTTTTCTTGGCTGACCACGCAATGTTTCTACCTCATATACTACAATTTATCTTAACAACACCTGAGAATATTCACTAGGTAAAAACATACTCAGAGAGCTCTACAACTCGACGCTAAACATCTCTTAAACCATCTAATTAGATTTCATGATACAGACACATTTAGTAACCTAATGAAACAAGCCTAAAACTGAGAGTACAAATTATACCAAGCTGTTGCTCCTTAAGATCGGGGTGATAAACTTGATCCGACAGCATCTTCACCTTAGACGCGTTGGCGGAATAGTTCTTCGGACTAACTCTTTAGTTTTCTTCAAACCACCGTTTTTTACCCTACCATCCTTTATTTTCTTACTAGTATTATGACCCCTGCTCTAGAGGAGCACAATATATTTATCAATATAAAATATTAATACAAAGAGAAATTATGGTATAAATATACCTGTTTTTAAAATATAAGTATATGTATTAGTTATCATGATTTCTTAAAATATTTATAGATTTATAGAAAGTATAAATATTATGTTAAGTGTGATTAAATAGACAGAGATATTATAAAATTAAAAGCATACACATTTTTAAATAAGCATATCTAATGAAAAATTTACACTCCAGGACACATTATGATTTTGTAATAACACTATGAGACACATTTTACCTTTGACACACTTTTTTCATGTGCTTTGTCACTTTTACCCTCTTGAATAAACTAACTAAACCCAAATCTCCGTCTCTTCTCGATATTTTTCTTCACTCTAAATAAACAAAAAGCTTCGTCTCTCTCCATTACAAATTTCAAAATTATTTTTCCAAAATCTATGAATTTTAATTTCACAGATCTCTCTTTCACCTCTAGTTTCAGTTGATTTCAAAACAGACCATAAACATCTCTATTCTCTTTTAAGACTACCATCTCACTGATGGGGATGAGATATCCTTTGCCGATGGTGATACCTTGTCAGATGATGAATGGGTCGCCTCCTTACTCTCCTTATCACCACTATAATTATTTGTATCATCATCACCAATCTCGTGGTCACAAACATCAAAATGCTGAAAACGTTGAGAACTGAATTGTTGTTTTTCTTTTGTGGATGGATGATAGTTACCTTAATTGTTACTTTTCTTTCGTTGGAGAGGTCTGTGCTTCACTCGAAATTCTTATTTTTTTAAAAAAAAAAATTGTGTTTCTCTATTTATGTACAAAGTCTTCATCTTTTGTAGATTAAATTTATTTTTGTTCCTTCGACTGTTTTGTTCATTGTTTTGAAATGTTATATATGGACAAAAATATCAAAATGGAGAAACATAAAAGAATGCACTCAAGATGTTCGACGAAATGCTCTATAGAAATATGTATGTCCATAAAACGGTGTCCACAGAATCTATAAGATATAAATATGCATATCCACAAAAGTATGCATATCCACACAAAAAACTGTCCACATTAAAGGAACAACATTAGTATATCTTTCTTTTCAATGTTATTGTTATAAATGGTTAGTTGTTTTAGTAGATCATGTTTATCACCTATACGAACCAACTTACACTTCCACATACACACCATCCATAACTTATTCTTTCAAATTGCATAGTCCACAACACATTTTTTTAAATTGCACCGTCCACAACACATTGTCCACAATGTTGTGTCCACATAATCCAATTTTAAATTTTATAAAAAATTAAAGTATCAAAATAAATATATACATATGGATCTCAAAACATAGAAGAAAAAAAATTATAATTAACTGTATATATTATATATCAAATTTAGTTACCATAATACAAAATAATAACAAATAAAATATATTGAGAGAAACCAAAATACATTTGGAAAAGACATAAAATTGATGTCGTATATATGCTCAGTTTCCCCACCCCCATTTTTAATTTTGGCATTTGGATTGTAAGTATGCGCCATCCAACGGTAAACACTAAAACATTTTTATTAATAAACCCTATACATTAATGCATTCTAAGAAACAATGACTAGACCAAACCAGTTTCTGCAAAAGTTTTCAATATGGGTATTGTTGTCCAATCACATACTACACGACAAGAAAAAGTATGCTACAAGTAGAATGTGTCTTAGAGTGTGAACAAAATACAAAAAGTGACCTATTATGTAACCAACTCTTTTCTCTCATCTCTCTCTAAAAGAGACTAAGATTGTTTTTGAAGTTTTGGTGGTAGGTGATGTTTTCCCTCGCTGGTCACCTTCTGCTCTCTTATCTTTTGTTTTTTTTGTTCAATCTTGTATAGTTTTTTCGATCAATTGTATATAGTTCTGATTTGTTTCGGTTTCAATTCTGACTTATTCGGTTGTCTCCTCTCTGTTTTTCAGTCACCTTTCATGTCGAAAGCTATAAACCTGGAGTGAGTTAGTTCGGATCTGAACTGATTGTTGGTGATTCTTGATCTTTGTAACTTGAATGTGCAATTCGTCGTTCAGGTTGTATTGAAAAATTTTCGAGCTAAAGTTTCTTCGAGTTGGAATCTTCAAGCGACCCGGGTAGATTAGTTTCGAAAATGAAGAATTAGGGTTTCTTCGCCGTGTTATGGTGGTCCTCTGACGAGTCTCCGGCCTAAACTCCTGCTCTTTTCTTTTTTTTCTAAACTATTTGAAATGAAGGTTTTATCCTCTTCTTCGGTGATCAACAAAGGTGACCACACTTTGCTCAAGTTAATCTATTGGAGTCGTTGTTTTCCGACAATAAATCCTTGAAATTTTCCTAAGCATTGTCGTTTCAGTGAACTTTTGATCGAACATTTTAGGTGGGAAAAATTGGAGTATACGTACATGACGGTAGATGATCATTTATCTAATATCTAGCTTTGGATTTGATTATTTCAAATCTTGTTTAAATCTTCTATTGGCCTTTGTGGTTTTTAATATATGAAAAAGTTGCAAAAAAAAACATATTTTAAAATAAAGTTTAAAATAATAATATTAATTAAATTACAGACTTATCTTAAAATCATATAAAAATAAAAGAAATTAACAAATTCACTTTCTCAAATAATAATATGCAGTAAAATAAAATTATCATTAGAAGTATTAGGCCTAGTGGCCCAGAGGAAATTGAAATGGGCCTACACAGAATAAACGCCGAAAAGTTTGGCCTTATAAAAGAACTAAAACCTCTCGGCGTTAGATTATCATAATAATATCACCACCGTAGAGACCGCCGCTTAGGGCGTCTCCTCCTCCGCAATCCCAGTAAACAAAACAACCCTTCTTCCGCCGGAATCCGTCGCTCCCGATTGTCTGGGTACTCTCGATCCCTAAGCTATTTGATCTCTCTTCTGCTTTCTTTCTGTTTTCTTCTGAATCCGAAACGGTAGTTCTGAGTCGAAAGATGTGTTTAAACGTAGTTTTCTGAGTCGAAAGATGTGAACCTCTTAGATTGTCTTCTTTCCTTTTGTGAGAGTTTCAGAAACAAACTGTACTATTTTAGCTTTCTATAGAATTGTTGATTTCTTTTGAAGAGTTTTTTGTAGTGTTTTCTCAATTTTTTTATCTTCATACACCTGATAATATCTTTATTCAAACAGATGGGGAGAGTTAATGTGGATGGTCTCCGCTATCGATCTGGGGAAAGACCAAACGCTCTTAAGAATATTAAAAAGACTATTAGCAAAGAAAAGCCACATAAGAAGAAGAAGAAGTCACTGAAAGGAAAAGCTTGGAAGGGTGTAACATGCCCTGTCTGTCTTGAGTTCCCTCATCACTCGGTTCTCCTCCTTTGCTCTTCTTACTACAAAGGTTGCCGTCCTTACATGTGCGCCACTGGAAACCGGTTCTCAAACTGTCTAGAGCAGTACAAAAAAGCCTATGCCAAGGAGGAGAAGAGCGGTAAACCTGCGGAGCTCTTGTGCCCGCTCTGTCGGGGTCAGGTGAAAGGTTGGACTGTGGTGAAAGATGCTCGAAAGTATCTGAACTCGAGGAAAAGGGGTTGCATGAACGACAGCTGTTTGTTTTCCGGAAGCTATAGGCAGCTCAAGAAACATGTTAAGGAGGTTCACCCGAGAGCTAAACCGAGAGCGATTGATCCTGTGATGGAGGAGAAGTGGAAGAAGCTTGAAGTTGAGAGGGAGAGGAGTGATGTAATCAGCACGCTCATGTCGTCAACACCCGGTGCTATGGTTTTTGGAGACTATGTTATTGAGCCTTACAACGGTGAATCTGATTCTTATGATGATGACCTTGAGTCGGATGATTCTATGGATGATGATGGGTACTTGGATCTGGGATCGCTAGGAGCATTTGGCATAAGCAGCCGTCTGCAACCGCTTTCTGCTACAGCCAACAGGACAAGCGGATTTCGCAATTACAGGATGATCAACCACCGATACCAAAGAAGAGGTGGGAGAGGAAGGCGGTAAATGGAAGATTTTATGATTTGATGTCTGACCCAAAAATAAAAGTTTTGAGCTCTGTGAAGTCTTGAAGGGGGAAGGACAAATGGGGAACATAACATAGGGTTGGTGTTTTTTGTTAGCGGTTTTGGGTTCGAGGTTTGAAGAATGAGAGTAGTGTTGTTCCCTCCACCTTTGATTTTAAAGAGTCTTTTTCATATGATTGCTTTCATTTTTTCAATAACCCTTAGTTGTTTGCGTCTTTAGCACTTTCTTTTTCTTTACAATTGGATTTAAAAATATCATACTTTGGGGAGAATACATTTAACCCAACAAAATAATTTGATGAGAATCTATCTTCCGGCAATGTGTTACATGAGCTACAGATCGTTTGAAGAATGATACTTTATACTTAGGGATGTATGATATTATGAGCTGTAAGATAAGCTGACAAGATCATGCATGAACAACCCAACCCTAATTTAAGCCACGTCTCAAAGATAAAAAACAACATTTTTTTAATAAAGACCAGGATCAGGGACAAGAGATGAAGTGAAATAAAGATGCTTCCTGCAACAATTTTGAGTGTTTAATACAGCAATTTTCTAGTGCTTCACAGGACAGTGTTCGGCTGACCTGACTCATGCTATACCTAACAGAAAGAATAAAAGGAAACTAGAACAACTTCTTGTTAACATGTTTTGCTTGTGCTAGTTCCTCCGGCAGCTGTGTTAACCTGTTTGGAGAGATAAGCTTCATAGATTTCAACGACAAGACGAGGCTCCTTTTCCACAAGCTCCATGTATTCCTCTCTTTTGGTAACATTCTCCATGTTTTCTATGATCTGTAACAACGCAGCGTCACGCACGTGTTTCGCGTTGTGCTGGTGGGCGAAGGCATAGGTCATGAGAGAGTTGTCCGGATTGAGCTTGGTTACCAAAAACTTCTCGCAGTAACTCTTGAGATGTTTCACTTGGTATTTCTCTGACATGACCAAAAGATCACACGCCATTTGCTCATCGAGGCATGCTTCAGCCGTGTAGAGATAATAGACGAATGTTCGAAGCGTGTCGTAAGATATGTCGCTTATCTTGATTGTTCCGCTACGGCTCTCTTCCATCTCGTTCTCTAGCATTGCTTTGAAGACTGGGGAACGACTCACCTGGCAGCAAGCAATATTCACCGTTTTTTTTAGTACGAAAGTCTACAACTATCAAAGGGTATCTTGCAAAATACTAACAGTTCTCATTGTATACATGTGAAAGACCATTAGACAATCAAACCCAAAAAGAACACACAAGCCAAGATTCCAGTTTCTTTTGTCATGTTTTCTTTTTTATAATTCAGGGGTTGCCCGTTTCGCGGCTCATTCTCACGCAGCGGTCCGCTTCACTTGGGAGGGCTTTACCTGGGCTGGATCGAATCCAGTATCGCTTTGGTGTCCAGAAGAGACAGGATAGTTTCCGCATGGGGTAATCGAACCCGGGTGGTGGTTGCCACCACAGGCCCGTCCGGACTCTTTTGTCATGTTTTCGTGGAAAGACAGTTTAGAATCCGACAAAAGGGCATAAAATCAGCAAGAAGATAGGTAAGAAATGAGAAAGACATAAAAGAGATCTAACACAGTTACTGCCAATAGCAAAAGACTACTAACTTAACACTATATCATACGATTGCAACTTCTACTTCTTCCTGAAACTCATGGTTAAGACTTAAGAGTTAAATAAATTCATATCTGAACTTCAAACAGAAAAAAAAACAGACAAAACTTCAAATGATTATGAAACTAATCTACCAAAAAAAAGAAAAAAGGAAGTTGAGAGAACAAACCAGAACGGCTTTATGAGCGGGAACAGGAGGTGAAACGGCGGAGTCATCGGAGGCGATGAGAACAAGATCAGTGAAGGACCTGGAGGAGCTGTTACCGTGGTCGAGAGAAGATGACAAGCGAAGGAAAGTGACTTTGGCTTTAAGGTCTTCGATCTCGCGTTTCAGCTCCTCCTCTGTCTCGCCCGCCTCTACGTAGCATTCCTTGCAGGTGCCTGCGTCGCGAGAGTGGTACTCTTCCCGACACGAGATGCAGCGCATCGCAGTGTCGGAATCGGATTCGGATCCGCTCTCGCTGCTCTCGGATTGGATGACGCATCGGTGGGCTCTCCTCATCTTTCTTTACACGACGGCGATTTTGCTCTTTCTTCGGGTTTTAGTCTTCTTTTTTTTGTCTTTCTGAGTTGGAAAACCATTCAATTAAACGAAAACCACTTGTTGAGTTTCTTAACGTATTTTTAATATTGAATAATTTAAACAATTTTTTTTTTTTAAACATTGGAAGTTATTGGTTGGGATGCAATTATAAAACACGAGATGCAATGTCCGCGCTACGCGCGGAAAATGTTCGATGTTTAGTGGTTTATGATGAAAAAATGGTGAAAATATAATTTTTGGTCAATTTATCTAATTTTTTATGGATGAGTCAAGAAAAAATACTAATTTTACATGGAAAGTTTTTTGTATCCATAAGTAATTATATATTATTTAAAATTTATTTAAAGCTTTTTTTCATTTTTGAACAATAATTAACAACGTTCTGACTCTACACATAATCAAAATCAGTCGGATAAGGTACACACATAAATATATGAACCTAAATATAGATACACACATTTTTTTAATTGGAACAACATACAAATGCGAATAATACATATTCTAGATATAATTCGAATAAGAAAAGTCAATTTATTATCTTAGAAAAAAGCAAGTAGCATAAAGTATGATATTAATTGTTACTGTTTAATATTTATAAATAACATGTTAGGTTATATATAGATGTGTTATTATATTTGAGACAAATAAATTTATGTTGTTTTCATGTTTCTTTAAATCCATATCCACAAAATTTGAAAATAATGAATTCGCAACTATTTTTTAACGGAAAGCCATAACTATTTGATGTATTGTTAGTTATAAAGATTATTTATGAAGAATTTGATGTACTGTTAATATATATGGTTCAAATATTTAAAAGTGTGTATTTTTTTATAGATTTCAAAATTTACATTGATGGGTTATGTTATCGTTATTAAGATGGTAGCAAAATAATGTCTGAACTTACAATAGAACTTTTTGTCTAGAGAGATATATGAAGCTAAGAGAAGAGAAAGAAGTGGAAGAATTGTTAGTCTCTTAATTTTAAGTTTTTGGTGGTTATAGGAAAAAATTCTCTTATTGTATATGGTCCAAATCAAATTTGGATACATAATTAGTATAGCCTAAAAAGAAACCAACAAATAATTTAAGTGGTAAGGTATTTCATGATGTCGTGGGATTTTCTATTATGTTGTTTGTTTTAGTTATATTATTTTAGTTTTTTTCTACCATTGTATTTTGTTTCTTTCATGCAAGATTTTGAATAATATTTTAATATGAATTATATATAATTTGGTTAAGACAATTTCGGAGCTAACTATAGTTAAAATATTATTCTAGATTAAAATTCAGCATAATAAATAACCAAGATACTCTCAATAGATATTCACAACTTATTTAACTTTTACTCTTAAATAATACTCCTTTCGTTTCAGTATATAAATAGTTTTGCCTAAAAGCGTAAATATCCAATAATTAAAAAAGTGCATTGGAATATGTAAAGTACTTATATTGTGAAACAAATTATTTTTGCTAGAACTACTTACATTTGGAAACAGGGGAGTATTTATTACAATTATTATCTTTCGTAATGGTTATATACTTTCTAACTTAATGTTTCCTTATTTTTTTACAATATTAAAGATTAATGCATCTGTTTAATTTTTAGGGGAATTTAGAATATATTTTCGGTCCAAAATTATGATCCAAAACCATTATTTTCATATTTATTTTCATATTTTTCATTTTTATAAATTCATTTCACTGTTTTGTATTAATTTCACATTCTAATTTGATATCGCATCATTGATTTTTATTTCTGATTTAACTTTTTAATCATTTGGAGGATTAGTTTTTTTGTTACTTGTAGTTAACTTTAATATTTTATTAGTTAACTTTAATATTTTATTGTATTTGTTAAACTTAATAGATTATTTTGTTTTTAAACTTTTCGTTCTTTTTGTTTGAACAGAAATAAAAAAATGTTTGTTGCCATATTGTTGCTTAGTGTTGTATTAGTTTATTTACTCTTATGGTTTCCTCATATTTTCTTACTTTTCTTGTGAGGTCTCAACAACATATAGTAAAAAATAGTAAAAAAGATTTTATACTAACAGTTCTCATTAGACTGGCACCAACCGCATACTCTTTACCAAAAATTCTTCTTTGACGGCCAAACTTTACACAAAACCTCTTAAGACACTGAGATCTCACACGCTGAACAGGTACACTGTCATCAAAAACCCTACACACCGTGAAATCTTCAAGAACAGGACAGCCTGAGAGGAGCTTCTCTATGAACAAAGTATCATTGTTTTGAACATGAGATGGTAAAGAAAAAGCTAGAAGCATTTTAGATTCAAAGCTTCTGTTCATCAAAGAGTCGTCATGAACAGGAGCATCACCACAGTTGTGGCAAATGGTGTGTTTGTGAGCTTCTCGAATGGCAATGTTTTCGCAATGAATCCAATCATTCTCTTCCTTGAGTGCACAACTATCAACTCTTTCTTGTTGTGCCTGCAAGAAGAGACGACGGTGAAGCAAAACTAAGGACTTCTCTTTCTTTTTTATTGGAGAAGAGACTAAGCGAGGAAGAGAGAAAGTAAGACGTTGAAAACCTTATTCTGTATTCTTCGGTTCTGAAACCAAAACTTGATCCGTCTTGGACCTAAACCCAGTTCTCTGTTAAGTTGCATCCTCTGTTTCTCATGTGGAGGTTGACACTCACTGAAAGAACTGCAAACAAAAGCTTAAGTGAACAGAAAGCATGATCTGGTGAAAAAAGTGAGTAGAGAAAAAGAGAATAATATTTCTTAAAATATATTTCACCTGAAGTACCTCAAGCCACCTTTGATTTTCGTGAAACACTTGGCTCAGTTGAATAAAAGACAATCTACCTAACGAAAACAAAAAGAAGAATTGGGTAAGTTGAATACACATATATGATCACTTCCTAAGGAAAACAATGATATGAGAATATGTAATGAAATTGAATTTTAATCAGCCTTCGCAAAGAGGAAAAACTCCATTACCATGTAATTCTACCAGTACAGAACACCTCATCAGATTTGATAACAATAAAATGGAGTTACGGCCATATACTTATCTTGTGATTGAATTTAGATAGATAGGTAGATAAGCTTTATAGTAAGCCAAAAAATGTTCTCAGGCCCATTAAAATACTTTCATTTACAACTCTGTAATCTAGGTTTTTGCACTCAGCCGTATCTTCTCGACATTGTTTTTTTTTCTGTTGCAGTGAGGAAAATAAAGATCTAACTTCGATGGGTTCGAGGAAAGTACCAAATCAGATGACGCAATCAACAGTTTAAAACCAAAACGTCAATGGTGAAAGAGTTTAACTTACTTCCAGCCAAGTTCTTTCTCAGTTCTCTCTGTTGAAGCATAAACTGCAGTTGCATCTCCTGCCCTTCTCGGACAAAGCTTGATAGGTATTTTCTGCAAAATATGTTATTTGTTTCAACCAACTTTATACCACAGAAACATTCAAGAGATATTTTAATTTCATTCAGCGCTATGTTTACCTTGCGAGAAGCTTTTTTAAAAGCAGCAACCAATTCTAACACAGACGTTCCTCGTCCAGTCCCTTGGTTGTAAGCAGTACAGCCTGTTGATAATTACAATAAACACACACATATGTCTGAGCAAATTTTTTTTAATTGTAATCACAGAGCATAGATTTGCAAACAGAAACCACTAACATAAAATAAAATAAAATAAATTGAAAAGGAAGCAAACAGAGATGCAGATAAAAATACAGGAAAGTGAATCGATGAGAAGACACCTTCTCGAACTTCTTCGCCTGAACTGAGAATCTCCGATCTAAAACGACGAAGCTCTGATCTCATCACCACCATTCATTATCTCCTCTCTCACTATCTATTGCTCTCACATACTCTCTGCCCCTAAGATACAATGTAAAAACAAATTAACGAAACAATAGTTTATCATGATCAATCAAGCAAGCTCAAAGATGGAGTCCAAGAAGAGAAATAATCACATATATTTATACATAAAAACACCGGCTTGTAGATCGGAACAAATCATTGAAGAAGACATCGTGGGGGGGGGAGTGAATCAATGGAGTAAACACGACGCCGGACCGTTTCAGATGGTGAAAGGAAGATAAGACGTCAAAGATTCATCGGCGTACGAAAGAGAGAGAGAGCTCATTTCTTCGATACAGAAAAATTAGGGTCCATCGGCCTTGAGAGAGATGAAGTTGAGAAATTGCGGTGAAGTTAATCCTTGAAACGGATTGGGAGAGATGAGAAATGGAAGGGGTGGGAGTCGAAAGGTAAGCGATGAAGAAGATAGGGTTACGACAACACAGCGTGGAGAATGGAGACTCACATGGACTAACAGCCGTGAAATCAGAAAGAGCCGTAAAAATATAAGCCCAAAACATGATAGATCGCAAATGAAATGACGTGGACAGTTACTTAAATCCTATTGGACAGGCTCAAGGAGCTTGATATCCTTCTTTTAGTAGTGTTATAGATTTTGGTGAACAATTTAGGCTCAGATTGGAAACGACTTTCGTTTTAGGTTTTAGCTTTAAGATTATGCCCGTAGAAATTTTGGCTTTACAAACTTTAATTGGTAGTTTAAATGTGTGTATATATATATATATATATATATATATATATATATATATATATAATATTAATAGTTTGAAATATAGAATATGTGAACATTACTTTAATATTTCTTTTAATGATATTAAAATATATTAATAATGAAATAAATAAATAAATAAATACATATATATGACATCAAAGATAATGCAATATGGATTTTAGAAGAACAAGAATAATAAAAAAATTATTGACTAAAAATATTTATAATAGAATTAGTAGATATTTGTAAAAAGTTGCATAGTTATTGTGGGATAAAAAGAATTAATAGTTTATGAATAAAAAGAAAAAAAATATTGCAAAAATCACGTTTAATTGACTTTATAAAATATAACATGAAATAAGAGAGAGAAACTTAAAGTGATTTTAGCCACTTAGAATGACAAATACCGTGAAAAGTCTAATTGGTAAAATTTAGATTTTAAAGGCTTTTTAGTTTTTTAAAGCCATGAAAGCTTTAACACCAATCAAACTTAGACCTCGATTGGTACAGCTTACGAAGAAGTAGTAGCAGTATATTGTAAAACAATATGCCGTAGAAGCAATATGTTACAGAAGCTGCATGCTCTCATTAAAAATATTAATAAGATGAGTGATAGAATAGTAGCATTATACAATTTTAAAATTGTTATAAAATTTAGTATATAATATATTTATTTTAAAATAGTATATATTAAATTATAATATTTATATTATATATATATATATATATTATATATAATTATAATATTATTGTTACTAAAAATAATTAATTTTATTTAATAACATATATTAAATTATTTTTTAAATGTGAAATATTATTATTTAAAAAATAAATGCAAAAATTTTAAAATATAAATTTATTTGAATATAAAATATTTTTGAATATTATTAAATAAAGTAAATAGATTATGTAATATATATATATATATATATATATATATATATATATATGTATTTATCATTATTTATTAATTGGTAGAGCAGTAAATGATTCATATGTTAATATTATCATAAAAATTAATATATAATTTATTTATTTCTAAATAATATCGATATGTTTATTTTATAATATATAGTATAAATATATATATTACGCTATGTAATGTTTTTATTGAAAATATTGAATGATATGTGTAATTATATAAATTATATTTTTTAAATTTGAATATATTTTTATTTTAAAAAAGTTAAAAATATTTAATTTTAATTTTATTTTTTTAAATTAGTTTTTATTATAAACATAATTTTTATATTATTAAATAAAAATAAATTAATTATATATATTTTTTTTTGACAAAATATTTTTAAATTTTTATATATTCTAAATGTAAATGCTCTACCAAAAGCTCTATAAGAAAGCATTGAGCAAAGAGCATTTGGAGAACATTAGTATCTTGTAAATGCTATTCTAAATGCTTTTGTAATAAATGTTTATTCTCACTTTTTCCGACTACTTCTACATTCATTTTTTCTTCCTCTTCACTTATCATTATTCATTTTTTTCTTTAGTCTTCTATTTCCTCTTTTTCGTTTTTTTCTCCTCATTTTCCTCCATTTATTTTTCTTACTCTTCTTTACTCCTTTCTATTTGCTTACTTTTCACTCCTATATCTTATTGATATAGTTATAATACTAAGGAAATCAAACTCTTTTTATATACTTATAATCTTGTTTTCCCACAATCTATTCTATATTGATAGAATAAATACAATAGTATGTTATTGTTGTGTCTATTATATTCAAGCACATGTGCATGAAGGATTGTGTTGTCTATTTGTATCACAGATTGACACCGTTTTCAAGGCATAGTCATTTTATTAAATTTTTCTATATAACGATCACAAAATAACCCATGTTAGTATTTGAAAATCCATTAGAGTACTTTTTAACACTATTTAGTTATACTATTACAAATTATAGCCATTATATTATATAATATTATTACAGCTGACGATAGCTGTCTTATGAAAATTTACGCATGAATGTATTATCTTGTCATCCTACGAGATTCATTCATGACGATACTTTAGCGTCATACTCAAGATCTTTTCTAAGTTTTTTCTCTAATATTCTAAATGATTCTTCTTTTCTGATAATTAAAACTCAGATCTTGATGTAAAATCATTAATAAACTTTTGATCAAAGCACTGGACCAAGAAGGTTTTCCTATTATACATTAAAAAGTATACTATTAGAGTCTTCCTCTAAAGAGGTTAGTTTTCTCTCTATTCTCCTTTTCCTCACTCGAATCCTTTACAGAGAAGGTGAAGACATGAACATTAATGATCTTCTGATTTATAGATCAGATGTTCTTGTTTGTTTATGTTTTTGATTTGTTAAGGTCGATTTTTTCTGCTTTGTCGGATTAGCTTTTCGCTTGGTGATTTGAATAAATTTCTAAAGCTTTTTCTCTTTCTTTTATCTCCAAAATCCTATCTGTTCTATCAAAACTGATTCTTTTTATTGTTGGTAATCCTTGATCTCTATCTCCGAAGAAGTTAATTTTTGCTTTTAGATGATGAGCAAAGTTTTCTCACAAGATAAAGTTTCATGATTTGCATGTGTTTATCTTCATGATATAGCTCAGTTTATGCAGAATTGAAGCTTGCTCATAGAAAATGTTTCAACAACGACTAATTTCTAATTTATGTGAGCTTTTTTGGAGTCTAAACAATCGGCGTGGATGCTGAATACTTTTGAGGGTAGAAGCGACTAAGAAAAAAGCAATATTGTGTTGATTTTCTAAGTTTAGAATCGGAGTAGCCAACGGATTAGCATCGGTATCTTACACGTAGGTGGATGGTGCCTATAATATGTTTCATCTCTATCTTTATAGTTTTTTGGCTAGGTGGGTTTATTATGTATTAGAAAATTCTAAAAAATCTTTGAAATTTTTATTTTATATATAAAAATCTTCGTTTGAATTCTCTGGATGCAAATGCGTAATATAAAGATACAGAAAGAATTTTTAATTATTAGAATGTAAAGCAATTAGCTCAAGTAAACTATATATGTCTAAACCTGAATGACTAAATTGGAAGCTAACTCGAGAATGAACGAACCATACTAAAATAGATGCAATTAATATTAAAACAAACAAAGAAAATAAATGAAAGTACTAAACACTGTTTTAAACTATTCCACCTATTTTAAAATGTGCGAAGTATAAGAGAATTTTTGATGTTTCTATGTGTAAAATGTTTTAAATATTTACTTTTTACTGAAAATTTATGTAAGCAACAATATTTTATTGTTTGATAACTCCCCTTCTGACATTTTTGTAAAGACCCTTTCCACGAGCGTGTGACTAACTCCTTGTTTATATTCAACTATTTCTTTGCCAAAAACAATATTTTATAGTTTATTGGGTAAATTTCCCCAAAAAATTCTAAAATAGGGGTTTTTACCTAATTTTTTTTTATTAAAGATATAAGAGATGGCAGACTCTTTGGCCAATCAGCTCTGACAGGTTTCTGACATTACCCTCTCTGGTGCCCAGTAATGTCTAATGAAGTTTCCTTTCTGATAAAACAAAAGATATAAGATATTCTTTTTTTTTTTTGAAAAAGGGCATGATATAAGATATTCTTATATCCTTATTTATAGATATATAAATATAAACATATTTAAATAAAAAATAAAAAATTATAAAAATTATAAAAATTATAAAAAGAATCTAAAAAAAATCAATCCAAACTTTTTTTTATTTTGAAGCCCGATTTTTAAACTTTTTAAAAAATTTAAATATTAGTTTTTTTAAAAATCCTAAACATCATCCATCAAATCTTAACTCTAAATTTAGATTAATTAACCATACATATATAATTGTATTTTCACCTTTTTAATGAAACATAACCACTGTGTGCTATATAGTTGATAAAATAAGTTATAATTTATATTTACATTTCAAAATTTATGAAGTTTTAAGATATTTTTATGTTTATATATGAAAGGTTTTTAATAATTTTAAGTAAATTTTAAATTTATTTAAAAATTGTACAGCAGATAATATTTCATAGTCTACAGTTGATGGTATAATTTTAATTTATATTTTAATAATTTCAGATAAAAATAAAATTTTATCAATAAAATTGAATTGAATATATAATATTATTCGGACTTGGTGCAAAAATGCACAAAAGTCATTGATGAAAAATAAAATCTTACTAATTTTAAAAATTTGCTAGCGTATTTCTCTAGAAGCCTACTAGTGCATTACAGTTTAGTAAACTTTAATGAACTCTTCTAATAAATTTCGAAGTCTGAAATATTGTTTTCAAATCTGAAAAATATGCATATCCAAAAATGTCAAAATGTCTTCAAAATAGATAAAAAATCAAAAATAAAATTTTATGTTTAACTAATAAACATTAATTTGAATATGTAGTGTTATTTGAATTTAAGACACAACACACAAAATATATATATCTAAAATGATAAAACGACCATTAAAACTCCGAACTTTCAAATTAAAGCCAAAAAGTCTTCACCTCGTGTTTGAGCCAAAAAGTTCCTCAATTTTTAATTATTGGTTATTTTAGCTCTCATATTTTGTTGACTCGGCCGTTTAAGAAACATGAATAGTCAACTGTTAAACTCGATCAACAACTAAACGTCTGTTAACTCATTATGTATCAATACAATCTATTTTCCATCAACTTGAATCTGATTAAATCGTTGTGTCCTAATGATTTTGTGCCCACAAATTATTTCTTCCCTAAATTAACAATATCAAATTTCTAATGTGGATTTGAGGATCTACATTAACTAATTATTAGGGAAAATTGGAAAAAGAGAGACTTTGAACTTAGGTTTGTGTCTCAATAGGATTCTTAGAAGATTATTTAGGAAAATATAATTTAGATTTCTATTAATTCCATAATATCCCTAAAATTAATCAATTGATATGAATTAATAATAACAAGAGTTGTTTTAATATTAGAAAGGTAAAACAAAGAGTAATTGCATCCTATATACACAGAATAAAGATTATTTAGGTATGTGGTATGTATATTGTTTCTATTTAAAAAATCCCAATAATGCCCTTACTGTCTTTCATCGATCTCTCCCTTCTACTCCCCTTTTTCCAGATTCAAAATCCCTAAACTTTCTATCTTTACAAGAAGGTTGCTAGTTGGGACCAATGTGCAAAGTTTCTCTCGTCCAAGTCTCCTTCTCCTTCTTTTCTGCTTCACCACTTTTATCACTTTACCCTCTCCAATACGCGCAAAAAAATACATCGGTGCTGGTGGTGGTTGCCACGGAAGTGAGTCCACTCAGAGGTGTCTGAAGCGGAGTGATCGGCCATCCACGATGATCGGCATTATCTTGTTTATTGTTTTCGAAATGCAATGATCTGCGGCGAAGCTTATCGGCGACAGTGTCGTGTAGGAAGTCATGTTTAATATGCTTCAACATTGTGTGATGATGAGATTATAATAAGAAAATCGCTTAAAGTCTCAAACTTTCTCTGTGGATTCTATGAAAAAAAAAGAGAAATCAAGAACAATGGCTTAGCAAGGTAGAAACTAACAGAGGAGATAATATGATCACATGCGCTGATCAATGCATCGACGGGAATGGAGAGATGGGGATCTCGCGGCGAGAAAAAAATGAATGTGATTGTTTTTTTTTCTACAGAGAATATAATTTTCTCGAGAAAGTTTCAGAGAAAGAATAGAAGAGAGGAAGGAGCGAGTGGACAAAATTGTAACTTCACTTTGGTTCACATCTCCTACAACCTAAATAACTTTTTTCTTGCATCAATACCTAATTATTTATTCTTTTTTGGTTATCCAACTAAATATCTCTAAAACAAAAGGAAAAAGTGGGAGAGAATATATTATGAGATATTTAGTATATATTTAGGAAATATATTAACTGAAAATATGAAAGTTTCTATATTTACGTGATTTGGTTATAATATGTATCATACGTTCTGCAGAACATTGTAGAGTTGGATATAAAGTTTATTCTTCTGTAGAAGTAATATAAGGTAAAAGTCAGATCAAATTATATGACACATAAATAGGAAAAAATAGATCGTAGAGTCATGGCTATAAGTTGTAATAAATTTTAAGTTAGACTACTGACATCTTGCTAGAATATAACATAATGAATTCTACTCTAGAATATACAAGAAAATTGTGTTATATATCCATGATAGATCTATTTATAAAACTTAGCATATGATTTCTATACTAAGTAGATGGTCAGAATAATTATTCTATCACCAGCTAGAACATGAAATAAAATATGATCCTATTATTTTATGAAGAATTTTAAACATATAAATAGTCATACTAATGTTTCTAATTATATTTATATTTTTATATTTTTAAGATTTAGTTTATTATTTTTCCATGACAAAAGGATAAAACATATCTAAAATGACCAAAACTATCAAAATTTCTTAAGAAACAAACAAAATTTGAGAGTGTATCTTTTTTAATTTTCTATTTTTCCTTATTATAATACTTTTGGTGCATGAGATGTCTTTTGATCGTCCAAAGGAGTTGCCTAAACTGCCTAAACTTTAAGTTAATCAATAAAGGTGATGTTAGTTGATCGTTCAAAAGGAAAAGGGAGGGAGAGAGGGGGGGGAGGCAACGTTAGTTGTCAACAACCACATATAGCACGCATAAACTTATTGAATATACATCACAGGTGTATATGTATTTTTAATCACCCATAAATAACGAATATAAGGAATTTTCAATTGCGCCACTGTTGGCTGAAGAGGATACAAAAGTGTCAAAGGTGCGCCATTTATAAGACCTTTCTTTCACTTCTCAAAAATCTTTTTATTCTCTCTCCAAGAATTTATTTAGCTATGTATTAGAAAAACAACACTCGTGCTGTCATGATTGTTTGACTAAAAGAATATTATCAGCTCTCCTCAGCCTTCAAAAGACACTAATCTTAGTGTAAAAATAAACATACTCATAGGCCATACGTGTAAGAAACTTTAAAACTAGAGAAAAGAAATGAAAAGTGGTCCGTCTTGTCGGCTAATTGACATCATCTTTCCTAGACCAAACACCTAGGCCGCTTCTTCATGATACTGGTCGTGTGTCCTCTCTTATACATAATCATCTTTCCTTCTCTCTCTCTAATCACTTGATCATCTTCAATCACATTCACACGTACGGTTAAGATGGCATCGTTTGTTTTCTGCAGACAAAAGTGCATGTTCTTGGCTCTTGTCTCACTTCTTCTACTCGTCTCAGATGCTTCAAGGTTCCCTCAAGTCCACTGGGAACAAATGCTCCCAAAGAAGCTTCCACTACCCTCTTCTTCTCCTTCCAAAGGCACCAACTCTATCAGCAAATCATCTTCTACTTCTTCTCTAAATACTCATTCCAAACCAAGCTCTTTTTCATCTGATGGAAAAGTTTAACGTTAATCTGTGGGGGAGATTATCACTTAGAAGACTTATAACCAAAAGGAGAAACATGAAGAGAAAAGGACGGCATTAGCTCCGTTCGTGGAGGAGAGAAAGTGAGAAAGAGAAGTCTGTTCATTGATCATATAATTTTTAGGTTCAAATCCTACCATTAAGGGGGTGGGGGTGGGGGGGATCGGGACCAATTAATCTTGCTCTGGTCACTTTCCCGAGGCGATTGTGGATCTAAGACCTGTAACTTTTCAGTTACCAAGAAAATGATTGCAGAAAAGCATATTGTGATATGTCTATAGCTGTATATTATCTGCATTCTCCTAATGTGGCATCCCTTGTAATTGATTTGTAGATATTTTTTTTTTTTGAACAAACTTTTTGTAGATTTCTTATAAGCATGAAGAATAGTCCTTTAATCCTCTTTGTTATTTAAGGAAAAATAAACTCATATCATGATCAGATGCGAATTTTTGAATTGTTCAGATTTAAGGCTTCCTATTGTGCGATAATTATCATGTAAGAATTAGTGCCATTAAGACGCATTTACTGCCCTGGTCTGTTTTTCATTTTGGTTTGACCGTGTTATCTCGGCGCTGACTAGCCTTGTAGCTCGGGATGAGACGTCATGCTTCGTGTGCCTATTTTCGTCTTATCGGGCCTTTGTGATATTGAAACGGCTTCTTGAATCGAATTTGGAGGGGAGTAAAACCCGCCTCCGACATAGTATACGATGAAACTCATGTAAGATCAAGAAAAGAGCCAAGTGTTGGGAGAATCAGAGCGACGACGTTTTACACAAAGGATCTTGTGTGTTACACGCAGATGTCGCAGAGTTATGGAAAGATGACGTGGCGATACTCATTAGATTCCAAGATATAACTTGCACATCAAGTTGAGAGAATAATGGAAGATTTGGATTCACCGAGATATTAGGAAAATAGAATATTCGGTAAGGACTACTTAACTAGATTGTCTAGGGCATATCTAGGTTAAGCACGTTATTGTAAAAGCTTGAGCAAGAGGGTGTTCTTGTCAAGAGTTAGACGATCGAGTGCCTTGTGTTGAGCAGCTCGATTGTGTCATTCATATTAGAAATTGGTCCGTCTCTAGTCGTCTGTGACTGAGAGTAATTCGGATTAAACAGATCTAGGAAGATTGTTTAAAAGGTTTCTAATAATCAAGGAAAGTGTTCTTGAATTGTGTTTTGTGTTCCTTTACTGGTTGTCTCTGAACTTTCATTTGGTATCAGAGCGGGAAACCTCTGTGGTATCATATACTACTAACAGGTTGAGATCCTGCGAGTTTCATGGACACGATGAAGGAACTAATCACGCTGCATAAGCCTATCATTCTGGATGGAGGGAATTTCGGACATTGGAAGGCTAGGATGCGTCACATAATCAGGGGTATCGATGAAGATGCTTGGACTGCAGTTGAAGATGGGTGGTCAGCTCCTACTGTGCTGATGGAGGACAACTCCTTAGGTCCTAAACAGAAAGATAAGTGGACTGACTCTGAAAAGGCCGCGTCAAAGTTTAACTCAAAGGCGCTCACTGCCATATTTTCTGCAGTTGATCTCGATCAATTCAAGATCATTCAAGGTTGTGAATCAGCAAAAGAAGCATGGGACACCTTGATAAATCACTTTGAAGGTAACACCAGTGTTCGAAGGACCAGAATTGATCACCTTGCATCCAGGTTTGAGAATCTACGAATGGGTGATGATGAACCAATTGATGGTTTCATATCCAAACTCAGTGAACTGGCTAGTGAATCCTCTGTTTTGGGCAAAAAGTACGAAGAGAAAGATCTTGTGAAGAAGTTACTAAGATGCTTACCACCTCGGTTTGAAGCCTACAAAGCAGTGCTAAACATCGCTGTGGACACTGACGAGATGAAGTTTGATCAACTCTCAGGGATTCTAAAGGTACATGACCTTGAGAAAACTGACAGACTCACTGATACCCAGAAGAGTATTGCGTTTGCTGCTGAATCAAAGGAGGAGGACAGGGTTGCTAAGATTGAAGAGAATCTTGGTTTAATGGCACGTAACTTCAACAAGTTTGTCAAGAGAATGGAGAAAGGAGGGAGTAGATCAAGTGGTCGTTTCCAGAAGAATGAATCAGATCGTGGTTCCAGACAAGATGCATCTAGAAACTCCAAGAAAAAGGAGTTACAGTGTCATGAATGTGAGGGGTATGGACACTTTCGCAACGAATGCCCTCTCACCAAGCGTAAGGAGCTGAAGTGTATTGAGTGCAAAGGCTATGGTCACACTCGTAGTGAGTGCCCTAACAACCTAAAGAAAGAAAAATCCTTAATGAGTTTCAGTGACACAGATTCAGACAGTGAAAGTGATGGAGAAGAGCTTCACTTAAACTTCATGGCTCTAATAGGACAAGATGTTGATTTGACTAGCACGACAGAAGCCAGTGCAGTAGATAGAGAAGATGAGGATGAGCTGAATCACGACCTTGAAACAGAGTATAAGACACTGTTTAATCAGTTTGCTGAACTGAGTCATGAGAATCTGCAATTGCTGAAAGATAAAGCAATGCTGAAAGCTCAAGTTAATATCCTGGAGTTGGAAAAGCCAGGGAACCAAACTTTACCTCTCTCCCCGCTGAAGGAATCTGATCAAGAGCTACTATCGGTCAAACGAGCCATGGCTGAACAGGAACGAATTCAGAAACTGTTCGAGATGAAAGTAGGTCAACTGAGTGAGCTACTTGAGAAGGAGATGGACAAAAGCAAGTTACTTGAAAGTCAGCTAGCTGAGAATCATAAGCAGATCAGAATGCTCTCCGTGGGAACATCAACTCTGGATCATCTCCTAACCATTGGACAGTGTCCGAGTACTAACCGTGGACTAGGATTTCAAGGATCTGCCTCCAAAACTTCCTCTGAGAAACCAATCTTTGTGAAGGAAGCAGTTAACGAAATCAAGGTGACTAAGCAAGAGAAAGGCAAAGCTGTTGTCAGTAATGATGAAGTCAAACGTAAAACACATAATCCAAGGAGAAGGAATGGGTGTCACTTCTGTGGAAAACTTGGTCATCACGTCAGATATTGCTACTTTCGTCAGAATCAGTATCAACGTGCTTGGAGAATGAATCTGTGCTATGTGGAACCGACTATATATGGTGGAGTATGGATTGCTAAACGTGACTTGTACCCAAATTACAAGGAAAAAATGCCGGTTGTGCCACACAATCAAATGAATGAGTCACATCTTCAGGAGGAAATCACATTGTCCTGTAACTTCTCAAGTACTTTTCATGAGAAAGAGTTTCTAAGCAACGTAGCCTATACGAGTGCTGATGCTGATGCTCCAGAAGAGTTACCATGGTACTTTGACAGTGGATGTTCAAAACATATGACTGGGAAGCTTGAATATCTTGAGAAGCTCGAGCTTATTAAAGGTGGAAAAGTGACTTTTGGAGATGGTGCTCAAGCTAAAATTCGTGGTGTAGGGGTAACAGACAGAGCTGATCTCCCACGACTCATCAATGTGTACTATGTGGATGGACTCAAGGCAAATCTCATAAGTGTGAGTCAATTGTGTGACGAAGGATTGGAAGTTATTTTTAATAAGAAGGAATGCCGAGCAGTAGATGGTGATGGAAACATAGTTCTGTATGGAGTGAGGTCTGGAAATAATTGTTACATGTGGAAACCATCTCAGACTACATGTTTTTCAGCAACTGAATCAAAATTGGATCTCTGGCATCGGAAGCTGGGACACATGAACACTAATGGTCTGACTCGATTAGTAAAAGCAGAAGTGGTTCGTGGTGTTCCTGATCTCGAGAAACACACCACCACTGTATGCAAAGGATGCTGTCAAGGAAAGCAAGTCAAGGTGCAACACAAGCAAATTACAGAAATCAGATCGAAGAAAATTCTGGAACTTGTGCACATGGATTTGATGGGACCAATCACCCCAGACAGCATCGCAGGGAGGAGATACATATTTGTGCTTGTTGATGACTTCTCTAGGTATACCTGGATTGACTTTCTAAAAAATAAATCCGATGCTCTTGATAGCTTCCGTGTGCTCGCATTGCAACTCAAACAAGAGAAGGGTGGAATCGTTCAGATTAAGAGTGATCACGGAGGAGAGTTTCAAAATGAGCAGTTCGAATTGTTCTGTCAGAGCCAAGGCATTAGACATCAGTATGCAGCTCCGAGAACCCCCCAACAAAATGGTGTTGTGGAAAGGAAGAACCGAACACTTCAAGAAATGGCTAGAGCCATGCTGTGTGGTAACAATGTACCATCCAACTTTTGGGCAGAAGCAATTGGTACAGCTTGCTATATCATAAATCGAGTTTACGTGAAGCCGAACACAAAGACTACTCCGTACGAGCTCTTCAAAGGAAAGACTCCGAACTTGAGCCATCTGCATGTATTCGGATGCCTCTGCTACATCTTAAATGACAAGGATCATCTGGGCAAATTTGATGCAAAGAGTGATGTTGGGATGTTCCTGGGTTGCTCTACGAACAGCTCTGCCTACAGAGTATACAATCATCGTACTAAGTTCATTGGGGATAAAGTGAATGTTGTGTTTGATGACAGTATTGGTTTCTACCAAACTCAAGTAACTCAGCCTATTGATTGTGCTACACAGCCGAGCAAATCCAGTCCAACAACCGCGCAGATCAAAGATGAATCTGAGGATGAAGATGATCAAGAAAGATTAGAAGTAAAACTGGACCAAGGCAGAGTGCATAAGAATCATTCCCCAGATGATGTGATTGGAGGGATCTATGATGAGAGAGTTACTAGGAAGAAACAAATCGATTTCAAGGAGATGGTCAGACTTGCATGCTTCACTGTCAAGATGAATAAACTGGAATGCTTTGTATCTCAAATCGAGCCTAAGACTCTACAGGAGGCATTAGATGATGAATACTGGACAGAGTCAATGCATCAGGAACTTGAACAATTTGTTCGCTTGCAAGTGTGGGAGCTCGTTCCCAGACCAGAAGGTGTGAACATCATTGGCACTAAGTGGATACATAAGAATAAGACTGATGAAGAAGGGAATGTCATCAAGAACAAGTCACGACTGGTAGGGCAAGGATACACGCAAGTTGAAGGTGTTGACTTTGATGAAACCTTTGCACCAGTGGCACGTCTTGAATCGATCAGATTGCTAATTGGAATGGCTTGTAACCTTCGCATCAAGCTATATCAAATGGACGTGAAGAGTGCTTTCTGAATGGGGTTCTACAAGAAGAAGTATATGTGACACAGCCAAAAGGATTTGAAGACCCTCACTTCCCTGATCATGTATACAAGCTTAAGAAAGCCTTGTACGGACTTAAGCAAGCACCCAGAGCTTGGTATGAACGCTTGACGGACTTCCTTGTTGAAACTGGTTTTCAGAGAGGAGGTGTTGATAAGACGCTGTTCATTGGAGAAAGGGAAGAGACATCATGATTGTCCAAGTGTATGTGGATGACATAATCTTTGGAAGTACATCGATGCCTATGGTGGATGACTTTGTCAAAACTATGACTAAGGAGTTTGAAATGAGTATGGTTGGTGAACTGAGTTATTTTCTTGGCCTACAAATCAAGCAGCTTGATGATAGGATCACTGTCTCCCAGAGCACTTATGCCAAGAATCTCATCAAGCGATTTGGAATGCAGACAAGCAAAATTGCCAACACTCCGATGAGCACTACAACCAAACTCTCTCGTGATGAAGAGGGTAAACCAGTTGATGAAAAGCTATACAGGGCAATGATCGGAAGTCTTCTGTACCTCACTGCAAGTCGCCCTGACCTATGCTTAAGTGTGGGTATCTGTGCCCGGTACCAAGCTTGCCCAAAAGAGTCTCACTTGAATGCAGTCAAGCGAATCATAAAAAT
>NC_079513.1:5163616-5181938 GCF_000801105.2 Raphanus sativus | reverse complement strand
AACATAAGAAATATCATTCTACACAAGTTCACAACAAAGCCGAGATAAATATTAAACATCCAAAATATTTTAAACACCTAATGTCTTCTAATCCTTGGTTTTGGGATTCTTCTTGCCGCCTTTCAATCTCATCGGTATTAGCTTCAGTGAAAGGAGTGAAAACCCACTGTGATCGTGCACGTGTCCGCTTGTGTCACAGGTGGTGTTGTGAACTTCTTTGGTTCATCAGCTTTCTCGATCTATGCTTCCTCACCGCCATTGCCCTTAGCCTATGCTTCACCCCAGGTACGAGCAGGAGCTCCCTCAGTTCCATCTGTCTCCACAGCAGAAATTGCATCCTTGCTCTTGCAAACTGTAAGAATCCACCCTTGCTTCTCTTCCTCTGTGTATTTGTTTTTGCTCTTCCTCCTCAGCCTCTTCCTCATCCACATTCTCAGCCTCTTCCTCAGCCACATTCTCAGCCTCTTCCGCTTTTTTCTCTTTCTTCCACAATTTCTTCATGTTCTGCCTCCGCAATTTTCGCAGCTACCCACTTCTCAGGTGTTGTAGTTTTCTGGTTTCCATGCAGCATTGCCTTAATCCTACCACGTGGTGGTGAGGGAGTACCTTGGGTTCTTTCTCAGCCCCTTTTTCTCCAACCGAGCCTCGTTTCAACCTCAACTCGAGCCTTGGTTTCAACCTCAACTCGAGCCTCGTTTCAACATCAACCTGAGCCTCGGTTTCAACATCAACCCTAGCCTCGGTTTCAACATCACCCCGAGCCTCTGTTTCAACCTCAACCTCGGTCTCAGATTCTTTCTCAGCCCCTTTTTCTCCAACTTCAGCCTCAACCAAGCCTCAGTTTCAACCTCAACCCGAGCTCTGTTTCAACTTCAACCTCGGTCTCAGATTCCTTCTCAGCCCCTTTTTCTCCAGCTTCGGTTTCAACTCTACTTCACCCTCTTTTTCAGCCTTTCATCCTCTTTATCTTCAGCTTGAGTCTCGGTTTTAACCTCTCTTCAACCTCTTTCCGAACCTCTTCTTTGTGACCTTCTGCTTCTTTCTTAGGTATTTCTGACCTTTCTTCATAACGCCCACTATTCCAGTCAAAATCCATGTTTGATACTCAAAACCATCATCGTTCTCCTTCCTCTTCATTTCTTTCTCAATGCCATCAATTCTCTCCTCCAATGTCTTCTACTTCCTGGCCTTCAGGTTTAAACGATCTTGCGTCCGCTCAATGCCCTGAAGCCTCTTCTCCATTGCTTTCATCCTCTTAGACATTTCTTTAAAATAACATGGCTCTTTTCCACCACACCAAGCCTCTTGTCCTTGTCTCTACCTTCACAATCACTTCACTCAAAAAGCCATCAACCTCTCTTCAACCCTTTCAGAACGTCCTCCAAACATGATCAGAGGAGGATGCTTCTTCATTCACTTTCCTTTTTCCTTTGTCTTTTTTTCTTAGGAAACTCCCTTGCAGCCACATCTAACTCATAGAGTCCTTACCAAAAGATAGGTTTCTCCTTAACAGTCAGCCATGTGCTCCACAAGTTACTCACTCATTCTTCATTTTCTTAGTCTGGCTCCTCCTCCAATATACGTGCCATGAGAGGTTCCTCATCAACAGTTGGAACCAAAACAATATTAATAACCTGAAAAAATACCAAAACAATATCACACACATATTTTTAACTCAAAACACTATTTATTCCACTCACTTAATAAAAAAATACTATTCAACTCATACCGGTAGTGTTTTCCAAGTCATACAAATCTTGAGTGGAATAACCTTTCATGCTGTTAGTTTGGGAACCGCTCTTGCACATCCTCGGGCACTTGCTGAAACAACCAGCTACACGTCTCTGAATCGTGCATTCAGAGCTGAATACATAAAACTAAAATGCCAGATCTGAATGTCAAAACAAAGGAGTCAGAGCTGATTCACAAAACAAAAACAATTATATAAGGATGTAAGATTTACCTCCAAAGGAACTATGAACCGGGGAAAGTTGACATTCTTCTTAGGTTTCCCTTTGAGTTGCTTCATCACGTGATTAATGGACCTGATCGCATCATCGAACGTCAAGCGACCCCAAGGAAAGGTTTTACAAATTTCCACATCCTTGACGACTCTTTAAATGAAAGAGTCGAGTGGGGCATTGTACCTTGCCTTCGTTCTGATAATCGTGCCTAGGAAGTAGAGCACCGCCATCCTGAGTCAATCCTCATACGCAGTCATACTCAGCAATTAGGGGTGGGCGTTCGGATACCCACTCGGGTTCGGCGCGGTCTATTCGGGTTTCGGGTCAGAAATTTCAGCCCCATTCGGGTATTTATAAATTCGGTTCGGGTTCGGTTCGGATCCTTGCGGGTTCGGTTCGGATTCGGAATAACCCATTTAAATTATTTTAAAATTTTAAAAATTCATTATATGCTTTAAACTTCACAAAAAGGTATAAGCAAATAATATATTACATATAAATTTGAATAACTTGTGTCAAAATACCAAAACTTAACATATAAATTGGTTTGATTTGAATATTTGGATAGAGAATCAATAAATATTTTAAATATTTTGGATTTTTGAGTATATTTTAACTATTTAACATGTACTTTTGACAATTTGTATATATTTTCAAGTATTCTTAAAAGTATCATGTATACTTGATGATTTTAATATACATTAAATCTAAAAATATAAGTATATTAATTATTTCGGATACACTCGGGTATCCAAAAATATTCCGGTTCGGATCGGGTTCGGTTTCGGTTCTTTAAATACCAAAAATTTGAAACCCGTTCGGATATTTAAACAATTTCGGTTCGGGTTTGGTACTACTTTTTCGGGTCGATTCGGTTCGGTTCTTCGGGTTCGGTTTTTTGCCCAGCCCTACAGCAACTTCTCTTTCACAGATTCCATTGTTATCTCCTTATGCGAGCCAAAATGCCTATCTACAAAAGCAAAGCTCCTCAACTTCTTATAATTATCCGGGTAGTCACGACAGTCCAAGCCCGAGATGAGTGCATGCTCTCTCATTGAATACCGGATGGGCACGCCATTAACCGCAAACCAAGCTGTGTCCTCTCCCTCATGTAAGGGAATCGTGCGCAGTAGTAGCGACCACATACCCAGCAGCCTGAAGTTTGGTTCATCCGACATGTAGAAAATGTGGCAAAACTGAGGGTGGTTTTTGAACCACTCCAACTCGGGCGACTCCAACTCGGGCGTAAGCTTCTTCAAGAGGTCCACCGTTCCGCTCACAAAGCACTTGCTCTGTATCTTACACGACGTGGTGAATTCCGTGTTCTTGAAGTATAGCTCATCAGGTGGCAATGGTTGGCATTCCTGCAAACCACAATAATATATTAGCACCTTATTTATTAATTTGTCCTAGTAAAACTAGTAATACTAGTAATGCACCAACAATACTAAAACCAAAGAAATGTTTTTGAGAATGCATACCAGAGATGTTGCAGAATGATGATCAGTCTGAGTCTCATTCTCGTCTGAAAGCCCGTCTGCTACTGGAGCAGGGTTGTGTTTGACAACCTTTTCTCTTGTGAAATTTTTTTTTCTTAGTCTGCCTTTTCCCTTCCCGCTTACTACGGCATGTCATAATCTTAATCTCCTGAATATACATAAACAACAAATATTTAATAACAACTAAGGATGGGCACTTTACCCGATATCCGAAGTGGCACCCGAACCCGGCCCGAAAAACTCGAACCGAAATCCGAACCAAAATGGCAAAATATCTGAACGGGTATTAAGTTAGGAGAGATTGGATCTCCAAACCCGAACGGGTAATACCCGAACCCGAATGAATATCCGAAGATAATCGAACATATGTATACTTACCCTTATATTTCTAGTTTACATCTCTCATTTTATTTAAAATATTTATATTGATGTTACACATACTTTAAAATCATATAGTATATATTATATATATAATTATGGGAAAAATAATTTGATATTCATTTAAAATGCATGTCAAACTTTTGTTTCATGTACAACAAAAGTTACATCCAAAATTTAAAACAATAGTCAAATTAATATTTTTTATTTTTGAAATGTTATCTCCAAATCTATTAATCATTGAATCTATAAAAGTAAAAAAATCAGTTAAGGGAAATCTATATTTTTAAATACAAGAAACTTAAAAAATGAAAATTTTATTTTTATTTCTTTAAAATCTAAATATCCGAACCCAATCCGAAATAACCGAATCCGAAGTAAAATATCTGCACCCGACCTTGAAGTACAGAAATACCGAACGGGTTCTATATCCCTATACCGAAATACCCAAAAAATCCGAAACACCCGACCCGGACCCGAAACGGATATCCGAACGCCCACCCCCCTAATAACAACAGAAGCTAACAAACCCATTCAATATCCACAAAACAAATCTCAGAACAAAACTTTCGATCTCCATAACTTCAATAGACAAAGATATAACAACTTTTTACCATTTTCAGTAGACAAAAGAACAAACGATTTTACCATTTTCAATAAACAAAGATAAACAAAAACAAAGATTTTTACCATAATCTCATAACCATTCTCCTCATTAACAATTTTTACTACTAGGTTTTCAATTAAATTACACAGAGAAAACAATTTTTACCAATACCAAATCGATTCAACAAAGAATAACTTTAAAGAATCTGATTCAAAATAAAATTTCTTTATTTCTTTAAGCCAAACAAGCACACAATATATATTCCAAAGAAACTCACATCAAAACCATTAGAATCTATGAAAAATAAATGAAAAAGACGTTACCTTTTACACGCCGACAATGGTCCTCGAAGCAGAAACAAGAGCATGAAAGGAAGCTGACGCGTGGATTTGATGATGGACAGGAGAATACGCGGTGGATTTCAGTGGGTTTCGGTGGATTTCGGTCGATTTCGTCGCTGCCTCGAGGTCGTCGGGTTCTAGGGTTTCGATTGATTGATTTTCAATTTGGGGGAAATGAGAAACACTTAGGAGAGAAACAAAGGTTTGGTTCTGTATGGGAGAGAGACACGGGGAGAAACATAGGGTTGGGAGAGAGACACGCGGGTCACGCCCACGGATCCGGATCATGTGAATCGGGTCAAAATAGAAAGAGGTGAATATAAAATATTAGATTTCATTAAGGGCAGTTTCATCTTTTACCATGTTTTCGATTAAAATGTGATTAAAAGTATAATTTTTTTTATCGGTGAGACAAGAGAGAATAGACATTGAGTGTTAGGCAATAAAAAATAATAAGTCCAGAAAATTACACCTTTATTATATAAATAAATAAATCATCCTAACAGAGGGCACAATGGTCTTTGACCATTTCAGGATTGCAGGAAACCCTAATAATGAGGTATATATAAAACTCGCGAAAACACAAAGCAGACTTCTCTTCGTGTGTTTAGAGCATTGCAGAGATCATCACTGCTTGAAGGCGGCTTCTTCTTCTTCTTCTCACGCATCTCATCTCCGCTAATCAAAATGGTAATCCATTTTTCTCTTCTAAAACCTTTAGTTTCTCCGTCTCAGAAATGAACCCTGATTTTCAGATTCATCTCTTCCTGATGTGGAGTGTGTTTGTTTGTTATGTGTGTAGTCTCTGGTCGCGAACGAGGAGTTTCAGCACATTCTCCGTGTGCTTAACACAAATGTCGATGGAAAGCAGAAAGATCATGTTCGCCCTTACCTCAATCAAGGGTATTGGCAGGCGTTTGGCTAACATCGTCTGCAAGAAAGCTGATGTCGACATGAACAAGAGGTTTGCTTTCTCTCTCTCTTTTCTCTAACTGATTAGTGTGTTTGTTTGATGTTCTTCTCTGCTTCAAGGTTCTGAGTCATGTTCTGGTTTAAGACAGTTTTGGCGTGTAAACTTATAGTTGAAGAATCGCTTGTCTTGTCTGTGATGATCAGATTTATGTACTGTACTGTTTTTTAATCTTTTTCGATTTGCATGTCTGCATTTATTTATCAGTACCATTAGTTATGTTCTCCACTTTGTTTGTTTTTACATTGTCTTTAAAGTCCAACATTAGCTAAATCCTTTTTCTGTTCATGTGTTTCCTTCGACTTGCTGTGGCTGTTGTTTTTTTTTTTGTCAGTGGAACCATCATAACTCTAGAATAGCTAGTCTGTTATGTTCTAGTGTATATTACTAATTTGCATTCCCCTGGTTTGATCTCTGTTCTGTTTTAGGGCTGGTGAGTTGTCTGCAGCTGAGATCGACAACCTGATGACGATTGTTGCTAACCCAAAGCAGTACAAGATCCCAGACTGGTTCCTGAACAGGCAGAAGGACTACAAGGACGGGAAGTACTCCCAAGTTGTCTCCAATGCCCTTGACATGAAGCTCAGGGACGATCTCGAGCGTCTCAAGAAAATCAGGTAACATTCATACTGATCCGAACCATCAGTTTAACTCGTTACTACTTTGTTCTGTTGTGGTTTGGTTTGAATGATCTTGTGTAATGGTTGTTTTGCATTTTCCACAGAAACCACCGTGGGCTGAGACACTACTGGGGTCTTCGTGTCCGTGGACAGCACACCAAGACAACTGGGCGCAGAGGAAAGACTGTTGGTGTCTCGAAGAAGCGTTAAGCAAGATTACTTCTTTATCTGTTTTGATATATGTTTCTGCTTTGAACTAGTTTATGTGACACTTTTGGATCTTCGAAATAGTTTGTTTGATACTTTTGGATCTTTGTGCTCTCTATCTCTCTTTTCCAGTGGTTTACATCTGTTTTAACTTTAATTGTTTTTGAGTCTTTATCATGGCTTTGTCCCCTTCAACAGAGTTTTGAAGTGTTTATCATTCTCTCTAACTGTTTGTGACACCTCAAAGCGATATACTAGTAGATAATGGTAACGATGTATAGCTGTGGCATATATGTAAGGCAAGTTCCTCGTATTGAAAAATATAAATTAAAATACTAGGATTTTACAATATTCTGCTAAGAAAGAATAAGCAATATGATGTATAAAAATGGTGCCATGTCTGTAGTAAGAAACTCATCATTAACTCGCTTAACGCTAGCTAAGCTTTCAACCTTGGTCTTTCATCAGAATCCGAATCATCTCCATGTTTCTGTTGACGGGTCGTTGGAAGAGAATAGCTTTTCTTCTCCTTACCTCCTGGCTTGGACGAGGCATTACCGTACCAGATCATCCCCAGCACTGCAATAATCATGCCGAGAACCACGTGCAGGTTTAGACCGTCCCGGTCAAAGAAGAAGAAGCCCATTATCAGCACCAAGATCGTCTTCATATGGCCCAGGACTTGGAAGGAAACCGCCGTGAATCTCCCGATGCAGATGAATTGGCTGAGGTTTGTCCCGATCGCTATTGTGCATGAGAGGGTTATAAACATCTGCACAAGCATCACAACTTTAGTATAAGAACCATGCATAAGCAAATGTAAATGGTCTGTATATTGATTTGAACGGCACTTACCAGAGAGACAACGTTGTAGTCATACATGTCTACTCGTTTCTCTGTCAGCCAAAAGTCGAGAAATGGACCGACTATCAACAACGTTGCAGCTTGAGCTGGAGCCGTATGACCCAGTAGGTTGAATGATGTAAGTGAATACTTTCGCTGGAGATAATGCACATACTGCAATAAAAAGTAAGATACTTTATGTCAGACTTAGGATTTTGGATTCTCACTAGTTAGAAAATATTTCAATTGAGTAATTGAAACCGTATTCCCAATTGGGTTGATTTATATAATTATAATTATTTTTTTAAAAAAAAATCTAAACTAAAAGAGGTTATGTTACTTACGTATTGTTGCAAAGCAGTACTCCAGACAGCAACAAAAGCAGCAACGAAACCTTTGGTGTTGACACTAACATCAGTAACAGTGCAAACACCAACACCCACAAGAACAAGTCCTATGCTAAGTTTGGTGTCTCTTGAGTAACGAATCTTATCGAACACTACTTCCAACAAGCAAGCTACAGGAATCATGCTAAGCTTTGCAATCTGACAAACCAAAAAAAAAAAATAATAATAATAATAAGACAGCGATACAGAAGCATAGGTTTTTGCAAGAATATTTACCTGATAAAACCCAACAGAGTTCCACATGAGACTAACGTTCATCCCAACGATCGAAAAGTTTGCAAATATAATGAACTTAAGAAGCTCTGTGAAGGGAAGATGAGAAGGCTGAATGTAGCCTAGACATCTTAGAACAAGTGTCATCAGTGTGGTCGTGGCGAAATGTAGACCGGTCAAGGTTGTTGCTGCAGTGAATCGAAAATGTAAAATACAGGCACGAAGAGAGAGAGATGAGATCAAATGGGGGTTTGAGGATTATTACCAAAGCTAAAGCCGTATGTAGCCATTAAAGCTTTATTGACAATGATGATTCCGACAGAAGTAACGACATTGAACATCCAAGCAGCAGCATCTACCGTTGCTTTCTTGTCTGCTTTACTACCAGGAGCCATTTGTTACTTTGGTCTTCTTCTTCTTGTTCGATTGCAGAATCTCAAACAAACATTCTCCAGAGAAAATCCTACAAAGAATTTAATTAAAAACAAAATGTTCACCGATAAAGAATCAGATCGGATCTAGAGGAATTGTTTAATCGATCTAAGGTACAATAGGATCCTTGAAGTGATCTCATCGAATCAGAGGAATTCGAAAGGGATACAATAGATCGGGGGAAGGTACCTGGAGAAGAACAAAGCGTGGCAGCAAAATGATCAGAAGGCAGCGATGTTGATGTTGGTTTCTCTTTTCTATTTTGAGTTGAAGAGTGCGCTTAAGTAAAGTGATCTCCTCATCATTACATTTCCATAATGAAAAAGAAAAGAATAATGTCCTTTTTTTCGTTTACTAATAATTTTTTTTCTGTAACCTTTACTAATAAAAAGATTTTAAAAAATGTGTTTTTTCACTAGAAATTTAACAAACTAAACTGAATCATCATTTCAAATGTGGAAGCCCTTTGATCCAATGGTTTAATTAAAGATTTATTAATCATTTTATATCAAAAGATCTGAGTTTTAAACTCTAAAAATATAAAATTATGAGGATTATGGAAAAAAATTGTAAGAAAATCTTCAGTTTCTTACCTTCATAAATCTTTTAAAACGGCTGGTGAATTCTTATAAGGTGGTAAAATTATCGACTATATAATATTTCTCATCGTTTGTAATATCATAATTAATCAAATGTTAAAAAAACATATCATTCCAAATCAGTGGAGTTGGAATGTTAGATCAACAATTCTCTAATATAGTTTATGCCACTCATTTTTTTTTGCTAGGTTTGAAATGTGTTCATTGTGATACCTAAGCTCTTAGCTTAGTATGATCTATATATAGTCAAAAGTTATGAGGTTTAGACGCGTTTTATTTAGATGAAAATGAATATTCTACCGCAATAATTCAATTATAAATATTCCTGATTGTTCCTTTCCAATTTAAATTTTGGAAATTATTATATGCAAACAAAAATAGGAAACAATATATTAATCATGATATTTGACCATAAACTTAACCATTTTGAAGTTTTTTAAGTAACTCATAATTTGTCTATCACCATTTATGTTATTTCTTAGTTATAAAGTCAATGTGCTTAAGTTAAAGGGTTGACTGAGGTTTTATATAGACTTTATTTTTCAGATGAAATTGGAGAACCAGTCTAGATTTTGTGAGAATATATTCTAACCAAAATGATTATATTCCCTTTATAAGACATATATCATGAAACAAACTATATTGTCAAATTAATTATATTGTCCACTCTAAAAAGATTGTGATAAAATAAAATCAAGTAAAACCAGTAAGATCTTAAGCAAAATAAATGATATATATCTAAGTTGTATAAAAGAACCTGAATACAAACAATTTATAATGTCCAGTTCAAATAATAAAAAGTCATGAATCATAAGTTTACAAATTAACATAAATATAAACGAAAATATAATGCTTTTACGTTATAATTTTTTTTCTAATTTGCAATATAAGAAAACTCTTTTAAGTTCACGAAAGCCCTCTTAACTTTAGGTTAAAATTTTTATGACATTAATTTTTAGAAAATTTTCAAAAATATAACATTCATAATATTATTTTTCATGTTTACACTAACCATTATTACCTTCATTTTTAAATAGGGAAAAAGACATTTATAACCTTAAAGATAACTTTGACCAAAAGAAAGTTAACTAATCTAAATTTAGGGTTTAGAGTTGAGAGGTGGGGTAGAGTTTAGGGTTTATGGTTGAGGCTTTAGGGTTTAGAGTTGAGTTTTTAGGATTTAGAATTGATGGTTTAAGATTTAGGGTTTAGAATTGATAGTTTAGGGTTTATGGTTTAGAGTTGATGGTTTAGGGTTTGAATTTCGAAAAATATAATTCAAAAACATAAAAAAAAAAATATTTTTTATATATATTTTTTTAATTTATTTATTATATATAGAAAACAATGATACAAGAGTTTTTCGCCTTTTAGTGAAGAAGATATTTTGATAAATGTCTTTTTATCGGTGGTAAATATGAATAATGACATTAGCAAAATGGTAAAATTAATAAATTCCTCCTAAATTTTTGGACCAACGAACATAAAAAGGATAATTTATATTGCCAATAAACAAAACTTCTAATCTTCACATAATTGTTTTTTTGGTTTTATTTACTATACAACAAAACGACTGATAATATGTTTTTATCCATTTTAAGGTAGTTTTGTGGACAATGTAAATCTTAACCAAATGGACATGAGTATACGTACAATTGGTAAGTTAATAACATAAACATATAGTATTTTTCTTTTGTAGGTTTAGTAAGTAGTGGCATTACATATAATATTCCCTATATATTAATAGGGAAACAATTTTAAAGAATAACTTTAAATGTGTAACATATTCACAGAAATACCATTTTTACTTAGGTGTCATTACCATAGACTCTCTCACAACATTAGAATAACAAGATATCTATTACTAGACTATTTACAAAGAATGCCATTGGTCATATAAATTATTTTAGAAACTATACGGTTATTTCACACACAAGTATTTAATATACTTACCATTTTCAACTTAACAAAGTCATAACAGTTTTATAATAATTAGTTGTTCTTGCTACGAACGCATTAGTTGTTGATTTTTCCCATTGTATTCCTTCGATATTGGCATAGGCTTCGACTGTAAATTAAAAGTGAACAAACAACGTATATCATAAGCTAAACCACTCACTATAAAAAAGAAACAAATAACTAAATTAGTATAATAACAGATCATAAGATAATGATATAGAACTTAAACACAGAATATTTATTCTTACATCTATGTTCATACGTATAGCATTGTAACATTCAGAAATTGACTTAAAATTTTGGATATATATTACTCCCTCTATTTGGATTTAACAGTCGTTGTAGAGAAAATTTTTCGTTTCAAAATAAGTGTCGTTTTAGAGTTTCAAAGCAAAATTTATTAAAAAAATTTCATTTTATTTTTCTATTGGTCAAAATGTGGTTAGATTTATAGGTAATTGTGTTTTTATCTTGGAAATATACAAAATCATATGTTTTTTTAAATTTGTGTGCATAAACTTAGAACGACAGTTAAAATGAAACGGAAGGAGTATAATATAGGGTATAAAAAGAGAGGATTTTCATCTTCCATCTGTGTACGTATTTAAAAATCAATGATTTTTTATTATTTAGAAATCATTGTTAGTAACCAAAGAAAATGAAATGTAAATGTTCCGTAATGTTGTAAAATTATTATGTTCACCTCAAACCTCAAATCTCAAACGATCACATAACCAAACGATTTAGGGTGTAAAGTTTAACCAAAATTATTTGTGTGCCGTTTTTATTATATTAGTTACACGTCATGTTGTTTTTTAAGAATTTATAATTCTTTGACCAAAAAAACATTGACTTATTCTTGGGTTCACCCCTAGAGTGAATCTAGAGGTTCACCCAACCAATAAGAATCACTCATTTTACAACTGATATCTTTTAAATGAGGAAACAAAATATTATCAAGTTATATTATGTTTTTAAAATAAAAATGTTAAAAATAAATAAAAATAGTAATATATGCAAAAAGTTAAAAATATTTTAAATCCGTCATCAAAACACTAAGCCTAAACTCTAAAATTTAAATTAAAAACATTAAACTGTTCTAATCCTAGTGTTCTTGCCTTTGGTAATATCACCTTAGTGTATTTGGACTTTAACTCTGTCCAAAGGCATCTAGAACTTTGTATATCTTGGTACTGATTTCTCAGTTCCACATTGAGATGATGGCGCATTACTGTTAATGCCTTATATTTTTCATTCTCGGTTCCATGATCATCTTTGATGATACATTCACTAAGACCTTCTATCGTTAGTATAACCGAGATATTTATTGCCCATCTTAGATAGTTCTCTCCAGAGATATCTAGGGTATCATAGTCCATGGGTTGGAATCTCAACATCTGAAATCATATCAAAATGATTTAAGTGTTAGTACATACAATTTCTGATGCCATTCGGCTATACAAGAAATAAAAGGCACTCGGCCAGTATGTAAACAATAAAGTCATATGGCTTGTGTGACCAATGCCATTCGGCTATTACACAATTAAGATCACACGGCCAGCAAATAAATAAGAGGGCCACACAGCCAGTTTGCATTCTCATTAGAAATTTACTTTCTCGTAACTCATCCATCTCTTAATCAACTTGTTTGATTTATAAATCTCTTGAAAATAGTGGGATGGACGAGTGCATGGTCTAGCCATACCATATGGTATGGTACATCGACCCATGCGGTTTAATGGTCTAGTAGTACCATTCAGTACACTTCCTCGACCAAATAAAATGGATCATGATTTAGCTGCACTGTGGTGCGCATCATCCATCACCAGTGATTGTGGATCACCGTGGATCATCGAGAATCATCGTGGATCACCTTGGATCACTGATCATCGTAGATCATCGTGGATCATCGAGGATCATCATGGATCATAGATCAACGCGGATCATCGTGGATGATCACCGTGAATCACGGGTGAAAAATCTAGTTGCACCTGAGGGTGAACATCATCGACCATTGATTTTGTTTTATGGTCTAATTGTACTTAAGAGTACGTATCATCGACCTTTACTTCATATGGTCTAGTCATACCTATTGGTATGCATCATTGACCTAAAAGAAAAATCATGGTCTAGCTACACTATGGTGTGCATCATCGACCAAAAGATGTGGAAAACATTAACCTTATGTTTTGTTTGGACATATAGCGTGTCATCCTTAAAGGGGTATCACTTGTTGTCCATACAAAACGAAAGTCATGTAATCACATGCTTTATATTTTAGGATTTAGGGTTTCTTAAAATCGGACTTAAATTTTAAGGATTAGGGTTTAAAATTCAAATCTGATTTTAGGATTAGGTTAAACATTGACCTTAAATTTTGTTTGGACATATAGCGTGTCATCCTTAAAGGGGTATCACTTGTTGTCCATACAAAACTAAAGTCATGTATAACTATTAAGGGTTTAGGGTTTTGATTTTAAAATAAAACAAGAACTAAAATCAACCAAATCAAATCGCAAAACCTTTTAAATCGGATTTAAGATGAAGAGAAGTTTGAAATCCGAATTGTTTGAACCACAAGTAAAGATTAGGGTTCTTGAGATCTTACCTTAATCTTTGCCGATCTTTTCTCCTTGGTTCCTCTCTTAGAAACCTTAATTATTCAACAAAGAAATATTCAAAGTTGAATTAGTATCAAGATTAAAGAAAATCGGATGTAAGAAGATCTAGAGAGAGGAAGTGGCGGCTAGGGTTTTGGGATGATCTCCGAGTTTGTTGACGGCGCGGCTTGCACTGGAAGGTGACGGCGCGTCTGGAGTCCGATCACTGCGTGGTCTGCGGCGCTGGATTCGTCTCGTCAAGAGTTTCAGTTTGGTGGGTGGCTCGTCGTCTGGATCCTCACGGTTAGGGAGATATGGCGGTTTGAAGTTGCAGCCAAAATTAGGGTTTTTATGGTCGCCGGATTTTAGTTAGGGTTTAGAGTCTCGTGCTGATAACGTGTTCTATAATAAACCAAAGGCAAGGCATGAGTGGATGAGCCTCAGTTTCCGGGACTTTGGGTCCGTGGAAAAATACAATTATGCTCTATCCAAAGTAGCTCATACACTGATGTTTTGTGGTGAAAAGTTGACAGAGGAGGAATTACTTGAAAAAGTTTTCTCCACAGCAGATCCAAAAGATCTATTCCTACAACTAACCTATCGAGATAAAGGTTTCACCACATACAACGATCTGTTCTTATACTTATCTCAAAATGAACAGATGAATCAGATGAAAGATGATATGAGCGGCTATGAGGCAGATAGTGATGATGAATAATCCATGGGAGCCACGCCCAAAGTGACAGATGGAGTGGCCGGCTAGACCATTGTCTAAAGCCTTTAAACATTCTGATTTCATACTTATGATTTGGTGTTTTGTCATTCAAAATTTTATAGCATTAATAAAAGTTTTTATTTTATCTTCATTGATTGATTTGCTTGAAAAATATTTTTGATTGACATATGAGAATGAAAACTTGAGAAGAGTATGTCTAGACCACCACGCCTAAGGCACAGCCTTAAGAGGCACAAAATTTATCACCTAAGACCCATTGAGAGAGACCCAAAATCTCCACTGGCCGTGGACAAGGATACCACAATAACCGTGGTTGTAGATCCAATCATGGCCGAGGAGGGAGTAAAGGTCGAAATGGCATTACAAGCCACATCAAAATGGTTTCTATAATAAACCAATGGGCAAAGCAAAAGGAAATGTCCCTTTAGCTTATGAAAATCGCCAAAGGCATATATATAAGAGAGGTCGAGACTACATTCTCCCTACTGATCTAATACTATGCTAAGGATCAGTGTGATAAGGCATAAAAGCCTAGGTAACCAGTAAGGTTCACCAACGAATTTATACACTTTATGGCATGACCGGATTAGCCATCCTGGTCCGAACTTGATGCAAAGTTTAAAATTACTAAGGCACAAAGAGTTATCCCATAAGATCTCACGTTGTGAAACATGTACACAAGGGAAACTCAGTAGGCTTCATTGTTCCAAGCAACACGAAAGTATAATCTGATCATAAGGGTAGTGAGGACAAAACCCGTGATCATGACCAGACCACAAATTCGTGTAACATGGTCTAAAACCATGCTGGCCGTCCAAGCATTACGTTTAAGTGAGGACAAACAAATGTATTTTATAGCATGTTCATGAGGGGGAGAATAAACACTCCGTATGGTCCATGACCATACTATAAAACCCAAACATGATAAGCCTGGCCAAAGGCCATAAGACATTATAGCTTGGCCGTATAAGGCATAACCTATAAGGTTGAGACTTCAAAAGTCTATAAGCTTGGGTACACCACAAGAATACATGTATGAAAGATAAGATACATCAGGTCATATAAAGTGAGCATAGATATTCCCGTCTAAAGATGATAAAGGGTCATAATCCAGATATAGACCATCCTAAGACTTTATGGATAAACCACCACATACCTAGGTGCCATCTAGGATGGAATACCTCATCTAAGGATGAGATGAAAATCGGGAATATATGTTGGATAAGAGAACATGATCTTTCTCCCACGAATTCAATGAGACCATGAGCCAAACAAAGGTGATCATATTGTGGCCAAGGTACACGGATTACATACAAGATGAATCCGACTATCCAACATCATGGAGAAAGCTATAAGCTGGTAAATAAAAAGTAAAAGTGGAATGGTTTTAACCATCCAAGTCTTGGCAAAGATCCTCGGACCAGATATATATGTACTGGACGTCCATAAACAAAGAAAGAATGATAGCCAGATAGACCCGAAAGAATGACTAAGTCATACCAGCTTAGCACCACTATATAAATGTCCTAGTAGAGACATAATCAAGTTGCTGTAAAAGTCTATAGAAGATAGACCAGAATGTTCCATATATAATGAACCACGGATAGAAAAGTTAAGGTGCTCATAATGATAGATCCGGGTTCATGAAAGAGAAACCATACTAGACAATGAGATAAGACCGGCCGGTCCTAAGGTACAAGTATCATACAATGTAGCCTTGCAAACTACAAAGTATTCAATGATCCTGATAATAATAAAATCTCAATCGATTGTATCATGTCTAGAACGCGATAGAACGCGATGGAACATTATATAAGGTGTCGACACATACACACACTCATAAGTGATAAAGAGAAAGCACTTGAGCATAAGAGATATGTGAGGATCACTAACCCACGTAAGAGTACTCATCATAGAGAAATGAATGGGACGTGGAGTTATAGTAAAGAATGAATATGATGGGCGTATTGGCCAAATACATAAGATAGACGCCATCTAACCAGTGAACAGATGAGTCTTGTGAGGAAAAGAAAATCGTGAGCTGTAGAACATGAAAGTACAGACAAGTGGTCGTACATGTTGCTACATAAAGCATTCAAAAGGAATGGCTTGATCACACAAGGATACTCACAGGGACTAAGGAACAAGGAAATAAATTCCTAGGTGGTGAATGCTACTACCCAATATCGAAATTAATAAAGATTTGGACATCTAAGGAAGATGTAGTAGACATTGGATATATCACTGGATATAAAGGTAACATAAGATACCTTGAGAAATAAGAAAGAAGTTCTCATAGAACAACATCGTTCCTGCGTTGTTCATGGACTGAAATGCAGCTGCATGCGTGTATGTACACACGATATGATAAGACTAAGTGATGCTTAGTAGAAAGTTCTATAAGAACGTTTCTGATCAGTCCATATAGTAGTCAATATATTCCTTGTGTTTATACTTAAAGAAAGGATGATTAAGATGATTGATTCTTGGAAAGGCTATGAAGAGACTACGATGATCTATAGTAGAGATCATTAGCCGTATATGAATGTTGGGATCTATGATCCAACGTACCAAGAATAGATTGATCAAATGGTCTGAGAATCCATCAGATTCACGACCAAAGGGAACCATACCGACTAGGATCATGTCCGACCTAGTTCGACCTTAATCATCATTGGTCCCGACCAATCCATCCCGTCCAGCTTGTTCCGACCAGTTCCTCTAGGTCTTAAATCCGACCTAAACCATCCAAGTGAGAGGAACGTCCTATTGACCAAAAAGTGGCTTAGTTTTGATTAAACTTCAAACTATAACACAATAGCCACTTCATGAACAGACCGTGGACATATACTAAAAGTTCATAAAGAGTTTTGGTCAAAGGATATGAATAAGATATATAGTGGACAAGAACATAATCCGGATGGATTATGGATGATGTCATGATCCGGACAGATCATGGACATACAAAGACATTCATGGTCGAATTTATCTAAGAGAGATAAACCATATGATCCGAATGGACCATGAATATCATGAAAGCATTTTGTTGATGCAGGTTACCAGTCCGATCCACACAGTGCTAAGTCCCAAACCGGCTATGTTTTCACATATGGAGGCACGACCATTTCATGGAGATCAGTCAAGCAGACTATATCAGCCACATCATCCAATCACTCGGATATATTGGCGATCCATGAAGCAAGCAGAGAGTGTGTCTGGTTGAGACTCATGACACACCATATTCGGACAGCATGTGGGATCACGGATGGTAAAGACGAGCCGACCGTTCTTTACGAAGACAATGCGGCCTGCATAGCTCAGCTCAAAGATGGTTACATCAAGGGTGACAAGACTAAGCATGTTCTCCCCAAGTTCTTCTTCACCCACGATCTTCAGAAAGAAGGAGAGGTCAAGGTCCTCTAAGTCAGATCCAGCGAGAACTCAGCCGACCTCTTCACTTAGGCATTACCAACATGCACGCTCAGGAAGCTTATGCAGCAGATTGGTATGCGATCACTGAGAAGCCTTCAGTGATGTTCACTTCAGGGGAAGTAATGCGGCTGTACTCTTTTTCCTATCCATGGCTTCCCGTTTTTACCACATTGGGTTTTTGGGTTTACCATGGAAAGGTTTTAACGAGGCAGTATTCCAAACGCATTACAAACTCTAGACGGTTATGGCATTACAATCTCGGTTTTTAACGAGATAGCATCTTACACGCATAATGGACATCAAGGGGAAGTGTTATGAATATTGTGTGATGTCTATTATGGAATGTTCTAGATTTACTTGTTCCCTACTCCAAGTTACTTGTTCCCTACTCCAAGTTATTAGACTTTGTCTTCAAGTTATGTAATCCTATATAAGGAACTCATACTCATGGAATAATAAACAATTCATTCATCTCTAAGCCATACGGCTCTCTCTCTCTCTCTTTAGTTCGATCT
>NC_079513.1:5157127-5163516 GCF_000801105.2 Raphanus sativus | reverse complement strand
GGTATGTGGTCGCTACTACTGCGCACGATTCCCTTACATGAGGGAGAGGACACAGCTTGGTTTGCGGTTAATGGCGTGCCCATCCGGTATTCAATGAGAGAGCATGCACTCATCTCGGGCTTGGACTGTCGTGACTACCCGGATAATTATAAGAAGTTGAGGAGCTTTGCTTTTGTAGATAGGCATTTTGGCTCGCATAAGGAGATAACAATGGAATCTGTGAAAGAGAAGTTGCTGTAGGGCTGGGCAAAAAAACCGAACCCGAAGAACCGAACCGAATCCGACCCGAAAAAGTAGTACCAAACCCGAACCGAAATTGTTTAAATATCCGAACGGGTTCAAATTTTTGGTATTTAAAGAACCGAAACCGAACCCGATCCGAACCGGAATATTTTGGATACCCGAGTGTATCCGAAATAATTAATATACTTATATTTTTAGATTTAATGTATATTAAAAATCATCAAAGTATACATGATACTTTTAAGAATACTTGAAAATATATACAAATTGTCAAAAGTACATGTTTAAATAGTTAAAATATACTCAAAAATCCAAAAATATTTAAAATATTTATTGATTCTCTATCCAAATATTCAAATCAAACCAATTTATATGTTAAGTTTTGGTATTTTGACACAAGTTATTCAAATTTATATGTAATATATTATTTTGCTTATACCTTTTTGTGAAGTTTAAAGCATATAATGAATTTTTAAAATTTTAAAATAATTTAAATGGGTTATTCGAATCCGAACCGAACCCGCAAGGATCCGAACCGAACCCGAACCGAAATTTATAAATACCCGAATGGGGCTGAAATTTCTGACCCCGAAACCCGAATAGACCCGAACCGAACCCGAGTGGGTATCCGAACGCCCACCCCTAATTGCTGAGTATGACTGCGTATGAGGATTGACTCAGGATGGCGGTGCTCTACTTCCTAGGCACGATTATCAGAACGAAGGCAAGGTACAATGCCCCACTCGACTCTTTCATTTTAAGAGTCGTCAAGGATGTGGAAATTTGTAAAACCTTTCCTTGGGGTCGCTTGACGTTCGATGATGCGATCAGGTCCATTAATCACGTGATGAAGCAACTCAAAGGGAAACCTAAGAAGAATGTCAACTTTCCCCGGTTCATAGTTCCTTTGGAGGTAAATCTTACATCCTTATATAATTGTTTTTGTTTTGTGAATCAGCTCTGACTCCTTTGTTTTGACATTCAGATCCTGGCATTTTAGTGTATTCCAGCTCTGAATGCACGATTCAGAGAACGTGTAGCTGGTTGTTTCAGCAAGTGCCCGAGGATGTGCAAGAAGCGGTTCCAAACTAACAGCATGAAAGGTTATCCACTCAAGGATTTGTATGACTTGGAAACACTACCGGTATGAGTTGAATAGTATTTTTTTATTAAGTGAGTGGAATAAATAGTGTTTTGAGTTAAAAATATGTGTGTGATATTGTTTTGGTATTTTTTCAGGTTATTAATATTGTTTTGGTTCCAACTGTTGATGAGGAACCTCTCATGGCACGTATATTGGAGGAGGAGCCAGACTAAGAAAATGAAGAATGAGTGAGTAACTTGTGGAGCACATGGCTGACTGTTAAGGAGAAACCTATCTTTTGGTAAGGACTCTATGAGTTAGATGTGGCTGCAAGGGAGTTTCCTAAGAAAAAAAGACAAAGGAAAAAGGAAAGTGAATGAAGAAGCATCCTCCTCTGATCATGGTTTGGAGGACGTTCTGAAAGGGGTTGAAGAGAGGTTGATGGCTTTTTTGAGTGAAGTGATTGTGAAGGTAGAGACAAGGACAAGAGGCTTGGTGTGGTGGAAAAGAGCCATGTTATTTTAAAAGAATGTCTAAGAGGATGAAAGCAATGGAGAAGAGGCTTCAGGGCATTGAGCGGACGCAAGATCGTTTAAACCTGAAGGCCAGGAAGTAGAAGACATTGGAGGAGAGAATTGATGGCATTGAGAAAGAAATGAAGAGGAAGGAGAACGATGATGGTTTTGAGTATCAAACCATGGATTTTGACTGGAATAGTGGGCGTTATGAAGAAAGGTCAGAAATACCTAAGAAAGAAGCAGAAGGTCACAAAGAAGAGGTTCGGAAAGAGGTTGAAGAAGAGGTTAAAACCGAGACTCAAGCTGAAGATAAAGAGGATGAAGAGGCTGAAAAAGAGGGTGAAGTAGAGGTTGAAACCGAAGCTGGAGAAAAAGGGGCTGAGAAGGAATCTGAGACCGAGGTTGAAGTTGAAACAGAGGCTCGGGTTGAGGTTGAAACTGAGGCTTGGGTTGAGGCTGAAGTTGGAGAAAAAGGGGCTGAGAAAGAATCTGAGACCGAGGTTGAGGTTGAAACAGAGGCTCGGGTTGATGTTGAAACCGAGGCTAGGGTTGATGTTGAAACCGAGGCTCAGGTTGATGTTGAAACCGAGGCTCGAGTTGAGGTTGAAACCAAGGCTCGAGTTGAGGTTGAAACCGAGGCTCGGGTTGGAGAAAAAGGGGCTGAGAAAGAACCCAAGGATACTCCTACACCACCACGTGGTAGGATTAAGGCCAATGCTGCATGGAAACCAGAAACTACAACACCTGAGAAGTGGGTAGCTGCGAAAATTGCGGAGGCAGAACATGAGAAAGTTGTGGAAGAAGAGAAAAAAGCGGAAGAGGCTGAGAATGTGGCTGAGGAAGAGGCTGAGAATGTGGATGAGGAAGAGGCTGAGGAGGAAGAGCAAAACAAATACACAGAGGAAGAGAAGCAAGGGTGGATTCTTACAGTTTGCAAGAGCAAGGATGCAATTTCTGCTGTGGAGACAGATGGAACTGAGGGAGCTCCTGCTCGTACTGGGGTGAAGCATAGGCCTAAGGCAATGGCGGTGAGGAAGCATAGATCGAGAAAAGCTGATGAACCAAAGAAGTTCACAACACCACCTGTGACAAAGCGGACACGTGCACGATCACAGTGGGTTTTCACTCCTTTCACTGAAGCTAATACCGATGAGATTGAAAGGCGGCAAGAAGAATCCCAAAACCAAGGATTAGAAGACATTAGGTGTTTAAAATATTTTGGATGTTTAATATTTATCTCGGCTTTTGTTGTGAACTTGTGTAGAATGATATTTCTTATGTTGGTCTGTAAAACTTGAATGATATTTCTTATGCAGGATTTGTGTTGTATGATTGTCTTGGAACAGGTTTGGCCCAATTAAGTACAAGGCAATCTCTGACTTAAGAAAACACATTTGTACTACTAGGTATTACTAGATACTTAAATCTTTTCGCCGATCCACTTCAACATAACTTACCGAGTTAGGATTCTTCAACTTAAGCATGTGGATATAGGAGTGTATCAAAGAAAACTCTCTTCCGGAGTACCTCGCACTTCATTACCATCCATCCTTTTTCCTCTCCATGCTGTGGCATATGATACATCAACACCAACCTTGTGTATAACGATACTGTTCAGATTAGCTGGTGTTGGTATGTCATATCTACGGGGATATTCTTCACCCAAAACAGATTCAACAACATGTGGTATGCCTCTCCTTCTATTTCTAAGGGTACTTGTAGTTACCACTTAGCATGTATGAGACTTGATGTAAGTTCTAACCGTCCAAAGATCTGAATTCTTAAGCTTTGCTACACGCAAATACCACTTGCAACCTTATTTGGCTCCTCGACATCTTGCCACAAATCTCCCAGTATCGGACTTAATTGTGTCATACTCAAAACCATTCTTATGTGCACCTCTCTGAACTAGAACTTGCATGGCTGTCTTAGTTCTGAATTCTTGACCCTTAACCAAATCGAGACCATCATCCCATTCTTATTCTACTACTGTTGTGGCTTCAACTCCCGCTCTTGCAGCTTCAACTTCCATTCCGACTTCTGTTCCTTCGTACCCATGCTCTAAATTCTCATGCATCTCAAACTCTTCGTGTTGTTCAGCTGTGTAAAGCGTGACCATGCCATTCATCTCATGATCCTGATATGTTCCATCTTGCTCATCTCCATCTTCCTCGGTCTCATCTTCATCAGTCTCATCTTCCTCGGTATCAGTATCCTCTCCATCAGAAAGACCAACATAGCTTTCATCAGTTTCATCATCTCATGAAAGCGGCAGACCACCATATGTATCATCCATGTCACTGCTGATCTCCACATGTAAAACACTTCTACATTTATCATGATTTACTTGCATGAGATAACCCAAAACGTTTTCATCACACCAAATATATGATGGCTTGTTTGAATACAATACCAATGGAAAATAACTAATCTTCACCATCCCATCTCCATTTGCCTTAATCTTTCTGCATATATACTCGATCAATTCAGAATATGTAACCTCTTCGACAAATATTTTCATCACTTGAGTGTGAATTTGATCTTTTCCCGAGATCCACTTTATCTCAGCCCCATCCTTGATGTAACTTCCTCCATAGTCAAAACATATGATTGTAATAGGAGAAGCCATATAATTCCCTGAAAAAATAAAATTATGATTAGTTAACCATTTAAAGAATCTAAGTTGTCCAAGATCTTTGGTACATAGTCGATCCAGTAATACAAGTAATACACCTTTCACTTTAGTAATACGAGTAGTTCGAGTAGTTCTTATAATTTTTTGCTTTTGTCGATTTAACATTTTTAACTGACCAAAAAGGTGTTACACAACCCACAATATCGTCTACCACTATTGTAATGCATTATTTTGCTTTAAAACAGTGGAAATAAGAAGAAGTATACAAAATCGCCCTTAAACAACCTTTTTCATAACAATATACCTAAAACTTCCACTTTTACTTAAAACTTTAGTTTTCACTGGTTTAAGTCTTTTTAATCAACTAATAACGTGTTATACAACCCAAATTATTGTCTAACACAATTTTCATGTTTTTTCCTTTCAAAACCGTGTTAAAATAGGTGCCTGTACAAATTATTTGTTTGTGGGTTGTGCGGATCATATTTTTGACCAAAACAAAACTGAAATCCGCGGGTTGGTGGGTTTGACCGGCAACGCAGCCCTAACCGAACGTATACCGGATTAACTTTTAAAATTGCTATTATTTAATAAAATATATTTTGATTAAGATTTACATACAAATATGATTACAAATAAAAATATAAATATAATCGCAAATAAAACACAAATATAAAAATTAAACTGAAACAAAAAATATACCCGCCCTTTAAAGGGCGGGTCAAAATCTAGTTTTTACTTAAAACTTTAGTTTTCACTGGTTTAAGTCTTTTTAATCAACTAATAACGTGTTATACAACCCAGATTATTGTCTAACACAATTTTCATGTTTTTTCCTTTCAAAACCGTGTTAAAATAGAGAAAAATACAGAATCTTTTCTCAAACATTATTTTCATTTTTCTTTGAAAACTCTCACGAATTTTACAGCAATACATTCATATTTTTCGTTACATATAATACATTGAACATAAGTAGTATATTAATATGAAAATTTTGTGAAAAACGTACAAATTTCCCTCAAAAAGCTCTTCAAAATCGCAAATGGAGCTAAGAAGAGGAGAAAGTTTTCGAAGGTGGTTGGGGAAAAAGGAACAAGATGGGGAAAATGGGACAAGAAAGACAACTCTCGGAAGGAGAGAAGTAGATTGGGTGTGGGGTAGCCTGTTAGGTTGTCCAATTGATGAGGGAATGTATGTGGAAAGAAGGGTAGGACCACTTTTTTGAGATAATAATATAATAGTTAAGGATAATAGAGAGAAGACAAATATGGAAAAAAATGGGAGAGTTAATAAATACTTTCCGTTTTTTTCTGAACACCAAATAAATGTGTTATTTTCTTCTTTTTTTTCTAGAAAAAATGTTTTCGTTGGGAGAATTATGAAAAGAAAAAGTTGAACGAGATATTAAAATTTTAATTATTTGATATTTTAGATTTTTTTGATAATTATAAAAAAAACTAAATTAAAGTACATGACATTTCAACAGTGATTTTGCTTTGTGCGGAATAAATACGATTTAGAAATAAAAAACAGTGAAAAATAATAGTTGATTGACGAAAAATATTTTCTTCTAAATAATAAAATTTGATTCCTAAAAAATAAACAGTAAATAGTATATATTACACAATTATACTAATAAAATATTAATATAAAATAAACTAAAGTTCTTTAAAGTATTAAAGTTGTAATAGTTTTTTATTATTTGTAATCTTAATTAATATTCAAATATTAAACTAACAAAGTGCAATACAATACAAAAGAAATATTGATAGTTTGATTTCCCATAATAATTAACAATATCCCATATTCATTAATCATGGAGCACTACAACATGTCTTCGTATCCACATGTCATCAATATCAATATGATGATTTTTAAAATGTTTAGAAAAATAATTTGGTTCATATAA
>NC_079513.1:5108683-5157027 GCF_000801105.2 Raphanus sativus | reverse complement strand
ATGATAATCCCATTAATACACTTCTTCACACTGAAGTAATTTTAATATTGGAAGCACTATACATGTATATATTATTCAGATTAAATGATTTAGTCTTGATTTTTATTCTTAAAAAAGGTTTTAATAAATATCATGACAAGATTCCAATCACCTCCTTCTGAGTTTGTTTGAAGAATGAGATATTTGATCATCCATCTAGTATTTTTTCTCCCTAATACCCTATCTAGCTATTATAATTGTAAGAATGAGAGATTTGAGCTATTTATTATAAGTTTTATGCTTTACCATTTAATAAATAAAATATTTATTAGTTTATACATAGTTTACATATACTAGAGTGGTAAATTTTTTTTTTATCGATATACTCTTAAGTAACTAAACCTCAACACCGTATGTTAATAAAATAAGTAACTTGTTTTGCTGTTTTAGAATTATATGGTTTTTTGACCGAACTGATGAATATATACTAGACAGACATTTATATTTCGAGTCTGCACTTATATTTTGTAACAACTTTTGATATATTAGATTTGAACACTAATCTATGAATAAAGCTTTGCTAGTGATTTTCATCAAAATTTTGATTTTTAGATATGTATCTGGAGTGGAACTAATTTTTACAGATGTCCATCTTTTTAAATTGACACTTATGTAATTTACCGAATTATCGAAGAAGTTTAAAAACGGAAACAAAACTCATATCAATGAGACATAAACGAGAACGAAAACACAATTTTATAGAGGTAGAAAATGAAATCACTTATAAAGAGTTAAAAATAAACAAATTGAGAGCAGAAAACCGAATCCCCTTTCGTCACTTTATAATCGATGTTGCATATCTGGTTTTGGTGATTTGTGTCGGCCGCAAATTTAATTTATTTTTGTGCATATGAAGTCTTAAAAATAATTACAAAACAAATACTTTGATCTGCGCGCCCACGTGGATGTATTTTTCTAAAATACATTGTTATTTGTTTTCATGTCAATATTAGGGATGGACAAAAAAAACCGAATCCAAACAATCAAACCGATCCATATCCAAAAAAGTAATACTAAATCCGAACCGAAACTGATTGAATATCCAAATTATTTTAAATTTTGGTATTTAGATATAATTTATATAAAAACATCCATAATATATATGGTACTTTTAAGTTAGTTTAAATACTTGAAAATATATACAAATAGTCAAAAGTAAATATCTAAAATTGTTAAAGTATATTCAAAGTAGTGATGGGTTTGCGGGTCAACCTGCCCGACCGGCCCCGCGGACCCGCTGGTCGAATCATTTTTTGATTCAAAATTTTGACCCGCATAACCCGAAAACTAAAAATCTTATACCCGCCCCGCCAAAACCCGCGGGTAAAATGTCTGACCACGGATAATAATAATTATATTAAAAATAATTATTTTAATTGTATATTAAATAATTTTTAAAAATCATTACTAAAATAATAAATTTATAATTAAAATTATATAAATATTTTTATATTTTTTATATTTTTACGAAAATAAATATTTTTTGAAAAAACAGTTTTTTTTTAAAACAAAATCTTATTTTTTTTTTAAATTTGCGAGTTGGCGGGTACCCGCAACTCATATTCAGCTGATCCGCACCTGTCCTTCTTAAATTAATCTCAACCCGCACCCGCAAATGAAAATTTTTAAATCGATCGACCCGCATCCGCCCTGCAGAGGGTCAAACGGGACGGGGCCCGCGGGCTTTGATTAAAATTCCTAGCTCTACTCAAAACACCAAATATTTAAAATAATTATTGATTATGTATCCAAATATTTAAACCAAACCAATTTATATGTTAAGTTTAGCTATTCTGACATATGTTATTCAAATTTATATGTAATATCTTATTTTGTTTATAGATTTTGAGAAATTTAAAGCATATAAAGAATTTTAAAATTTTAAAAATAATTTAAATGGATTATCCGAACCTAAACCGGATTGGTAAATATCTGAATCGAATTCGAACCGAAATTTATAAATATCCGAATAGAGCTGAAATATTTTACCTCGGAAAACCGAAACCCAAACAGCCCTGAAACGAACCTGAATGGGTACCCAAATGCCCACCCCTAGTCACTACTATATGTTATATATGTGTTTCATATAATTAATTGTATTTTATATGTACCATTATATAAGTAATCATATAATTAATACTATTTTATAGATAAGATCATATAAATAGTCACATATATTATATTTTTAAAACATCAAGTGAAATACAAAAACCATAATTTAAGTTGGTATATGGATATGAACTTTGTATTGTATTTTTCTGATAAATATTGAAAACATTTCTTAAATAATGGTTATTGGAAAATATTTTAGTAAAAATAACTTTTTGAATATATTTATATTTTTGAAGCAATTTTTGATATAAATTAACTTTAAATTATTATTTTGATTTGAAATATGTATATAAAGTTTTTAAAACATTATGATTATTTTAGATAAAAGATGTTTTAGGCAATTAGATTATCTTATTTTCGTATATTTTAAAGTTGGCCCAATTATATAGTTTCTAATAATATAATGGATTTCCAAGTTTTCTTAATAACATAATTTTTTTTTTGATGAAATGTTAAATTTATTGATCATCAACCGAAAATAATAGTTATGTACAAAAGATAAAACAATATGCTATGGCCTAAGAGTGTGTAGAGAACCAAAGTTGCATCAGCCCTCGCAAGTGCGGCTTCTCCCAATATTTTGTTGACAGTATACGATATCTCACCGTTTTCCCTATAACCTTTGCCAATTGATTGACTTGTCGTGGCTTCTTGTGGTGCCTCCTATCGTTCCTCTCTCTCCAAATAATATAAATTGTAGCTTGAAAGACCAATCGCAGCAGAATATAAGATAGACGATCAAATCTGTGTGTAGCTAGTTGTTGAAGAGTGATTTCCCAATCTGGATCAGGAGGTCGACCCAATAACGTACCAACTACCTCAAGCCAAAGTGTATAAGTGTAGGGGCAAGCGAAGAACAGATGGTCCCTAGATTCATTAGGCTCCCCGCAGAATAAACAGCCTTGAACCTGACCCCAAGCACGCATACGGTCCCCCGTAGATAGCCTATTCCTTATTGCAAGCCAAGATATAAAAGCAAACCGTGGAACGCCTAAGGGAAACCAGATCACTTTACTCCATGACAAAGTAGGATATTGGAGACGGATCATCTGCCAAGTTTCAGCGGTGGAGAAAACCTTACCAAACTCATTTGTCTGCCGCTTCTAAAGGATCACATCAGGACCAGTATGATCATCAGGTAAAGCAAAATTTTCGATTGCTTGGATAAGACTTCTCATTTGACTGTCACGGCACCTACGAAATTCCCAGCAACCTTCATTCCACACTTCACAAACCAGAGCTGTTCTTGCTATTCCCAGTTTCTGAGTTCCAATTTCCCCTACAACCTCAATCAACCTACCCAAAGGGTGCCATAGATCTGTCCAGAACCGAACAGCCTGTCCATTATGAATTTCAAACTGACAAACTGTTTTGCAATAGGCCTCAGTTGCAGCAGTTTTCGCCAAACCCAGGATCCCAGGACGGTATCTCTGATGTCCCAAAATGACTCTTGGCGCACTAGATGCTTCCTCACCCAATCAGCACTAGATAACATAATTTATTTACTTTTTAAATATATTGTTATCCATGTTTCCAAACAACATTATATTTTTTATACTGCTATTCATGTTTCCAAATAAATCACATTTTAAACTCCTATTTATGTTTCCAAACAAATCTTTTCAAAAAAAATGTTATACATATTTCCAAACAAACCTCTTTTTAAAAATGATATTCATGTTTCAAAACAAATCTCTTTTGAAAACAGCTATTCATGTTTACAAACAAACATAATTTGTACTTGAGTTTTAATAATATAAATTAGTTGTAATACGTTATCTTTTCAACAACGATGATACGTTTAAGGAACCAACATTTGTATTCGTCATTTTACAATTGATAAAGATTGTAGTCTTTCAAAATGTTAAAATCATTTAATGAATAAACATTAGTATAAAAAACTCACTCCACGCATGCGCTCAGATTATCATCTAGTTATCTCTTATTTGTGCAATCTGTTTCGCCTGTTATCTTGGTTGTTTTCATACCACTCATGTCATATTTAAAATATATGTTGTTTATTTTAGTGTCTGACATTACATTAAAAATATTTACCTGAAAAGTTTGAGATTTATATAAAATTAGTAATCTTACTATTTCCATAACCATTATCTTTTGTATGTGAATACTATATCTTGAAATTTTTAAAAGATTCTCTATTTTTTCTTCCGCACTCCAAATGTCCTTTCAATTATAGAACGCAAAGACATATCATAACTATTGATTAGTTCTATTTATTCTTTGGAGTGGGAACGTAGTTGAAATGAGACATATGGCATGGCCGTATGGGTATCCATAATCAATGAGAGATAATCTTTTCTAGTGGAGGTAAAAAAAATCATAATTGCTTTGATGTGCCATTGGCAAAACAGTTGTATTGTGACATGATCATGAGGCTCTATTCTCTATATATGTGAATAACACATTCAAGTCACATATGCCATGATGTTCAAGGATACATTGTCATGTTGATTCCAATTCATTCCTTGTAACTCGTGCTTTACTTTTACGCATACATGAGTCCGCTGAAATGCAAATAATATGTTCGATCTGGTTGCAGTCGTTGTAGAATTTGGTATAACTCTTGCATTTTTGTTGTTATGATATAATTTCATATCAAACGTTCAGTTTTCATAAGAACTTGCATAATTTTTCGTTGAATTGTCTCTTGATATCTGTCAAATCTCAAACCAACATCTATTTGAACTTCGTTATGCCCACATATTCATATAAACATAGCCATACTTAGGCCTGGGAAGCAGGTTGGATCCGCCCCGCCCCACCACGGGTTAAGCTCATTTTTTCACTCGAAAATATACATGCACGCTGAATTTAGATAACCACACCCCCTTCCCGCATCAATCAAGCGGGTTATCCGCAAAAAAAGTTTAAGAAGCCGAAAAATGCATGTTCTCGATCCGTAGGTGCGGCAGAGTCAAGCTCTGAGAAGTATGAGTTTGTGGTTTCTGATTTGCACTGAGAAACTCAGTGGTTTCTGATTTGCAGAGACTGAGAGGGTTTCTTTGTCAATTGAAAGAGATGAGCTTACGACGTGAAAAGAAAAGTGTGCTAGGGTTATGAAACTTAGGTGTTTTTATGGATTATATGTAAGATGACAAACACGTTTACCAAAAACATTTAAATAGCACATCACTCTCAAGAGGAGTCAGCACAAAAACTACACGCACTCTAATTGGTATAACATTAAAACTGCACACACTTTATATCTCATCTCTCCATATGCGGGTTAGCGGGCACCCGCTTCGACAAAAACAACTATCCGCATCCACCCCGCTATATCAAACCATCGATCCGCATAACCCGGTAATTTGAAAGTTTATAATTTTGGATATCCGCACCAGCCCAGCCGTGGGCCTAACAGGCCGATCCCCGCGGGCTTTAACTAATATTCCCAGGCCTAGCCATACTTCCTTCAATGCTTGGATTTAATGTTGGTTACAGACCATATATCTCTGTAGTGTATCACATAATGTGTTGAAACATCCCAGTGCATCATCATCTAGTTGTAGTTGACAACAAATATTTATCCATTCCAACCCTCCCTCAGTTGCACGAGCGCTTTTTGAAATTATCGCATTGATTATTAACTATGCAAACAGTTCATTTTGTAAATCTCTCATTTCAATATTCTCCTTTTCTAACTTAAGGTATGAATGATTTGCAATTGCAGCTAACATAGACGAAAATCCTGCAAATTTAAAATGAAAGCTTATTTGGAGGATGTTAACTGGTGACTCGTTGTGGGGCAAGTGGATTAAAGCAAATCTGCTTAAGGATAAGAATTTTTGGGAAGTAAACTCTATAGCTCAAAATGGATCATGGATGTGGCGTAAAATGCTAAAATTGAGAGAAGTAGCAAAAACGTTCTTTAAGAAGGAGTTGGGTAATGTAAGGCACATATCATTCTGGTTTGATAAGTGGTCGGTTAAAGGGATTCTCTTCGATCTACTGGGTGCTCGAGGTTTCATCGACATGGGAGTTAGCAAGGAAGCTACTCTTGAGGAAGCAGTGAGTATGAGGAGGAGGCGGAGGCATCGTATGGGGTTGCTTAATGATATTGAAACTGAGATAAATATTGTTAGGGAGAAGCTCAATTCGTTGAATGAAGACATTAGTCTTTGAAGGCGGAGTTCTGGATACAAACAGAGTTTCTCGTCGAACGAAACCTGGTTATTGTTGAGAGAAAGCAGAACACAATGCTCTTGGTCTCGAGGTGTTTGGTTCCCGCAATCTACTCTGAAATTTGCTTTTATGGCTTGGTTGTTGATTAGAGATCGTATGTCAAACTTGGACAGAATTTCTAGATGGAGGCAAGGTGTTGACACTATGTGTGTTCTCTGTCGTAGTGCTGCTAAAACAAGAAGTCACCTGTTTTTTCTTGTGACTACTCAAGCCAGATTTGGGAGCATATTGTAAAAGGTATCTTGAGAAATTCTTATACTAAGTACTGATCTGAAATCCTGCTACTCATTTCGGATAACACCAAGGAGAAGATGAGCCTTTTTTGCATTCGATACTCGTTTCAAGCAGTCCTCTTTGCAGTTTGGAGAGAGTGAAACAAGATTATGCATGGTGATAAATTGTTGCCATTACCAGTGATTAAAAGGATGGTTGATAAAGGGATCCGAAACAAGATCGCTTTGGTGGAGAAGAAGGGGATCAAAGGGATGGAGAAGCTGATGCAATTTTGGTTCCATACTAGAATGTAAATAGCTTTGAGTTTCTTTTATAAAGGGGGTAGAGGAGCTTTGGGATTTCTCTTATAGTAAAAATTAAGCACAACAATAAAAGCTTTTTTGAATAAATTTAACATTCATTCAAAAAAAAAACATCATATGTAAATATAAAAATGTATTAAACAAGCTACATAACAATAATAAAATATGATACTTTATTACATAAAATAGAATAGTGAAACACAACCTAAACATATTTATTTTTTTTCATTTGAGTAACTTCGACTATTTTCAATTAAATTTATAAATGTTCTTTGTGAAGCTCTCCATATTGAATAGTTCTCAAGGTCTCAGAATATGTGAAATTTGATGAGTTTCAAAACAATTTTTTAATATCGAGACCATCTAGTGAAGTTTGTTGAACATTTGTGGAAGCTTATATTCCCCAACGTTGAGCATTTGGTGGTATTCCCCATTGTTGAATATTTTGTTGTATGCTTCACTATTGTGCATTCTATGGTGTATGTAACTATTGAGTATTTGCTGGTGTGCCCCACTATTGAAGATTTGGTTATGTGTTCCATTGCTGTGCATTTGGTGGTGTGCTCCAAAGTCAAGCATCTGTTGGTGTGCCTCATGGTTGCGTGTTTGATGATGTTCCCCGTTGTTAAGCATTTGGTTGTGTCCTTTATTGTTGGAAACCTAAGTGTGGATTCCCAAATGATTGGCCTGAATTTAATTATCTTGGAACATTTTTGTTTTTCCGTGAAACATTGGTCATAGATTCTAACAATTGTAGCTAATCTTCATCGAGGCTTCCAGCTATATAAAGGAAATACTTATGACAAAATACTAACTCTTTAAGATTATTTAGGTGTGTCCAATAAAATTTTCACTTTAAAACTTTTAGAGAAAGAAATAATTGTTTCGCCTTTTTCCATTCATCCTAGTTATATTGGTGAAAATCGCCTAGATGAAGTTGTTGTAGACTTTTTTTTTTTGAAATTATGTGATTTCTTGAATGTTGGTCAAAAGAGGGAAATAGTTAATTCCTCCAAATACATAACAAATGCAGCTCACTTTAAATGCAGATTGTACTGAATTTATCTCTCATTCACATATTTATTTTCAGATCAAAAAATTAAAAATAATAAATGTCATGCATGTAGTCAATAATAATATACATTATTATTATTTTTATCTGCAAGGAAAAAATGAGTAGGGCCAATAAGGTAAGCTTCATTTTTCCCTATTAATTGTATACATATATAATTTCACTACATTTAATTCATTCACTTTAAAACAAGTGTATCTTAAAATTATATATAAAAATGAAATAAAAACTTACACTTAAAGAGGACTTTTTAATTTGTGAAAGAAAGAAATTAAGTAGTATAAAGTATTTATAAGCAAATGAGAAAGTAGTTAATAAATATAAAACTAGATTTTGACCCGCCCTGAAGGGCGGAATTGATTTGTCAAATTTTAATTTTAATATATGTGTATATAATATTATTTATATTTTTGTATAATATTTATATATATAATATAATATTATTTATATTTTTGTATAATATATATATATATATATATATATATATATATATATCTGACATATATATAATATTTTATTAAATGTATATATAATTGAATGGTGTTATAATTTGTGAGTCAGACATTTTTTTTCTTATGTTGGAATGATTTAGAACTTGTTGATTTAAGAGTGGTTAAGTTTTGTATGATCTAATAATATTAAGAGATAACCAAAAATATTTTAAAGATGTTATTGGTTAAGTTCAATTTATCTATGTCGGTTAAGATTTGGTTTAATTTAAGTTGGTAGGTTTCATTTTATAGGAGACTTAATATATTCTAGTAACAACTGTGAAAGAGCCCAAATCTAAATGACAACTATAAGTAGTAGATAAAAACCAATCCCTAAATTAATAGATTAGAAGTAAAGAGAAGCATGCATTGGACCTTTGTGTTCGGCCACTCTATTTCTCTTTACATGTAGATCAACTTTTTCAATCACATAGGTTATGAATGTGATGCAGAATAAAAGCAGAAAAACAGGAAAAAATGGTTATGCAGTCCTATCTAAATTTATTTTCCATTCATCACTGAATATGTCGAAAAAAGAAGACAAAATAATATGTGAATTATATGTAGAACATTTAGTGTGTAAAGAAACTTTACTGCAACCAAATGATAAAGAGACTGCCCAAATTCAAAGGCCTAATGGATGATTTTTTTCTTTTTTTTATAAATACTACACAAACCTTAATTTTTCATTCATATATATTAATTTTAAAGAAGAAGAAGATGGTGACGGGTGATGATCAAGAGCCACTGGAGTTGAGAGTTGAAGACTCACGGTGATGAAAGTCATGGGTTAGTTGAGTTCTTGGTTCTGAAAACTGAAGATTGTTCAATGGTTAATCTATTAAAGAGGTTTGCAAGTTGATTCGAAAGAACTTTCTGGTCCTAATTTAGTGAAAAAGATCAAAATTCAGATTGATGGAGGAGTAGATACATGATGTTGTATAAGTATGTTTGTGTTACACCATATTGAAGATGGTGTTGGATGTGGATTCTCATCAATAAAAGTTGGGTTCTACTTCCAGTAAGACATGAATTGTGGTATTTGACTCAGAGCTGTGTAAATAAGGAATGTTTTTTTCCAGTCTCAAAGCCTAAAGATGGTTCAGTCGGTATATGCTGCATACGACAAGGTATAATAAGTGTGATGTCCTTGGTTGGTATTCTTAATATTTAGGATCTTCAGGTGTAAGGAATCAAGACTAGTTCTAAGGAGAAACACGTTTGTATGTTCACTGTGCAAGGTCTTAGCCAAGTTTAAGTACTAGGTGTAGTGTGTTTTTCTGGTTAAGGAAGTGCATAAGGTTTTTGGTGGAAACATTTGTTTGAGAAGTGAAAAGAACAACTTTGGAAGCTCATAAAGATGAAGGGACAAGGGGACACCTTAGTTGTTTGATTAGTACGAGGGTTAATGGCTGTCTAATCATCACTGGTGGGTTAAGATTCAATAAAGAGGTTGCAGGAAAGTCTAAAAGGATAGTCAAGAAATCTGTCAGAATAAAACATGCTAAGTACTCTATGGAAGTTCAGGCTTTGAGTGAAGTTTACTGCAAGTTTAGACTATGTGTTAAAATTCAATTTCTTGTGAATCTGAGAGGCGCAAAGTATGTGATGCTTTTCGTGGCGCCAGTTGTAGTTAATATAATCCAAAGTTAATTCCTGTCAACATGAATCCGATGATTCTTGATCAGGTCCTGCACCGTTGAGATCAGAAAACTACTTAAGGCCACAACCTTGCATATAAGTCTTGATATCCACTGAAATGCAATACCAGGATCCAAAATACTGCAAGATCAGTTGATCCAGACAGGCTCCGAGCCTAGAAACGCCTACTTGACTCCGGTCTATATCAGGCAAAGTGATTTTCCTCCAGGTTCGAACACGGTCCTGGCCTAAGAAGAACCTGGAAAACATGCATCACTGAAGCGATGCCCTGCTCAAGGAGGACCTGATGAGAATGGACGACTCCGGCCGACCGAAGTGCACATGTTATCTCCCGAATTCGATGACAAAATCGAGATATAAGGGGCAAATGTTGGGGGGGGGGATAATCCAGCAAAGAATTCCTCCAGATTCGGAGTATGACACCGACGTTCAGGTTCCTGCCTGGAGAAATCCCGGGTCAAATCCCTGCTTTGTTCCTCCCTCCGAGTAAAAATGAAAGTTTTCTACTAAGGGAGATTCTTCCATATTTCTGAATATGGAATGGTTTAACCTAATCACCGACCACAACTAAGCTATAAAATGGGAGCCCAAAACTTAGAATAAGGGATCGATTCAAAGACTAAGAGACTAGAGCTATATGGGTAGAACTAGGGTTTATATACCAAACGTTGTAGTTCCTTTCATATGATTAATAAAATATCACTTTCAGTCTCTGCCTCTTGTTTGTTTGTTGTTCCGTAGTATATACAAAGATCCGACCTAAAAACACCTTAGCATGTACCATACTTTCAGATGCGATAGAGAAAGAGTGTAGATCAATACACTTATAGGGTGTCGATCGATACGCTTTGGAACAGGTGTTAATGTTCAGATCGATAAGTTCACTAAGTCGATTTAACCAGATAACCATAGCTCGTTTCTAACAACCTAGCTCAACAGAATTGCTATCAAGTTTGAGCCTACTCACGCAATTGTCAACTCCTAGATCATGATTCTAGTTAACTACTCTAGACTAAAAGCAATATGACCTAATTCTGTGAAGGATTCTGTTGGGGTCAAAAACGGTTATCTCGAAATCAACGGCTAAGTCTATTTGTCATACAAAAAAAACTCTCCGAAAAACGAACACGAACACCCGTAAACCTATGGAACCGAGCAGCCGACCCCGGCCTTGGCCGTAGCCGCCGGCCGGCTAGCCCCCGTGCTTGCCGTGGCTGCCGGGCGGCTAGCCCCCGTGCCGGCCACGGCCGGCAGCCGGGCGGCTAGCCCCCGTGCTGGCCGTAACCGCCGGCGGCTAGCGCCCGTGCTGGCCGTGGCTGCCGGGCGGCTAGCCCCCGTGCTGGCCGTAGCCGCCGGCAGCTAGCGCCCGTGCTGGCCGTGGCCGCCGGCGGCTAGCCCCGTGCTGGCCGTAGCCGCCGGCGGCTAGCGCCCGTGCTGGCCGTGGCCGCCGGGCGGCTAGCCCCGTGCTGGCCGTAGCCGCCGGCGGCTAGCGCCCGTGCTGGCCGTGGCCGCCGGGCGGCTAGCCCTGTGCTGGCTCGGATCTTCGGACAACAATCTCCGGTACACAGGTCCCAGGCTCCGGCCGTCAGAAGTCTGTACTTCGAGTCTTTCCCAAGTCCTCGCAGGACAAATCATTGAGATTCCGCGTACGAAACTCCGGTTCTTACTCCAAACTAAGAGCGTCGGAAACACTTCGGAAACTCGTAAGATATCAACGGGAATGAAGATCTTAAATTCTTCGTACAAAACAGAGATGGTTATCTTAAGACACCACTCATCTCAACTCTACGAACGAATGAAGAACTTCCGAGGAAATCGTAGAAAACAACAGAAGTCCTAGAGACGGCCGAAAGGGACCAAACGCGATCGGACAGTCCGTTTACCATTATCTGAGATAGATACGACGATTTACGTTTATCTTTACGTAACAAGATAAATGTTAAATTCCGGAAGGATAAATGTCAAGTTTCCTGAAGATAAGTGTCAAGTTTCTCGATAAACATGAAGGCCGACGAAAATGGAAAAAAGCCCGCCTTGCGGCCCAGAAGGAGAATAGACCGTCATAAGAAGGAGTATATAAAGGAGCTTTGGGAGAGGAAGAAGGGAAGAGCAAAAATCCTAGAGGGAAAGCAAATCCGAGATTGGAGACCTAGAGAGCTCATGTTAGCTTAAGAACTTAGAATTTAGGCGGTAGACTAGCAAGGCAGGACCTAGAACGTCCGGCCGCCTCTCGTTCAATTTTCATCTTGTCCGCAGACTCATGTCTCTCTCAGAAGGATCTAACAATCCTTTTACTTAGAGTTCCGCACATAGAAACCCTAGGCATTATTCTCGACATGCCCGTTTCTATGACTAACACTCGTACTAGACGAACTCCGCCAGGCAGTTCGATCTCTTGTTCAAACCCTTCCAACTGAACTACGTCCGACTTGATCCTCGAAAGGGGTACGTAGGCAGCCTTCCTTAAGGTCCAGTCTCAAATCTTAATAAAACCTTTCCGCATTTATTTGATCACTTGTCGTTGGTTGTCGCAAAGAATCCGGACCTTCAGGGAAAGTTAGGTTTACTTAGCTTTCCTCCGATTTACTTAATAAAAATCGACAGTGCGAATTTCGGTTCCCACAGTTTGGCGCTAGAAGGAGGGGGGGACGGATTACTCTTACTCTTACGGCCGCAAAATGCTTGATCAAAGTAATGTCTGGAAATATGAAAGACAAACTCGCAGCTCACATCGACGCTGGTAAAACAACTTCAGCAGTGACTGCTCCTACGACCAACGCTTATGCAAACGGTTATATAAGACAAACGTCCCGAGAACGGACCATCCCAACCAAGTTCGGGTCCTATCAACCATGCACCCCGTCCAAGTTCCTGCAACATGGTCCTCGGGTCCATGGACACAACCCCCCTCGTTGGGATTATCGAAGAAAGACTTCGGGAAAATTCATAAAAGACTTGGTAGTGGAGACGGATTCCTGCCTGCCGTATAAAACGGCTATGGTTAGCTTGAACACCAGTTGCCTTAACTATACGGGGAATTGAAATCCTTTCGGAAAAACCAGCGTCACATCAACGGCTTTTTCTAAAGAAAAATCGTAAAAACGTCTAAGTCCCAAGACAGCCCAAAAGGGGCCCGAATCACGGCTAAACGACCCACATACGATTTTAGGTAGGATCGAGCCCAAGGCTGATATGACGGTCTGATTACCGAGTAGATTTTCGACTGGAAATGTTTTTTAGAATTTCCCGGAAAAATAAAGACTTGTTCTCCTGGAAATCGCGGAGAAACCCCAGATTACTCATGAAACAGAAAGCACGACTGATCGGGTTACCAATCAGCGTTTCTAATGCTAAAATTCGATAACATTTTACGGGACACCTTTCGTAAAATAAATTCTCGAAAATATTTCACGAGACAGCTTTTGCATGATTAAACTCGACAACATTTTACAAAACAGTTCCCGTAAAATTAATTCGACAACATTTTGTGAAATAACTCTCGCAAAATAAAAGGTCAACAACGTTCTAAGAAACAATTCCTTGCTGGAATCAATGTCCAAAAGTCTCGGAAAAACAATTAAAGAAACCTCGAGAGACTAAGTGTCGATCGAGAAACCTTTAAAACGAGAAAAAACAGGCAGGTCCCGCGAGGAAGCACAGTCCCGGGCGGCTAGCACGCCCGTGCTGTCCCTAGGCGCCGGACGGCTAGCACGCCCGTGCTGTCCCTAGGCGCCGGGCGGCTAGCACGCCCGTGCTGCCTCTAGGCGCCGGGCGGCTAACGCGCCCGTGCTGCGCTGGTCGCCGGGCAACAAAACATTCGTCAAGCACGGCCAATCCTCGTAAAGATTGACCCAAATATTATCCAAACTAATTTTACGAAACAATTTCCGTAAAATTAACTCGATAACATTTTGTTGAATAACTCTCGTTAAATAAAAGCTCAGCAATATTTTACGAAACATCATTCGTGAAGTATAACAAGATCGTAAGCTTCTTGACCTGACCAGTTCGCTCATAGCTTGACGAAACAAGAAGCCCCACTCAAGTGACATCTTGCCATTCGTTTTCACTTGTCTACCCACCTTAGCCTTCTTCGAGTTTCGCCTACTTCTCCTCCCTTTGCTTCAACGATTCTGCAACGATTCTGCACTGTTCCTTCAGGTTTCATCAAAAATCGATTCTCGATTCAGTATCAGACTTATTGAAGACCTTTGACAATGAAACGGTAGAAGACAAAGAGGAACGGACATGAGGCAATCTCGAGTAATCAATGAGACTAAGGTACGTCCGACTTAGAAAATTTTATCAAGGTTTTAATTTTTTCGTAGGAAAGGAATGGGAACGTCTTGTAAACTGCCGTAAAATTTAGGGAACTTAGAACCTAGGTGGATAGTCTAGCAAGCTAAGTCTTAGGCATTTTCTTCCAGTTTCGTTCTATTGTTCCTTGACTGTCTAGGCAGAACGCGCAAACCGATCTAATCTCTCGAAAAACCGAGAAACGATCGCCGCGCATCCTTGGCATACTCTTTCCGCTTCCGTGAGACTAATGGCACGACGGTGAGCTACAAAATTAACGAAATAACCTTCGGTAAAACTTCATGAGTAACCCGAAGCAACTTTCGCCAAAAAACGAAATCAAAGTGGAAACATTTCCCGTGTAAACCACGGAAACAAGACTACTTTGACTATCTGCGATTTTCTATCTTCATGAAACCGGTCATCCATTACTTTCGTATAAACATGTTACACAAAAACAGCATAAGGAAAACCAAGATCGGTCTCATGCAAAACGACATCGCAATACGGAAAATTACGTCCAAGCAGGAAATAACCCAAAACTGAATCCGAACGTGTTCTTCGTCGATTCCTTAAACTTTATTTCCTCGGATAAAATGAAACAATTTTCATGCGACCAAAGGAAACTTTATACGAAGCATCTATCGTATAACTGAAACCTAAAGTGGAAAATCGTTTCGAAAAGCCATCACCCATAACTTGGAAAACTCCGCTATGATTGGCATGTCTATCTCGACGAACTCTATTCGGCCCTCGGCCAACTACGTCTTTCCATAAAGTCCGGACCTGAATTCGGCATCACCATTAAGGACAATCGTGAACCAATATGACCTTAATGCGAAAGGATCGCGGTCTGATCGTTTACCAACTCCTTGGTTAAACGGCTGAACACAGCCTTCACGCCAAGACAAAACAGCTGAACGATCGCCGCTCCAATCACTTAAGGGCCAAACGATAATCCACGATTTGTCATAAAACGCCAAGTGACCATTACGCGAGCAACTCTGTCGCATAGCCCAAAAGCGGAAATCATGCGATAAATTTCTCGTAATAAAATCAGTCCTAACAGCCATACGGTTAACGGAAAAATTTGAACTTAACATCGACTGATTAAGTTCTATACGCCCCGTAAACAAAGCATGAAAAGAAACACTCGTGACAAAGCTCCAAGAGTTATACGAGTCGTCCTTAAAATCCCGGAAGGCCAACACTTCGCGAAGCAAAGCGAAGGTAGACGCTTCTCCCTGGGTCAAATATACGCGACCCCTGGTCCTAATTCCTCGATCAAAATTTTATAACTTGCACGTCCAAACTGAAACAACAGTTTCTGACTACGGACATTCGCAAAACATCTCCAAGCCCGCGAACATTTGAAATGCGGCACAAGGGAAAATTAACTCGTACACATTTGAAATGTGTATGCTTGTATAATCCCACGTTTTTTGAAGAAACCGGATTTTCGAAACTCTTTACAAACACAGAAACCGAATTTTCGAAACTCTTCGCAAACAAACTCGCCAATCGCTAAACGGCCTCAACAATGGATCCAGTATCCACCAAATAAATCATAAACTATCGCCCGGAAACATTCCGCGATTTCTAAAAGCCCATAGTCCTTTATGGCATAAGAAAAACAAACTTCAAAGCACTGCGAGACGTCGCTTCGTGCCTGAACATTCGTTTTTCGATTAAAACCTTCATACGCCTTCTAAACGGCATCATATCGTTGTTGCTGATCACAACAAACGAACTCTAACGTCCTAAACAGACAAGCCACCTAAGGGTAGGCTCTTTTACATCCGACAAGGATCCCATAGCGCGCTATACAAAAAATCCAAATTTGGTTCAGCACTTCGTAAAGGAAGTAGCTCGATTCGTGCCCAGACAAATCATATAAGCCGATACCACTTCGCGGATTTTAAAACGGTACGAATCAGGTTAAAATCACAAACAGGCAAAACGAAAGCCGATTTGTCATCGCACAGCCTCAGTCTGAGAGTAAACCTAGGTCTTGCCCTAAACCCAGCCTTGCTGGTATCTTAACATCTCATAGGCAAAGCGTCAACGACGCGAGATCCCAAAACTTGTCTCTTCACTCAAGTCTGTACGTTTTCACGAATTTTCGCGTAAATCGTAAACCGCAGGAAAATCTCGCTTTGTACAAACTACGGATACGGTGATCGTCAGGGAGGCAGGAATGAGACGACAACTCACACCCTGCCCCTCTAACTTCGACAAACAGAAGTTCTAAACGCAAAATATTTTATAAACGCATACCGCGAGTTCAATACAACGCCCTAAAAAGGGCAGGGACTCAAAGCCACCAACGGCCAGTCCCGAAATCATACATAATGGCCAACCAACGGCCGAAATACAATCAAAATAAAAATCCCCTCAGGGATCGATCAACCTAGGCGTCCTCCGGAACACCGCCTTCATTCTCCGACTCACCCGAAGCAGGAACAGCCTCGCCATCGCCCTCGCCGACCTCCTCACCGCCCTTGTCCGCAACGATTCCAGCATCCTGAGACCTCTGGAATTTCCGAACTCGGGACCAGGGTACCCGAGGATGACGGGCCGGCAAGCTCCGTCGCAGTGCAAACTCCCATCTCCTCGAAGCGCTGAATCCGCCTCTTAAGACGTCGAACTTCCGAGGACTTGCTCTTCTTCTCCTCCTTCGCCTTGAGCAGCGAGCTCACAGTCTTTCCCAGATCACGCTCGAGATCGCTGATCCTAGCTTCGAGCGTCGACGTCTGGGCAGCATGAGTGCTCTCAATCGATTGAAGCACAGCCTCGGTGCGCTTCAAAGTTTCCCGCGACGAATCCAGCTCCTTGGACAAACGTGTGACCTCCAGTCCGCAATCGCCAAGCATCCCGTCGATCAACGACACAAACTGATCACACGAGAGAAGGTGAGAATCAAGGAGTCAACAAAAGAAAAGGGGTTTCACGAAATACCTTGGAGCGATGTTGCGATAGTTTCGCCGAAACCTCGCCTTCCTCACTCTTAGTACACCTTTTCCTCTTCGCTGATCCGGCAGCCCCAGCTCTTGAACGTCCCTTCGATGGTGGAACAGCGTTGGACGCGGGAAGTCCCAAGACGATCTCCCTCTTCTTTTCTGGAGGAGGAGGCATGACTTCCACCGCATCCTCCGAAACCACTATCGGCGCGAAAGGGGAGCCCTCAGGACGAGCCTGGACATCAGGTGCTTGCTCCGGAACGACAATTTCTCCAGCAGGCAAAGGGACATCGGATCCAGAGGCTGGAATTGTAGAGATCAGGACTGGAGTAACGTCGGGTCCAAGAGCCAGAACCGCAGGATCCGGAGTTAAAGCGACATCGGATCCGAGAGTCGGAGCCACAAAATTCGGAACGGAAGTAGCACTAGGACCTGCCACGCTAGACTCCATCTCAGCACGGCGTCGCTCCATCTTGTCCTGAAAAGAACTGAACCCCTCGACGAATGTCTGCGTAAGGGCAGGAGCATCCTGCGCCGGCGAGGCTTGGTTAGCTTCACTCATTTCGACATCGGAATCTTTCTTTTCATTTAGAGAGGAAGCCATATTTTCTGAAATTTGAAAAGAGGAGAGTGAGTGAAAAATGAGAGGGGATGGGGTGCTACTTATAAGAAATCAAAGGTGGTAGAGTTTTTCGGAATAAATTATTCCTAGCCGAAAATTTCGATTTTCAAATCTTCCGCACACAAAATCGCTCCCGCATCTTGCATGCTGGGGGCTAACTGTTGGGGTCAAAACGGTTATCTCGAAATCAACGGCTAAGTCTATTTGTCATACGAAAAACCCTCCAAAAAACAAACACGAACACCCGTAAACCGAAGGAACCGAGCAGCCGACCCCGGGCCTTGGCCGTAGCCGCCGGCGGCTAGCCTCCGTGCTGGCCGTGGCCGCCGGCGGCTAGCCCCCGTGCTGGCCCGTGGCCGCCGCGGCGGCTAGCCCCCGTGCCGGCCACGGCCGGTAGCCGGGCGGCTAGCCCCCGTGCTGGCCGTAGCCGCCGGCGGCTAGCGCCGTGCTGGCCGTGGCCGCCGGGCGGCTAGCCCCCGTGCTGGCCGTGGCCACCGGGGCGGCTAGCCCCGTGCTGGCCGTAGCCGCCGGCGGCTAGCGCCCGCTGGCCGTGGCCGCCGGCGGGCCGCCGGGCGGCTAGCCCCGTGCTGGCCGTAGCCGCCGGCGGCTAGCGCCCATGCTGGCCGTGGCCGCCGGGCGGCTAGCCCCGTGCTGGCCGTAGCCGGCGGCGGCTAGCCCGGTGCTGGCCGTGGCCGCCGGGCGGCTAGCCCCGTGCTGGCTCGGATCTTCGGACAACAATCTCCGGTACACAGGTCCCAGGCTCCGGCCGTCAGAAGTCTGTACTTCGAGTCTTTCCCAAGTCCTCGCAGGACAAATCATTGAGATTCCACGTACGAAACTCCGGTTCTTACTCCAAACTAAGATCGTCGGAAACACTTCGGAAACTCGTAAGATATCAACGGGAAGGAAGATAAATTCTTCGTACAAAACAGAGATGGTTATCTTAAGACACCACTCATCTCAACTCTACGAACGAATGAAGAACTTTTGAGGAAATCGTAGAAAACAACGGAAGTCCTAGAGACGGCCCGAAAGGGACCAAACGCGATCGGACAATCCGTTTACCATTATCCGAGATAGATACGACGATTTACGTTTATCTTTACGTAACAAGATAAATGTTAAATTTCCGGAAGGATAAATGTCAAGTTTCCCGAAGATAAATGTCAAGTTTCCCGATAAACATGAAGGCCGACGAAAATGGAAAAAAGCCCGCCTTGCGGCCCAGAAGGAGAATAGACCGTCATAAGAAGGAGTATATAAAGGAGCTTTGGGAGAGGAAGAAGGGAAGAGCAAAAATCCTAGAGGGAAAGCAAATCTGAGATTGGAGACCTAGAGAGCTCATGTTAGCTTAAGAACTTAGAATTTAGGCGGTAGACTAGCAAGGCAGGACCTAGAACGTCCGGCCGCCTCTCGTTCTATTTTCATCTTGTCCGCAGACTTCATGTCTCTCTCGGAAGGATCTAACAATCCTTTTACTTAGAGTTCCGCACATAGAAACCCTAGGCATTATTCTCGACAGGCCTGTTTCTATGACTAACGCTCGTACTAGACGAACTCCGCCAGGCAGTTCGATCTCTTGTTCAAACCTTCCAACTGAACTACATCCGACTTGATCCTCGAAAGGGGTACGTAGGCAGCCTTCCTCAAGGTCCAGTCTCAAATCTTAATAAAACCTTTCCGCATTTATTTGATCACTTGTCGTTGGTTGTCGCAGAGAATCCGGACCTTCAGGGAAAGTTAGGTTTACTTAGCTTTCTCCGATTTACTTAATAAAAATCGACAGTGCGAATTTCGGTTCCCACAGATTCTAGATAATCACCTTAACAGTTCTAATATCAACAATTCATCATTACCATATTAAACCCTAAGTCTAACAAGATATCTACTCGGACATAATCAAGTAAGACACAAAGATAAACAAAATGATTGCATAACTAGATTATAGATAGAAAAAACCAGAGTTCCAATACAATACTCTGAAAGAGTTCTTGGATCTTCTCTCCAAAACCTTAAAAAATCTTCTAAGAATAATAAAACCTAATATGTCTCTCTCTTACCTAAATTGGCATAATATATATTTTAGGTCAAAACTCATCAAGAGCATTCTTGTAATTTTCTGAAGTCTTCTGGATCCAATGATTGATCTTGGTTCGCAAGGCTTTCTCACATCGGGTGTTGATCGAAACCAAGGATGTGTGTTGACCGACACTTCCTTCTGGGTTTCGACTCAGTCTTCTCTCCATTTTAACAGCTACGGGTTTACCTCCATTTAAGCTCCATAACTCCACAATACTACAGAATGTACCTAAACCTGTAAAACTATATAATAGACTTCAAATATAATATGAATACTATAAATAAAACATATACTATGGCATAAATGAGGTAAAATACATAGTAAATACGTTGCTAAGCTAAGGGTTAGTACATGAAATTGCCTCTAAAGTTGGCACCAATTTAATGTGCCTTGCAACTTTGTAAAGGGGATGGTATTAGCTTTAAATATATGTGAGTCTCTGGGTTTTAAAACTATTTCCGCAGGTTCATTCTATGTTTTGCTTGAGGGCAAGCAAATGATAAGTCTGGAGTAATTAATATGTCATGGCTTTTACCAGTTTTTAGCTATGATATAAACCAATTCTAAAGAGTTTTATATGCATTTAGAGTTATTTTAGAGTATGTTTAGGTCTCAATACAAATTGCACGTGATTTGAGATTTTAGATCATTTTGGAGCTTTTAGATCATTTTGGAGCTTTGAGGAAAGCTCTCCTGAAAGCTTGAAGTTGGAGTCTGTTCTTACAAGAAGTGTCGATTGATGCCATTCAAATGGGTCGATCCAAATCCCTTCAATCCATGAGTTTAATGATCAATTAAGGAAATTACAAGTTTTACTCAGAAATTCGAGTAATTTCACAACAAGTCCCTGGCAGCATATTACACTATTCATTAGGGTTTCAACAGTTGTATAACGTACACTTCATATTATTCTAGGAGAGAGAGCTTAGGACTGGAGAGATATCTGAATCCCTTCAGAGAAATGATCTTGAACTCCATTTGTTTCTCTACTTTGTTTCTTTTACTTATCTATGCAATTTAGTTAGACTATCATTATGTTTACTATGATTATGTTTGAGTAATTCTGTTTTTAGATTTAGTGTTCTTCAAAGGTTACTTAATGGTCTGCTAAACTGTATCATTGTTCTGGAAATAATTGGTTCTTTGACGGATAGAAATGTTTGATCAACAAAAAATTAACAGTTTTTTGTTTGTTTTTTTTCAGTATAAAGGTTGAGGACTAGAATAATGTAACTAAATTGCTCAGTTACAAATTATAGCTTTTATCTCTATTTTAAATGTTTACTTAAACATATATATTTTAAATAAATTTAAAATGGATCAAGAGCTAAATATTTGTTTCTCATTATTAGAAACGCACACTAATCTTAGAAGACAAAAAATGGGAACTTGGTCATGAATATTTTTTATAGATATCAGTAACAGAGGTTGATATCCCAAAATGTTTATAACCCACTTTAATGTGTGATACAAACCAAATGAATGGTCATAAATTGAAACATGTGAACAAAGAGAACTTACTTTAAACTTGTTTTAAAATTATGAATTACATTGAGCAGACTTTTTAGTTCCTGGTTCATTTCTTTATCTTATTTAAAACATATATGCTTAAGTAAGTCATTTAATCGAGATAACATAGATACAATTTCTAAATAACCCAATTTTAAGTAAGTCATTTTCATTCTCAAAGTTTTAAATGGAAAAAAAATCTTAACAAGCCATTTTGGTTCTATCAAAAATCAACTGTTGAATATAACTAACATAAATCAACTATTGACGGGACTGAAATAGCATAGTCAATGAAAATATGAGATTATACAGGTTTAAGTGAAAGTTGGGGAGTAAAATTGAATACTGTGAGTTCAGATCTTTTTGTCTTAAATTTGAAAGTTGTGAATTATTTTGTCAATTTTGCTATGTATATGTTTCATGTTTGATACATTCATTAACCAATATTCCTTACCTACCTACACAATTACATAAGAGAAAATAAACTCTCTCTCTCTCTCTCTCTCTCTCTCTCTCTTCTCTCTCTCTCTCTCTCTCTCTCTCTCTCTCTCTCTCTCTCTCTCTCTCTCTCTCTCTCTCTCTCTCTCTCTCTCTCTCTCTCCTCTCTCTCTCTCTCTCTCTCTCTCTCTCTCCCCCACACACAACCACACATATATGTATATATAAGGTAATTAGAATGTATTCAGTGTTAAAAAGGTAATTAGAATGTAACTAGAATTTGGATATTATTAGATCAACTTTATATTTATTTTGACCCATAACAAATCTAACTCGGAAAATTATTAGTAAGACATGAGCTGTTTTTCCTGCCAGATATACGCCAAAAAATCTCGATTACATTGATCTCATGTCTTTATTAGTAAAGAGATTATTCCTATAGCTGTTTTAGCAATCATATCGACATTCACATTGATGCATGCGAATATAACCTGGCTTGGGAGGATCATCAATACATTTGGTACATTGTACTCCAAAACCTTTTGGCAAAGGTTTTCCTCCAGTATTTGTTACAATCATCTTTTTTACCCCCTCTACACATACATTAATTCCATTTTTTCCGCATGTTCCCTCATAATTGCTTGGTAATGTTTTGCAGAAAAGCTTTTTCATGGCGGCTTCCACCTCTACTGCTTATATCAACCTCAAAAGATTAGTAGATTGTAAAATTATTTAGATAAACACTAGATAATACAAAATTACCTTTAACATTATTTAAAATGAGAAATGTGAGAACACAAGAAACCACTAGCATAACACTGTGTCTCATGGCTGAAAATGAGGAAATTCTTATTGTTTGTCTTACACTCCTATGAAATACAATATTCTTCTTTGCCAACAATTCAGAATAAATACCCTTAAAATGGATAAAAATAGATATTGAAATTAATCAGAAGAAATATAAATAAAATTGAAGGTGGAAATGAAAACTAGCCAACGAAATCAATGGGATTGATGTTTTCCCTTTGAATTAATCTTATAAGAAAAACATAGATTTGATTTTCTTTTACTTTTACCAGGTTTGATAATCATATATTAAATAAAATTGCCAATTATGAAAAAAATAAATTCAAGAAAAATGTAAATGAAAAATAAAGTGAAATTGCTTGAAATACCATAAATTGGCTTCTACTTTTCAAAAATACAATCAATCAAAAATACCTAACATTTGGATTTAGGGATTAATGATTCTTGTTTAGGGTTTAGTATTTACGGGCCGGGGTGGGATTGACATACAAATGTTTTATAAATTATTTAAAACATTTTAAATGATTTAGAAAGGTTAGTTTATTCTTTTTAATCACAAACTTAATGTATTTATGAAAATGGTTATCCTAGATTTTGAAAGTGGTAGAAAATTTGTTAAAGAACTGAAAATTTCCCACAAATAAAACTATATAAATCAAGAGAAATTACCAAAACTACCCTATTGTTAATACCACTTTTCATGTTTACCTTAACCAAATTTACCCTCATTTTTAAAGAGGTAAATAAACACTTATAACCCTAGTGTTAACTAATCTAGACTTAGGGTTTAGAGTTGAGAATTTAGGTTTTGGAATGTGGAGTTTAGGGTTTAACTAAATATATAAATAAATACCTAATTTTTATAAAAGTTTCTTAAAATAGATTCAAAAATAATTTTCAAATTTGTAAAAGAAAAATTGAAAAAGACAAAATTAAAAAATAATAAAAATACATTCAAATATATTTATAAAATTCGAATTTAAAGTTAAAAATAAAAAACTACAAAAATATTTTTTATTTTTAAATAATATTTATATTTATATATCTATAAAAGAAGATTATAAGAGTATTTTGCCTCTTTAATGAATAATGTTTTTTTGAAAATGTCCCTTTAATAAAGGTAAACATGATTAATGGTATCATTAATGTGGTAAAAGTGAAATTTTTCCAATCAAGCTAATAGTCATTTATAAATGAGACTAAAATGGGTTATTCTTATAGATTGGTACAAACTTATTCAGGAAAAAAATTCAAATAATTATTTTTTCTGGTCGTTGTCACTTTTCAGTATGGCACCATCAAAACAAGGAGGCATGGGGAGATCTGACATCTAATTTTTGCATTTATACCAAATAATTACTGCTTTTGAAATGATTAAATTTCCTTATTCTAAAAATATGATGTCTTGGGTAGGAAAAAAAAACATACTCAACTAAGGCTCCGAAAGGTAACAATGGTTTGAGTGATGCAGGACAAGCGGATTGGATACTACGGTACGGTTTGACTAAGGTTTATATAAGAGAAATGCATGATGCGGAACAACGGCAGTTCATCTAAAGAAGCGGTTCAAAACAAAGTATGAATGGTGACATGTAAAATAAATAGTGTAACAACGGGATACATATAATATATTTATTTTTACAACTAAAAAATCAGGTATACTCTTTTATTTTTAAAATTATTTTATTTATATCAATTTGAAATTTAATATGCTATTACTAGATGTATAGCAAATTATTTTATTTTAAAAAAATTATAATTGTGCTATTTGTCTTTAAACAAAATTAAATTAAATTATCAGAAAACATTTTTATTTATTTTTTTTAAAAATATAATTAAGATATCAGTGATAAAATATTATAATTATAATTTATAAATATATATCATATATCTGAAAAACCTTACAAATCATATTCAAATATTTCCTCATCTAAAATAGTGTATTTTCAAATTTCAAAACTGCAACTAGGAATGCACATGTATCCGGAAACAAATCGAAGTAAACCAAAAAACGAGACTCGGTTGAGTTTGGATCCCATCAATTATACTAGTGAATCCTATATCTCTAGAACTGGAAAGTCGGAACCGAACTGGAACCTAAAAGAGAACCAACCCGAAATTGCACCGGGAACCGAATAGGTACCTGAATTATATAATATATTTATATTTTACAAACTAAAATAATACTAATATAATTTTTAATATATATTTTATTTAAAAATATATTTCATATTTCACTACTGAAATTTTATTGTTAATGTGAATAGAGTCAAAATTGCACCATTTGTTGTTTAAACAAAATTAAATAGATTGTAGTATTTAATATCATTTTAAAGTAAATTTATAATTATTTGATAAATATAAATACTTTAGCATAATTAATGTTATTAACTATATGATACATATTTAGACTTTAAATTATGTATATTATATTGATAGCATTTGTGTTTTTAAAAAAATTAAAAAGAGTATAAATAATTTCATTGACAAGGGTCTATTTAACAGACAACACCATATGACACTCCTTTCGTATCTAGGTGCGGTCCGTCTTCTGCTCTTTCCCGCTTGACTTTTTCTTTTTAATTTATTATTATTTTATTTATAAAATCAGAAACACAAAAATAGATGAATGGCGACATATTTTTTTGTCCCGCAATGCGTTTCTTTTGAATGCTGTAAACACTCATAGCCTAAGATCTCTACTAGAACGACCTCTAAAAAACAAGAAATAGTAAATCGGAAATCTCCTCAAACTCTAGGTGAGGTGGTAGGGCTCATAAAATGCTAATTATGAGATGGGTGAGAATGATTTTTTTACATTCAGATATGCACATATGAAATTGGGTGGTTGGAGAAACCTAATGTTGATCACAAAGATGTGTTCAGTGATTGCTACTTAGTGGAATAATGTGGAGACTGGTTTATGATAAATATTGAGAACATCAACTTTCTCATTTAAACGGAAAATTTTCCAGCTCACAAACGCACTATTTTAATTTTCTTCTTTTAGTTAGACATAAATAAATATTATATTTTTGGTTACCAAATCATTTTAGAATGTTTTGTGAAAATTCAATCATATAGTTATGTTTAACAGTTACCTTTGACGGATAGAAATGTTTCATTAACACAAAATAACAGTTTTTTTGTTTGTTTCAGTATAAAAGTTGAGGACTAGAATAACGTAACTAAATGGCTCACTTACAAATTATACATTTTATCTTGATTTAAAATGTTTACTTAAACATATATGTTTTAGAAAGTTTAAAATGGATCAAGAGCTAAATAGTTGTTTCTCATTATTAGAAAACACACACTAATCTTCCATGTAGAAGACAGTAATAGGAACTTGGTCATGAATAATTTGTATAGATATCCATAATGGAAGTTGATATCCCAAAATGGTTATAACCATTCTAATGTGTGATACAAACCAAATGAATGGTCATAACTTAACATTTATTAGATGATTCAAGGTGATTAAAGAGAACTTACTTTAATTTTTAAAAATTATAAATTACATTGACGGCTTTTTTAGTTCTTGATTCATTTCTTAATTTATTTAAAACATGTATGCTTATGTAAGTCATTTAATCGAGATACCCACAAATATAATTTTGAAATAACCTAATTTTAAGTAAATCATTTTGATTTCAACTTTTAAAATGGAAAAAAATATATTAACAAGCCATTTTGGTTCTATCAAAAATCAACTATTGAATATAACTAACATAACTCAACTATTGAGGGGATTAAAATAGTATAGTCAATGAGAATATGAGATTATTCAGGTGTAAGTGAAAGTTGGGGAGTAAATGGAATACTGTGAGTTGTGAATTATTTTGTCAATTTTCCTATGTATATTTTTCATGTTTTGACACAATCATTAAACATATATTCCTTACCCACATACACAATCACATAAGAGAAAATAAACATCTCTCTCTCTCTCTCTCTCTCTCTCTCTCTCTCTCTCTCTCCTCTCTCTCTCTCTCTCTCTCTCTCTCTCTCTCTCTCTCTCTCACACACACACACACACACACAAAGATCAAATTTATATTTATTTTGAACCATAACCAATCTAACTCGGAAAATTATTAGTCAGACATGACTTGTTTTTTCCTGCCAGATCTACGCCAAAAAGACTCTCGATTACATTGATCTTATGTCTTTATTCGTAAAGAGATTCTGGTTATATAGGTATTTTAAAATTTAGCAATCATATCGACATATTGCATGCAAAGATATCCTAGCCTGGGAACTTCATCAATAATTTGTTTACAACGTCCTCCAAAAACCTTTGGCCGAGGTTTTCTAGTATTTGTGATATATGGTGTTTTTCACATCATTGTATATATGTTTTCATTTGTTTCAAGTCACTAACTCGTGTCAGTCTAGTCCTTTTTGATCTTTTACAGGTCTGGAGTTGGTAGAAGAGTGAAGAGAAAGTGCATGAAGAGAAGATGTCTTTTTGGAGCAATCCTGCGGATAACACTCAAGAAGAACAGTCATGAGACTGTTCTCAAGCGGAACAAGCAGACGGAGTGATCCCTAGATTGTTCCCGACGAATATGGAAACTCCTATTTCGGGAATTTAAGCCATGTTGCCATAATCTCTATTCTACCTATTGGCGCCTCCATATAAAAACGCCATATATCCTATTTTTATTACTTACGCTAGTTTTTACAAGAGAACTCTTAGCTTTTGCGATCTGCAACTTGTAAGGGAGAAGAATCCATTCTCTCATAGAGAAGATCATCTGAACCCTTTATTTTCTACTCTGTTCTTATGCAATTTTATTCAGGATTTATGTCTTTGATTGTTTGCATCATGATCGAGTAGTGACCTTGATCGCCTAGGGTTTTTAGGGTGTTGAGACATGAGCTAAACATAGATAAGCGATTTAATAACTGTTCTTCATTCATAATGTTCTTAAAGCTTTCATTAATCTGATCACTTGATGTTAGATCTTAACTTCATCACTTAGTTAACCGCTTAGGAGATAACTTGACATGTATTGAATGAGCTTAATATCCCTAATCAGCGAAAGTAGATATTAGGGTAGTAAGTGAACTGAACGGACCTATTCTCTAAGGCTTGCAATTGATTCTCATCTCAACGACAGTTAGATGGTGAGATCGATCTGCAAAGCGATCACTACCATGACAGTAGAGTGTTCCAGCTGAGTGATCCGAGTTTTAGAAAGCACTTCATCGCGCTTGAATAATTGTTTGGCTCCAATTCAACACCCAATGAAATACCCTAGGCTAGCTCTTGTTAAATTGAATCAATCTATTGTTTTCTTGTTTCCTATTGTCACTTTATAAACCAAAACCAAATATTCTTCTTAACTTGATTTCGGAACTCATAGAACAAGAGTGTAGGCTGGTCCTCTGGAATTGAATCTCAAGTACTATAATTACAACTGTTAACTTGGCAGTAGAAAAGATTCATTTTTAGTGTATCAAGTTTTGGCGCCGTTGCGACGGGGACCAGATTTTACCTCTATTTTTCGGTTTCATATCTAGTCTAAGATATCTAACTCGCTTTTATTTCTTTGTTTCAGCTGATGATCCACGTGCATGACCAGTAGGCATACTCGGAGCAACACACAAGGACCATTGCATCAGCTTACCAACGAAGAACTAGCAGATTGGAACGACAGAACCGTCAACAGCCGAGATCTACGAACACCAACATGGGTGATCACCAGGATGATCTCACTGCTGCGTTTGCACTCATGAAACAGCAGATGCAACAAACAATCCAAGCGCAGCAAGCTGCCGCCGAGCAAGCAGCTCTGAACGCTGCAAATCAGCAGAACCAACCGGAGGAGGTTGTTCCGATTGGCCAGAGAAATCTACTGCGTAATCTGCCTGCTACGCGATTTGCCATCAACCCTCCCCCGCGCACTAGGCAAGACTTTGAGATCAAGCCAGCCTTGATAAGTCTGGTGCAAAGGAAGATCTTCAATGGACTTCCTGCTGAAATACCGATGGACCATATTGAGCACTTTGAGAAGATGTGTGGTTTCACTAAAGCGAATGGAGTACCACCCGATTTCATCAAGTGTACTCTGTTCCCTTTCTCGCTTGATGGGAAGGCTGCTCGCTGGCTAGATTCCCTACCTACTGGATCACTCACCACTTGGGAACAAGTTCGATCTGCTTTCTTGAGTCACTTCTACACGAAATCAAAGACAGTAGCTCTGAGACAGAAGATCGCGACCTTCAAACAGCTAGCAGACGAGCCGTTCTGTGATGCATGGGAGCGATTTAATGTCTACCGCAGAGAGTGCCCACATCATGGTTTTGAGGAAGACTACCTGCTTGGAGTGTTCTACGATGGAGTAGGCTGGGAGTACAAGAACGCTTTAAACTCAGCCAGTAATGGAGACTTCATGACCCAGTCCACTCAAGGTGCCTTCGCACTGATTGAGAACACGGCCTCAAGCTCAGCTGATAACAACCGTGAGACTGATCGCACTCAGAAGGTGAACAGCATCGACAACAACAAGATTGATGAGCTCTCTGCAAAAGTCGATCAGCTGATTAAGAGTAATCAGAACCAGGTCTTCATCATGGAAGAATCCCCTCAGGATAAAGCAACTGCGGAAGCTACATCAGAGGCAGATCAGTCGGCTGAGGATTAACATGAAGTGAGCTATGTGAATGGGCAAAGATGGCAGTTCAAGAACTATCACCCGAACCCTAACGTGAGGAACAATCCCCACCTGTTCAACAACCCTAAGCCAGACGGTAACCAAGATAATGCTCAAGGCAACCATGGTCAGAACAGTGGATACCAAAGGCCGTATGGTAATCAGGGAAGAACCTTTGTCCTCAGCCCAGCTCAGAATGCCCAGTTCCACAGCCAGAAACAACCGGTTAATCAGTAGGCTGCACAACCAGCTCAGACTGCTCTGCATGATGATATGAAGAGCCTCACAAAAATGATGAGCCATCTGCTCCAAGGACAGCAGATCCAGGGAAAAGCACTGAACCAGGTCACAAATGACATCAACATCAGAATGAATCATATGTTCAATGACCTGAGTGCCAAGTATGAAATTTTCTCAAGCCATATGAGACAGATGGATATTCAGATTGCTCAGACTGCTGAGAGTGTGAAGAGACAGCAAGGAACTCTCCCAGGAAAAATAGATAAGAACCCCAAGGAGTGCAATGCAGTAGCTCTAAGGAGTGGGAAGCAATTGCATGATCTGAACACCAGGAGATTCACATCGGCTGAGAAAGGGAAGCAGAAGGAGTCAGATCAACCGCCAGAAGCTGTACCTACAGATGAGGAAGAGGCAGAACTACCAACTGAGTCTGTTCCGACTGATGCAGAGCGACCCACTGGGGTTGTTCCACCGACTGCGGCACCTTCCCCTGCTCGTTAGTATGTGCCAAAGGTACCCTACCCTGTTCTGGCTAAGGTTACACGCAAGGATAAGGAGGAGATGAAGTGCAGGAAGATGCTGGAAGTCCTAACTGTCAGGCTCTCTCTGATGAGTGCGATCCAGATGATACCATCCATCCGTAGCTTTGTGAAGGGACTGATCTCTGGGAAGATATCTGATGACAGCGAGTTCATGATTGTCTCTAAGGAATGCAGTGCAGTGCTCCAAAACAAAAGGATCAAGAAACTGGGTGATCCGGAAACATTTGTCCTCTCGGTTCAGATTGGGAGAACAATCTTCTCATGCTCACTGGTTGTTCTAGGGTCAAGCATAAACCTCATGCCCTATTCTGTGGCTAAGCGCCTTGGATACACGGACTTCAAGCCTACCAGGATGTCCCTAGTGTTTGTTGATCGATCTGTGAAGTCTTCAGTTGGAATCCTTGAAGATCTTCAAGTTCTGGTTGGGAACACACTTGTCCATGCCGATTTCGTTGTTTTGGAACTCGAGGAAGAGTCAAAGGATCCCCTGATCCTGGGCAGACCATTCCTATGCACTGTTGGAGCTATCATTGATGTCCGACAAGGAAAGATTGATCTCCATCTTGGAGACATTGTGATGAAGTTTGAGATGAATCAGATGCTCAAGAAACCGATGCTGGATGGACAAACCTTCAATGTCCAAGAAGGGAATGATCCGTTAGAGCCGCATGAGGGAATGATTGAGGAAATTCTCATCTCCTCTTGAACTCGCCTTAGTCAGAGCTGAAGCCGAGCATAGCTTATAGAGTGTTGATGCTGATGCCTATGCCAAGATCCTGGATTCAGCCAGGAGTATTGAGAGGATGGTGGCGAATCTAAGTCTGGGAGAGAACAGCGAGCCCAGAAAATCAGCTGGAACAACCGCGCCTCAGAACCCGTCTGTTCCGGCAGCACAGACCGATGACTCATGGAGCGAGCTCAAAGATCCAAAGGTAGAGCTCAAATCCCTTTCCAAGGTACTCAAGTATGCTTTTCTTGGACTCAATTCTACATAACCTGTCATTGTGAACGCTGACTTGAACAATGCCGAGACTGCTCTGCTTTTGTGTGAACTGAGAAAATATCGAAAGGCATTAGGTTATTCTCTAGCTGACATACCTAGCATTTCACCTGATCAGTGCATGCATAGAATACACATAGAAGATGAATCGATGACTTCTGTAGAACATCAGAGGAGGTTAAACCCAAATCTAAAAGATGTTGTAAAGAAAGAATAATGAAACTTCTAGAAGCTGGTGTAATCTATGCGATCTCTGATAGTAAGTGGGTTAATCATGTTCATGTAGTGCCTAAGAAAGGTGGGATCACTGTGGTAACAAATGAAAAGAATGAATTGATCCCTACTAGAACAGTTACTGGTCATCGCATGTGCATTGATTTTCGTAAGTTGAATGCTGCGACTCGCAAGGATCATTTCTCACTTCTTTTCATTGATCAGATGCTTGAGAGATTGGCTAGCCACCTTTACTATTGCTTTTTAGATGGTTATTCAGGTTTCTTTCATATTCCCATCCACCCAGACAATCAGGAGAAGACGACGTTCACATGCCCATATGGAACATATGCATACAGGAGGATGCCCTTCGGCTTGTGCAATGCTCCAGCGACCTTCCAATGCTGCATGATGTCGATTTTTACTGATCTAATCGAAGACATGATGGAGGTTTTCATGGACGATTTCAGCGTCTATGGAAGCTCCTTTCATGTCTGTTTGTCAAACTTGTGTAGGGTGCTGAAGCGATGCAAGGAGAAGCATCTGGTGCCATCTGGTGCTGAACTGGGAGAAATGCCACTTCATGGTCAGAGATGGGATTGTTCTGGGACACAAGATATCAGAGAAAGACATTGAGGTGGACAAGGCAAAAATCGAGGTCCTGATGAGTCTGCAGCCACCAACTTCGGTGGAGGGAATAAGGAGTTTCTTGGGACACACTGGTTTCTATAGGAGGTTCATCCAGGACTTCTCTAAGATCGCGAGACCACTCACTCGGTTGCTCTGCAAAGAAGCTCAGTTCGCCTTTGACAGTGACTGCCTTGCCGCATTCCACACGATCAAGGGAGCTCTACTCAGTGCACCGATTGTTCAACCTCCAGACTGGGATCTTCCTTTGAGATATGACAGACGCGAGGGACTATGCAGTTGGAGCAGTCCTTGGACAGCGTAAAGACAAGAAGCTGCACGTGATATACTATGCGAGCATAACTTTGGATGAAGCTCATTGTCGATACGCAACCACAGAGAAAGAGCTCCTTGCCATCGTATTCGCTTCTGAGAAGGTCAGATCCTACCTAGTTGGATCGAAGGTGATCGTCCACACAAACCACGCGGCTCTTAAGTACCTACTCACGAAGAAGGATGCTAAACCACGGCTCTTAAGATGGATTCTCTTGCTCGAACAATTTGATCTAGAGATAAGAGACAAGAAAGGAGTTGATAATGGAGTGGCAGATCATCTCTCCAGGATGAAAGTGTCAGATGAGACAGTTCTTGACGAGGAACAACCGATGGAATACGCTAATGCGATTGGTCTGTGCAACGTGGAACAGTCGTCACCTATCAACAAGGACTGTTTCCGCGTAGACGAAGCATTCGCTGCAGTGATCCAGAAGCAGTACCTGAATCTTCCATGGTTTGATGAGATTGCCAACTTCCTGGCAGCTGAGAAGGAACCTCTGAGGTTCATTGGGAATGAGAAGAGGAAATTTCTAAGGAAAGCAAGGCACTACTTCTGGGATGAGCCGTATATGTATCGGTAAGGCAAGGATGAGATCTTCAGAAAGTGTGTTCCAGAAGCTGATATTCCAGGGATTCTTCATCACTGTTACAGTTCCTCTTATGCTGGTCACTTTGCCACCATCAAGACAGTTTCCAAGATCCTCCAAGCCGGTTTCTGGTGGCCCACTATGTTCAGGGATGCCCACGCTTTCATATCACGATGCAATGCATGCCGAAGGATGGGGAGTATAAGCAAGAAGAATGAGATGCCTCAGAACTACATCTTGGAAGTTGAAGTGTTCGACTGTTGGGGGATCGATTTCATGGGACCATTCCCAGTCTCTCACAAGAATGAGTACATCTTGGTTGTTGTGTATGTCTCCAAGTGGGTAGAAGCGATTGCTAGTCCAACCAATGATGCGCGAGTTGTAACCAAGATATTCACCTCCATCATCTTTCCAAGATTTAGAGAGCCTAGAGTGGTTATAAGCGATAGTGGAACTCACTTCATCAATAAGTTGTTCCAAGGATTTCTGAGCAAAAATGGCGTGAAACACAAAGTTGCAACCGCCTATTATCCCCAAACAAGTGGTCAAGTGGAAGTTTCCAACAGAGATATCAAGAACATCCTGCAGAAGACTGTCAACACCACCCGTAAGGACTGGTCCCTCAAGATTGACGATGCTCTTTGGGCGTACAGAACTGCCTACGAGACCCCATTAGGGTCCACTCCCTATCATCTGGTCTATGGCAAGGCGTGCCACCTTCCTGTTGAGCTCGAGTACAATGCGGCTTGGGCTGTCAAACTACTCAACTTCGACATCAAACCCGCCAAGGAGAGGCGAACAATTCAGATCCATGAGTTAGAGGTGATCAGGCATCTGGCCTATGAGAGCTCTAAGATCTACAAGGAAAAGACCAAGGCATTCCATGACAAACAGATCATCAGCAAAAGCTTTGCTCCGAATGATCAGGTCTTACTCTTCAACTTTAGGGTTAAGTTGTTCCCTGGAAAGCTTAAGTCCAGATGGTCTGGACCTTTCACCATCAAGGAGGTTCGCCCCTATGGAGCTGTTGTGTTGCTGGACACAAGAGGTGTAGAATTTGTTGTCAATGGTCATCGTCTCAAGCCATATCTTACTCAACAATCGCTGAAGGTGTAGAGATACCCTTAAGCGATCCCCCTCAAGCCTAATCGGCTCATTGAAGTCAAGCTAGTGACAGAAAACAAGCGCTTGGTGGGAGGCAACCCACTGGTGAGTGTAAATATTGCTTGTTTTTGTTTTTATTATTTTTAGGAACTAATTTGCAGGTTGAAAATCAAGAAAATTCGAGACCTTCTCAGGAGAACACTCCAGCGGTTGTTCCGTCGATTGTTCCCAGGTAAGTTCTCGACCAAAAAAAGGGAAGGGGAAGCGGTTAGGTTGGCCTATTTAATGCCCACTCACTCCACTCCCCCACTATCTCTCTCTCGCCGTAAACCACCCCCCCCTTAGAACCCTAAAATCGCGACCCCTCATCTCTCCATCTCTCCCGTTGATTTTTGGTTCTAACCTCTTGGAATTCTCTAGAGATCAGTTTGTTTTACAGGAATCACCACTCCAATCAAGGTAACCACTAAATATTTCTTCCTCTTCGCGCATGCAAATCACGATTTGGGAGTGTCTTCTCGGATACTCTCTTCCCTTTATGCTTTGCAATTTGGTCCTAGATTGTAGCTCTTGATTTTATATTTGCTACTAGGATTGAATTGGTGATTGATTTCAAATGGGATAGGAACCGATTTGTGGATTGTGATTCTTGATGCTTGCGATTTGTGTTGTCAAGATTGGAAGTGTGTAGGTTGTTTAGAAATCAATGGACTTGAGTGAAATATAAGGATTGGTTTGTTCCATCATTTCTAGAACAACCAATGAACTGTGCTGATTTGGGATATAGCTTTTGTTTTTAATATGCCTCCACGCACGAGACACCCAAAAGCGATCAAGAGCACACCTCCTCCATGCGCGAGAGCTCCGCCTGGTTACCCATGGCCAAACAAGGATGAGGGTGAAGCGATCAACGTCAATGACCCAATGATTCCTGACTACGATGTTGAGGGATGGGACAAGGATTCAGCAGCAAGGTACAACCCGCTTCTCGCAGCAGAGATCTTGCCCACGCGATTCGCGCACCAGGAGACCTTAGCTACTCTCGGCCTAGAAACTGAAGTGTTTGACACGCTCGATGCAATGGGCCTTGCTCCTCTCTGTTTCCAAGGTCAGGTTCTCTACCCGAACTTCACTGCGCCTACTTACGAGAACTGCTCCGTCTCTTTCATGACTGACTGCAAGTTCTGCTCCATCTCTCTCAACGATCTGAATGAGCTACTCGAGATTGCGGACACACCTAGAGGGGTGTCAGTGGAGAAGAAGTTTAAGCCGACATACACCTTTTGGGATCTCATTGCAGCCGGCAAGTTCACCTCTCGCAAGGCCTACCATTCGCAGATCCGGAACCCCACTCTGCGGATCATCGCCAAGATCGTGTCAAACATCCTGTTCGCGAAGGAGTACACCTCCAAAATTACGAATGGATAGCTCCAGTTTCTCTACACATGGCTTGAGGACGAGGTGCACAGAGACAAGCTGGTACCGATCCAGGAAGTCAAGACCAACCCAGGGTTCCATCTCATCTCCATGTTCGCTGAGCGCAGAGACGCCTTGGTCCGAACAGATGACAAGAAAGATCGTTGCAGCAGTCTGTTCACTCCCTTGTTCCAGCGCTTCAACATCAACCTCAGCTCCTACACGGATATTTCTGAGATTGAGTACATAGATACTCCTTATCTGATCGCATGCCACATCTTGCGCGACGAGAACACCTACAAGTTTGCTAACAAAGAAGGGAACCCTCTGTACTGCAAGCTCCCTATGCCTGGGTTCACAGACTTCTTATGTCTGGAGGACATTGTGTTCCTGCCTAATGTGGAGCACCTCTGCGATGATCCCCGTGCGCCACCAGCAAATGATGATGATGATATGGACGATGTGGAGCATGTTACTCCACCGGCTGATGGTGAGTACGACCTGGAGGACTTCACTGATGTGACTGATGATCACGCCTACAGACGCTGGATGGTGGATTCCCAGAAGAAGAACAACAGCCTCTTGAAGAGGATACTCAGGGCGATCACAAGCGACAGCATTGGAGGCCAAGAGGAGCACACACCGCAGAGCACGAGGCGCCCATGCAAGGAACAAGCCGGCACATCCACTGGAAGAGAGAGACTTCCGAGGAACAGGAGGACATCTGGTCACTCCGCTAGCGGCGATTCAGACTGAGTCCGAAAGGACTATTTCTATCCCTTTGTCTTATCCATCTGAACTATTTATTTTTCATGTTATTTGCTTCTGTTTGGTGTGTTTTAGGTTCCTCTGATTTATTTTCACAACCAGGGATGGTGTGAACTAAGTCTGGGGAAGTGATTGTACATTATTCGCTTGTGTACTTTTCGAGTCAGTCCTTTGTGTCATTTTAATGTTTTTATCGAGTCAGTTTTTAGGATCGAGTCAGTTAAAACTATTGTGGGAATCAGAACCTTATTGTGTGATGCTCTTTTAACCACCTAGTGCTTTAACCTTCTTATTCAGTGACCTTAGCAGTGATGAAAGACCCACACATAGACATGGAACACCCTGACTTATCTAATTTGACACTCCAGAAGTTCTATACCGATCAGGTTACACTGGGCTGACTTAACTCCACTTTATCTGAACCTAATGTGGACTTTAATTCTTCTTGTCATGGGCACTCGATCAGGGGAGAATGAGAATTACACTCAGGACTTCTTATCCGATTTTATCCCTTTTGTTGTTTCTGAGTGGCTAGCTCATCTTTAACTAGTTCCCACCTTGAATCCTAACCTTTTGTTCCACCCTCATGCATTTGCTTTTCTAGTACTTTATGTGCAGATATGTGCAAAAAGGTCGGAGAGGAAAGGATCGACACAATTCTTACTCATTATTGCTCACACAGTGAAGGCAGAACAATCAGTGCAGACAAGAGAACAATCAATGAGAGAATGTTCCGATACCAGAGAGAACAACGAAAAAGGAAGTGGCTAGAACGAACCAGGATGAATCACCAGTGGCATCACGTAAATCACATGTTACCTCCTTCCTGGTCACCCCATCATCTTGTATTTGTGTATATATATATAAAAATAAAATAAAAAAGAAAGAAAAGAAAAAGAAAGTTTTTGTTTTTGCTTTTGTTTACTGGTGACGAGAAGGGGAAGAATCCATGATGCATGCCACTGAGGAAGTTGAGATAGTAATGGTGGTTTCAGTGAAGTGTTCTGAAGGGAAGTTGAATCGCGCAGAGCAGTCCTATGATCGATCTATCAGAGAGCAGTCCGACTAGCAGAGATGAGTAAGGACTGTGGACCTCAATGGAGCCGTCCTCTCACGACCATTTGTGCGATATCCTGCATCCGCTCTTGGTAACCCCTAAACACTCTTGAACTCCACCATAAAAGTTAGCATGTTTTATACCTTGCCCGTTCTCCCTGAGTAGAGCCTGTGACAAGAAGCTCACGCTGATCTTAATTGAACATAAGGAGTTTTGTCTCGAAAGTGTTGCCTTTTCAGGTTGAGATTTAGAGTAAGGAGCCGATCTTCGAACAGCGATCAAGGGGTTCTCAGTAAGTGTGTGTGGTCCTAATCTACAGCTTGTATGGTTCAGAGATTTGTGGTAAGAGTATGGTTGCTGAGAATAAGCGAGTTCCCACGCTTTCAAACCTTTCTCCCTGTTCTTGGTACTTGCCTTGTTCGAGGACAAACAAGGATCTAAGTCTGGGGGAATTGATATATGGTGTTTCACATCATTGTATATATGTTTTCATTTGTTTCAAGTCACTAATTCGTGTCAGTCTAGTCATTTTTTATCTTTTACAGGTCTGGAGTTGGTAGAAGAGTGAATAGAAGGTGCATGAAGAGAAGATGTCTTTTGGAGCAATCCTGCGGAGAACACTCAAGAAGAACAGTCCCGAGACTGTTCTCAAGCGGAACAAGCAGACGGAGTGATCCCTAGATTGTTCCCGACGAATATGGAAACTTCTATTTCGGGAATTTAAGCCATGTTACCCTAATCTCTATTCCACCTATTGGCGCCTCCATATAAAAACACCACCTATCCTATTTTTATTACTTACGCTAGTTTTTACCAGAGAACTCTTAGCTTTTGCGATCTGCAACTTGTAAGGGAGAAGAATTCATTCTCTCATAGAGAAGATCATTTGAACCCTTTTGTTTTCTACTCTGTTCTTATGCAATTTTATTCAGGATTTATGTCTTTGATTGTTTGCATCATGATCGAGTAGTGATCTTGCTCGTCTATGGTTTTTAGGGTGTTGAGACATGAGCTCAACATAGATAAGCGATTTAATAACTGTTCTTCATTCATACTGTTCTTAAAGCTTTCATTAATCTGATCACTTGATGTTAGATTATAAGTTCATCACCTAGTTAACCGCTTAGGAGATAACTTGACATGTATTGAATGAGCTTAATATCCCTAATCAGAGAAAGTAGATATTAGGGTCGTAAGTGAACTGATCGGACCTGTACTCTAAGGCTTGCAATCGATTCTCATCTCAACGACAGTTAGATGGTGAGATCGATCTGCAAAGCGATCAGTACCACGACATTGGAGTGTTCCAGCTGAGTGATCCGAGTTGTAGAAAGCACTTCATTGCGCTTGAATAATTGTTTGGCTCCAATTCAACACCCAATGAAATACCTTAGGCTAGCTCTTGTTAAATTGAATCAATCTATTGTTTTCTTGTTTCCTATTGTCACTTTATAAAACAAAACAAAATCTTCTTCTTAGCTTGATTTCGGAACTCATAGAACTAGAGTGTAGGCTGGTCTTCTGGAATTGAATCTTAAGTACTATAATTACAACTGTTAATTTGGCAGTAGCAAAGATTCATTTTTAGTGTATCAATTTGTTACAATCATTTTTTCTTTAAGTCGTCTAGACATAACTTAATTCAAATTTTCTGCATGTTCCACGATAATAACTTGGTGATGTGTAGCAGAAAACTGTTTTCATGTCGCCTTCCACCTCCACTGTGTTATATCAACCTCAAAAGATTACTAGACTATAAAATTATTTAGATAAACAATGGAATACACCAAATTACCTTTAACATTGTTTAAAATGGGAAATGTGAGAACACAAGAAACCATAAACATAACACTGTGTCTCATGACTGAAAATGAGGAAATACTTAAAACAAATAAATTTCTAGTTTTTGACATGTGCTTTAAAAGCGCGGGATTTTATTATATGAAAAATTATAATTTGAAATAGATATACAATAATGTATAAAAAATTAAGATTATATGTTTATTGATCCTAATATAATCAAATAGATATACAATAATGTATACTTTAAAGCGCAGAATTATTTTTTCTGTTAAATGATTGTTAAAATTTTATGTAATAAATTTATAATTTTATCTATAATTTGTATATGTATATGAAATTTATTATAGTAGTAAGATAAATTTTCTATTGTGATATCTTTCAAATAAAATTTATGTTGGATTGATATAAAATTAACATATAATTTTTTTGGTCTTATTTCATCTAGGTTTAGCCATATTTTCTAATAGTGTTAATTAAATTTAGTTTTTATTTATATTTTAATATATATTAAACAGAGTGGAACCAATTATATAAGAAATGATAGGCCAAATTTAAATTAACACCAATGACTACCTAATTGATACCTAAATAAAACAATGAAACTTCATTACCTGCCACAGAAAAAAGTATTCTATCTGATTTAGTACCATAACGCTTTCTAAAATCTTTTGGAACTACATAATATAGACTCTAGTAAAAACATTTATAAGAACCTCATGTGAAAAAAGTTTTTAAGAAAATGAATTCAAACTCAAACATTGATGTTACATAAACCGAACATTCATAGAGAAAAGTAAATACAAAAGGAAAACCTGAATGAAAGTACATTGACAATCCAAATGGCGACTATTTTCGAAAAATAGTTTTAGTATTTTATAATAAACAATAAATTTACTGATTTGAGGTTTTGATGCTTAACATCAAAAGAGTGGGAAGTTCCTTAAAACCCAAAATGGTTTTCTCCTGAACAATGCTTTTTTATCATTGTAGTGTTCAAATTGAATAATCCTATCAAAAAGCTTGCCATATGAACACAACTCCATTAATTTACAAAGAAAATGAACACAAATTCATCACAAAATGCATCCCCATAATTATAGGAAATATGTAATCGACAAATTTATATTATAAGAAAAGATTGTTTGTAGAATAAATTAGGATACTTTAAAAATTGTAGAAGATTTAGAATTATGGTAACAATATTATTTATGGTTATGTATTAAATGCTGAAAACTTATTGTTTAAATGATAAATGTAATTTTTGAATTAATTACGATTATTAATTAGATGATTTTATATTAAATACTTTAATATAGGATAATTGATCATATAATATATATACCACTTATACAAATTTTTATTTATTTAAAGACCTCTTAATATTATATATAAGAATATCTACATCTATATTTTGAAAGAGCGAGATTGTTTTTTGTTGATAAAATTATTAACTCGTTTGTTTGATCAACAATAGAAATAAAAAATGTATTTATAAGAACCCGTTTGTACTTGATACATATTTTACATATTTAATCAAAAAACCTGTAAATATTAATGTAAAAATTTCTAACTCATTATTGCAGATTGATTTTGAAAAATTAAATTTTATTTTTAAATTTTTTAAATATTGATTTCAAAAATAGTTAAAATTTTATTAAAATTATAATTTAAACGCATATATTTGGTAAATTTATGTCATACTGATTTAGAAAATAAATTATTTCTATGATTTTTATAATATTTTCAATATTATTAGTAGCTGTAACATTAAAATAATAATTTTTGTTTAAAGTTAACAATATTTTATTAAATGTGATCTTTGTAATTTTTGTTTAATTAAAATTAACATTATGTGGTCATTTAATGATAATTGCAACACTATGAATATTTTAAAATATTTTAAAATCTTCTGCACTTTTTTTTAAATTGTAATCTAATTTCAGATGTTGAAAATATTTTTAAGTTTGCAAAATAGATCAAAACAATTATACAATCCTATAATCAAGGGCTAGTTAAAATATAAGATTTTATTGTTATTTGGTTATTTAAAAAAAAAACTTAAAACTAAATACTGTTGGATTAAATAGGTTTTTCTAGAATTAAATAGATTTGTTTAGATTTAAATAAAAAACCATATATTTTAATACATTAGTGGTATAGATCTGTAAATAGTTTCAAAGAGAAGGACACCTCAAAAGAAGCTTTCTGTTTTAATAGTATTTTGATTGTTTGTCTTACACTCCTATGAAATACAATATTCTTCTTTGACAATAATTCAGAATAAATACACTTAAAATAGGATAAAAATTGATATTTAAATTAAGGGAAAATTCCATAAAAATACCAAACTAAATTTGGTTAAGCTTTTTTAATACCCAAACTTTTTCACTATCCAGTTTAATACCTCAACTAATTATTTTGCTAATTTTATACCCAAACTTTTTAACACTGTACCCATTTTAATACTCAAACTTTATTTATTTAATAAAAATACTAATAAATTTCAAACAAAATTTAATAAAATCTCAAAAATCTAAGAAAAATATTTAAAAATTTAATTTTATTTTAAGATTTAGAAAAGAAGGTAAATAAACCATGGAAATTTATTTTTAAAGAAAATAAATGAATTTGAATGATAAAAATAATTTTCGATTTTTATTTAAGAAAACAAACTAAATACAGTATTTAAAACTTAGAAATTTATTACAAAATTTTAATTTAGTTATTTTATTTCTCCAAACACCAAAAAAAATTAGAATTTTCTGAGTTTATTGTAAATTTTAGAGTTTTTTTAAACTTTTATTTGAAACTTATTAGTATTTTTATTAAAATAAATAAAGTTCGGATATTAAAGTGGACACAGTTTTAAAAGTTTGGATATTTAAAATGAGCAAAATAATTAGTTGATGTATTAAAACTGTGTAGTAAAAAAGTTTGGGTATATTAAAAAGCTTAACAAAATTTAGTTCGAGTATTTTTATGATTTTTCCCTTAAATTAATTTCAGAAGAAATATAAATAAAAATTGAAGGTTGTAGATAAAAACTAGTCAACAGAATCACGAGATCAATGTTTTCCCTTAGAAATAATCTTCTCCAAGAAAAAGTAAGATTTAATTTTCCTTTAATTTTACAAAGTATGAAATAAAATTATCAAGTATGAAAAAAATGCAAAAAAATATGTAACTGAAAAATAAGCGAAATTGCTTGAAATACCATAAACTGGTTACACCTTTTCAAAAATACCCTAACATTTGATTTGTGGATTAGTGTTTCTTTTTTTACAGTTTAGTATTTAAGGGTGGGACTGGCTTATAAATGTTTTATAAATTATTTTTTTAAAAAAAATAAATTATTTAGAAGGGTTAGTTTAGAATTTTTCATACAAACTTAAAGTATTGATGAAAATGGTCATCCCAGGGTAAATTTGTGTTAGAAATTTTCTTTTACAATTGAAAATTTCCCAAAAATAAAACTATATAAACCAAACTAATAGTCATTTATAAATGAGATAATAAATAAGTTTATTCTTATACATTGGTTTTAAACTTATTCGGGAAAAAAATTAAAACAATTATTCTAAGTGGTCGTTATCCGTTTTAAGATCATTGTTAAAAAGAAATAAAAGTAATTTTAAGTTTAATTATTGGTGGATACAATAATATTATGCTTATTAAATTTTTAATAGTAAATTGGTTAAAGTAAAAATGAAATATGGTACAAGAAGAAAAGTGGTATGGTATTTTAGACAAATTCTCTAACCATAATCGCTTGCCTTAAATTTGTTTACCCTTTTGTTGTTTGTGGAGACCGTATCTACCTTCAACAATTTGATTTCTATTTATTTTCTAAAGAGAAATTAGGATGCATACCAAATAACTTGTGTGTTTTAGGGATCTACTAAATTCTACTGTTTATCCTTAGATTATTTGTTTTATGAACTCTACTGCCCCTATACTGGATAATGTCAAAACCTAAGCTACATGTAGACAAAATCTTGCAAAAGATCTTGTCCTCTGCACCAAATATTTTTCACTGAAAATATCTAAATTTTTGAAATTCAAAATTATTTCTTATCTTCCTCTTTCATATCTCTACTTGTAGTTAATACCCGACTATTTCAACTTCACTAATAATTTTTTGCATCAATTCCTTCTGATTATTTTTTGTTCAAATAATTCCTTCTGATTAAAAACATGAATTACAGTTGTCTATCCTCTGAAAATGAAAGGAATTGAAGAGGAAGCACTAACAAGTCCACTTACCGGGTTTTACAGCCTATTAGCTCATCTCCATCTCATTTTGTGTGCTCTGAAGTTTAGCTACAAGATTAATGAAAAAAATCATATTTATTTTTTTCCTCAATTGCCTCGGTTTATAGATTTATAGTTGAAAACAAGAGTTGTAAGTGCTTGAAGAAAAGGAGAAGTTAATCAGTTTGGAGAAAAAATAGAGAACATGCTAAAAGCAAGGATGATGCTTCTGGTACTTATTTCATAAGCTTCGTCGCAAAGATAGATGATGTTCAATCTTATGGAAACAGTCAGACCTCATATCACCAGCTGAAACCCAGATGATGACAAAAATAAGGATTTTTTTTTCACTTACACGGGTTATAAATAGCAAAACTATAATGTAAATTATGTTAGACGGCTACAATGATATTTTGGTACTGTCACAAACCACAGTTGATGGTTAAATTATTTATTAGCCAGGGTATTTAATGTTTATAGCTGGCTAACAATACTTGATAATCGTGTTTGTAAATAATTAAAAAAATTATAGTCCATTAGAAATCTCATTGTAATGTAAGTTATGTTAGCTGGCTACAACAATATTTGGTATTGTTACAAACCACAACAGATGGTTAAATAATTTATTAGCCATGGTATTTAATGTTTATAGCTGACTAATTTTTTTTTGTCATCGACTAGTACAGACTCATATAGACTCTGTAAACCAAACTGGTAACTCAGCATCCATGTGCACAACGAAGGACGTTTGTTTCCTAGCACAACATGCTAAGCTATCAGCCTTCGTATTCTGCGTGCGTGGTACGTGGACGATCTCTGAGCTGTGAAAGTTTTCTTGCAGGGTCTTTATATCTGCCAAATACACGATCTTCTGGTTCCGACACCATCTTCACCAATTGAGAACAATCTGTTGCAAACGTGACCCTAAACTGACGCAAATTCCGTATATATTCCATTGCCCAAAGTAATGCTTCCATTTCAAAGTGAAGTGGAGATAGTGAGGCCCTTACATTCCTTGCACCCATTAGACCCACATACCCTTCCAATGTACTATATCAAATGTTTATACCTGACTAATAACATTTGATAAACGTAGTTGTAAATAATTAGCTCTATATTATAATATTTATTCATATAATTAGATATATCTATGAATTAGTTTGTAAGATTCAGTGTTAGTCGGCTAACATATTTAATAACATATAACAACTTAGTGTTAGCCCTTCTAACATAATTGATAACATTAAGATTCATTGTTAACTAGCTAACAATTGCAATATATCCATGAATTAGTTTGCGAGATTCAGTGTTAGTCGGCTAACATATTTAATAACATTCGTTTAATTAGATTTGAAATCCATTGTTAAATGCTAACATATTTAATAACCCAATATGAACCTCATAACCCAAAACCTAATGTCTAATCCCTATTGTGTTTAAGATTTAGTCTTTTTGGGTTCAGGGTTTAGGGATTAGACATTAGGGTTTGGGTTCAAGGATTCCTATTGGGTTTAGGGTTTAGTATTTTGGGTTTCGGGTTTAGTGACTAGGGTTTGGGTTCTGGGTTCCTATTGGGTTTAGGGTTTAGGATTTAGTGACTAGGGTTTGGGTTCCGGACTTTCTGTTGGGTTTAGAGTTTAGTGTTTTGAGTTTAGAGTTTAGTATTCAGGGCATTGGACTTTTTTGTTTGAGTTACCGTTCATTAACCTATGTATCTTTAATATAGAAACAATCGAATTGGCCGGTCAACAATTACAACACTCCGATCATTCAAAAAGTATCCGGCTAAACGGAAATTTTAAACGTGTATATATTATATAAGATATCCAACAATTTGACATTACCAACAAATAAATATACATAACATTATGTGTATGTACATTTCATACAACCTAGCTATGCTCTTAACTTCTTATGGTTTAATGTATTGTATTATAGTGTCAAGGGTTTATGATCAATGGTTTAGGATCTAAGGTGTTGCTGTTGGTTTTAACTATCTTATGGTATTTTTTAGTGTTTATGCTCCAAGGTATTAGTGTTTAGGGCATAGGTTTAGTGACAAAAAAATAGTTAATAATGAATTCTATGAGTAGTTAATATTTTAAAGGAAAAATTGCAATAAACACACTTGAAAAGGAGAATAATAAATATTTGTGCACATTTTTTCAATCGTCTTAACTTGTTGTATTGTGTAAAAATCACTTAGTCTGACTGGTTGTATTGTCACATGAAATACATATACAACTAAACTTGTACGTTTTAAGTTAATATGTTACATACACAGTTACAAGAAAATTTAACCAAGCAAAACAATCTTATACCACACTAAAATGTCTGATAACCATTTTCCGAAACCTAATAAAACAACAGTAACTAATGTCCAACCACCATCAAAGGTTACAAAAAAGTTTAGCCTTCCAAAAACAAACTGAGTCCGAGTTAAATTTTACAATAACCGTCTCCCACAATCTGAAAAACATGGGTGTATTGGCATTGGTAGACGGCCGTAGTTTTGAATAGTTATGAAGTCCAATCCCTACAGAAAATAAGAAATAGAAATGCAATGAACATAACTTACAATATGTAAGTTTATTTTGGAAAAGAGTGTATTACAATATTTTTCCTTTTAAATCTATATTTACTTGGATATCTTTTTTATTAACTGTCCAATAGTATCACTTAGATAATACATATCAATCGCACAACCATAGACATACCAATTCACCAACCTCCTGAGGTCAAAAGAAAATTAGTACTAATACTAGATTCTGACCCGCACAGATGTGCGGAATTACTTATTATTTTATTTTATAATTGTTAAACTAAGATTTTATAATTTGATAATATTTTATAAACTTCGATCTTTAGATCGAACTGGAATTCCAGTTCGATCTTTAGATTGTATTTTTGTAATATTGTAATATATTATCTTTGATATTGTTACTGATATCAAATATTTGGTATAAATTGAAGTTGATATAAAAATAAAAAAATGCACAGTTTTAGGGATATATTTTTTTCAAGGATATTTTATATTTTAAATAATATATTTTGAATTTTGAATACATAAAATCTATCTAAAACTATATAGAATGATGTTGTTGAAATCTGTATTTTATAGCATGCTATATCTTTTTATGAACATACGATCGGATGTTCCATTGATGATATGTTTGGAAATATAATAGAGATTTTGGTATAAAATATGTGACATATTTAAGAAGAAGAAGTCGAGGTTATGTTGTAACTACATATGATATGGTTTTCATAAAAAAATATATCACAAGTCAAACGCTCTTAAAATTGGTCAAAACAATTTATAGATTTTTATTTTGATTTCATAGTCTATCCATGGAAGTTGACCAGATTGATAAGTTTTAAACTATAGATTTTAAAACGTTGATTCAGATGACACCAAAAAACCGTTTATGCAACTAAACCAATCTATCTATTAGATATGATTTTAATAAGTTCAATTTATTTTTCTTAGATCAACTGTTTGGTTCAGATTTAAAAATTTGGTTTGTTACTCAAAATTTTATCCAGACAATAATTGGTTTAGTTTAAATATTTTCAATAAATATTTTTTTGTTTGCTTCTGAAAGTAAGTGATGGAGGTTGTATTAGCAATTTAGCATACATGGAAAATTTTCAGGTAAATTCATTCTCATAATTTTTTTTTTTTAAGTTTTCATATTAGTAGAAATACATATATATCTAATATTACGTGTATGGTTTCTTGAAAGCATTCACACTTTGTGGAAATATAATACTGTGTTAAAAAGATTTTAAAGAATTATCATTGTACAGTTATATTGTCTTTTGACTGAAGAAATAATATTTGTATTTCTAATTAAGTCTATCTGATAATTTGCTGTAAAAAAAGTTGATCTAATTATCTATACTATTAAAGTAGCTGACACTTTTGGAACTTGCCCCTGAACTTTTTTAGTAAATGCAAAATAGTTCTACTTATTTACAAAACTGCACATTTCATTAACTTTTTAATTCAAACGAAATGGGCTACCGAATTTGTTTCAATGGGCTTCAAATGTCTACCTAACCCATTTTCGATTTTTAAACTAACCCATTTAAATTCTGACCCTATACCCTAAACTCTAATCTAACCCTAAACCCTATATACAAACCATCCAACCCTACGTTAATGCACTATTACAGTCGAAAATAATTTTATGAACCATAACTCAATTGAAATTAGTCCAATAGTAATACAAACCTATTATTTATTAACCTATAGTCACATAGTTGTTTTGTAGACCATTCAGAAAAGCATCAAAAATATTCAAACCAAACAATGTCAATGATCAATTGGAAGTTCACGGTTTTGTAATGTCAATGATCAAGCATCAAAAATACACGGTTTTGAATCCAATTGGAAGTTCGGGATATTTGTTTAAAATATAGCATTGAATATTCTCTCTAATAGTTCTATATTCTCTGTAATTGATACCAATTATTAATTATCAGAATAACACAATATAGAAACAAATATTAAAAGATCTTCCGATTTAATGTCATCGATTCAAAAGTAGCAACATAAAAACAGAAATTTATTATATTGTGGCTGCTTTACGGGATCATCACGCACAAAATCTCATATATGGTAACTTATTAATTAAATTTACCAATTTTTGAATCCTAAAAATAAATTCGATTATCAAGCAAACCCGAAAAAGATCACCGAATATACCACGAGCACAAATTAATTCTATTTTCCAAATACTAATCCTAAAATATAGTCTAACAGTAAATAATATCCCCCAACTTTCTCTCCAAGTTTCTCATAAACCTAATCACGTTACTTATTATTTAAATCAAAAAACAAAACTACAATCAGTGTAAACTACGTCATAACGGGTTAAATAAATAAAATCATATTACAGGTTAGAA
>NC_079513.1:5089027-5108583 GCF_000801105.2 Raphanus sativus | reverse complement strand
TCTCTCTCTCTCTCTCTCTCTCTCTCTCTCTCTCTCTCTCTCTCTCTCTCTCTCTCTCTCTCTCTCTCTCTCTCTCTCTCTCTCTCTCTCTCTCTCTATATCCCCTTATATATATGTACACACATAAGGTAATAAGAATTTGGATATTATTAGATAAACTTTATATTTATTTTGAACCATAACCAATCTAACTTGGAAAATTATTAATAAGACATGAGCTGTTTTTCCTGCTAGATCTACGCAAAAAGATCTCTATTACATTGATTTCATGTCTTTATTAGTAAAGAGATTATGCATATATATATTTTAAAATTTAGCAATCATATCGACATTCACATTGATGCATGCGAATATAACCTGGCTTGGGAGGATCATCAATACATTTGGTACATTGTACTCCCCATCCTTTTGGCACAGGTTTTCCAGTATTTGTTACACTCATCTTTTTCATGTCCTCTACACATAAATTAATTCCATTTTTTCCGCATGCTCCAGCATGATTGCTTGGTAATGATTTGCAGAAAAGCTTTTTCATGCCGGCTTCCACCTCTACTGTTTATATCAACCTCAAAAGATTAGTAAATTGTAAAATTCTTTAGATAAACACTGGATAATAAAAAAATTACCTTTAACATTATTTAAAATGAGAAATGTGAGAACACAAGAAACCATTAACATAACACTCTGTCTCATGGCTGAAAATGAGGAAATTCTTTTACAAAAAGGAATTATTGTTTCTTGTACACTCCTATGAAATACAATATTCTTCTTTGCCAGAAATTCAGAATAAATACCCTTAAAAGAGGATAAAAATAGATATTGAAATTAATCAGAAGAAATATAATTAAAATTGAAGGTGGAGATGAAAACTAGTAAACGAAATCGATGGGGTTGATGTTTTCCCTTTGAAATAATCTTATAAGAAAAATATAGATTTAGTTTTCTTTTACTCTTACCAGGTTTGATATTCAAATATTAAAAAAATTAACAATTATGAAAAAACTAAATTCAAGGAAATATGTAACTGAAAAAATAAAGTGAAATCGCTTGAAACATAAATTGGCTTCTAGTTTTCAAAAATATAATCAATCAAAAATACCTAACATTTGGATTTAGGGATTAATAATTCTTGTTTAGGTCTTAGTATTTAGGGGGTGGGATTGACATACAAATGTTTTATAAATTATTTAAAATATTTTAAATGATTTAGAAATGTTAGTTTAGTCTTTTTCATCACAAAATTAATGTATTTATGAAAATGGGTATTCTAGGGTAAAATTTGAAAGTGGTAGAAAATTTGTTAAAGAAATAAAAATTTCCCACAAACAAAACTATATAAATCAAGAGAAATGGCCAAAACTACCACATTCTTAATGGGAAAAAGGGCATTTAATTCTTCATCTATTTCAAATCGGCAATTTAAATACTCAACTATAGCTTGCACGATTTAATGCCCCAAGTATTAGTTGACTTGGCTAATTAAGGATTAATTAAGTCAGCAGTTAACTCATTAACGTTTGTCGTTAGTTTTAATTCACTCACTTACGACAAAATACAGAATCCCAAATTTGGAACCCTAATTTCGAAGAGACGACGACAGAAGCAATTCCGGCCAACACATAAGCGATTTCCGGCGAAATAATGGTGAAAACATTCACCGGAAAGGCAGGGGGATGGAGGAATAAGTATCCGATTCGAAGGGGAACCTCGAATCCCATAGTTCCTGATGTTTCCAATGTTGCTCAAGTTCCCGAAATTCCCGATGTGCCAAGAGTTCCTGAATTTCAACCTGCAACTGAATTGAAAGGTAAATTCAGTTGAACTTTTTATAGAATTTACTGATTCTTATTATTGATGTGTTTGTTTTTTTTTGGTTTAGAACACGAGATGAAGACTGTTCGTTTAGGACAGGACTTGAAGAGGGTAATGTTCGGGAAGAAGGGAATGTAGGTGAAGAAGTGATAGGCTATGTGGGTTTAGTGGAAGAAACAATGCAACGTGATGCTGAAGAAGAAACTGTGGCACCAAATCAGGAAGAAAAAACTATAGCAACAGACCATGAAGAAGAAGCTATGGCGTCAGGTCATAATTCTTCTGTTGAGGGAGATGATTGTGAAGTCATTGTTAAAGATATGGCTGGATATAGAGAGTCTGAGCTGGTGCTGCAATTAAATGATAGTGAGTATGTTGATGTACCAATTCATGAAGATGATCTTTTTAGAGAGGCTGCCTAGTGATGATAGTGGAGATGATATTTTGAACGACGATTTTATTCCGGATCCATTATCAGATGATGATTGTCAGGATGAAGAAGAAGAAGGAAGAGAATTCAACTATGGCGATGATGAGATTTTAGCTCTTGGGAAGACATTTAATAACGCTGAGGAGTTTAAGTTTGCTGTTCTTAAGTACTCACTGAAGACGCAATACGACATACAGTTTTATAAATCATCAGCTGACAGACTTGGAGCTCGCTGCACACAGCATAAAAAAAAAGAAAAATGTCGTTGGAGAGTATATTGTTCTTTCGAGAGAGGCAGGAACAAGCTTATGGTGAAAGTGTATTTGAATACACATATTTGTGTGAGGTCAGGTTATAAAAAGCTGCTGAAGTGTTGAACCATAGCGCAGCTATTTGAGGAGAGACTTCGAATCAATCCTAAAATCAAGTCTAAGGAGATGATTGATGAGATAAAAAGAGAGTACAATATGATTGTGTCTGAGGAACAATGCAGAAGAGCAAAGGCAGTGCTTGCAGCCAGAAGAAAGGTGGGTCATGAAATCCATTTCTCAAGACTTTGGGACTACCAGGAAGAGGTACTTAAATCTATTGTCGGATCTACTATGGAAATTGAGACAATTCCCGGTCCGGTTCCTGGAGGCAAGCAGAGGTTTCACCGGCTGTATATGTGTTTTGAGGCCTTGAAAACATCTTGGAAGGAAGCATGTAGACCCATTATAGGATTGGATGCTGCATTTATGAAGTGGGATATAAAAGGTCAAATGCTTGCCGCTGTTGGTAGGGATGGAGATAATAGGATTTTTCCAATAGCTTGGGCTGTGGTAGAAGTTGAGGATAATCCGAATTGGTTATGGTTTGTGCAACTACTGGAAAAAGATTTGGGTCTTGAAGATGGCGAGGCTATAACAATAATCTCAGACAAGCATTGGGTATGTTCATCACTTCTTTATGTATATATTAAGACTTCTCTGGTGTACTAAGGCTTGATTCTTCATTTGTACAGGGAATATTACATGCAGTACACGAAGAGCTTCCTCAGGCTGAACACAGAATGTGTGCTAGACACGTTCTAGAAAACTGGAAGAAGACAAATAAAGACATTGTCCTTGAGCGTCTATTCTGGAAAATAGCACGAAGCTACACACCAGCAGTGTTTCTGACCAACTTAGAGGCTCTCAAGAACTACAATCAGGGGGCTTATGACTCTCTTCAGTCTACTGGACCAATGACATGGTCTCGTGCCTACTTCAAGCTTGGATCTTGCTGCAACGACAACCTAAACAACCTCTCAGAATCATTCAACAGAAGTGTTAGAGAGTCTAGGAGGAAGCCTCTTCTTGATATGCTGACAGAGGTTAGGAGAAAAACCATGGTGAGAAACACAAAGGGAACCATTTTAACCAAGAGGTGCAAGAAAAGGTTCACTCCAAGAGCAGATAAAGTGATTGAGATGAACAGGCAGAAGGCTAAGGAGTGCATTAGATATATGACTACTGGACAGATTCATGAAATAAAGTATCATGATGATGCTTACACTGTCAATATGGCTGAGAAGACATGCGGTTGTGGCTATTGGCAATTGAATGGTTTACCTTATATGCATGCTATGTGTGTCATCACGGCAACAAGACTAGATCTTAATGAGTATGTCTCTGATATCTACTTGACATCAAAATGGCACCAGCTATATGCAGAAGGTATGAAGCCAGTTAAAGGGATGAAATTGTGGCCAAGATTAGGTCGGCTCCCAATTCTTCCACCACCTTCACGCTTCCACCAGGGAAGACCTAATGATTATGCTAGAAAGAGAGGTCCTCATGAGTCTTCTTCGAATCCTCACAAGCTTACCCGCCACGGTCGAGTTCCAACTTGCTCAAACTGTAGGAAGGAAGGCCATAACAAGACTAGGTGTCCTAATCCAGCTGCAGCTCCTCCACCAAAACGTCCTAGAGGTCGCCCACGGAAAAAACAGGTTTGAAATGGCTTACTTGCTTTTTCGAATGGCTTTATTCACTGACATTTGGTGCTTATTTAATGTAGGGAGGGTCTTCAAACTTGCAGCCGGGAGTTTCTCAAGGATCATCACAAATCCCACCTTCTCAATCATCACAAGGAGCATCACAAATTCCACCTTCTCAGTCATCACAAGGAGCATCACAATGACGGTTTGGGTTCTCCACATAACCATGTGTAGATGTGGTCTTCATGTTTATGCTATGTTGATGGGTAACTCTTTTTGCAAACTCTTTTTTTTGGACCACTTTTTTTTGTAAACTCAAAACCCAATCTACGGTGAAAGTTTATGAAAAACTTTGTATTGCAAAACTACCAAATGAAAATAATTTTAGGCTTAACTAATATTACAAAAGGTTATCCAATACACATAAAAGGTCTTACACGTTCATACATATTTTCTTACTACGAAACACATAAATTGTCTTACACTTTCATACATATTCCCTTACATTCTCTTACATTTTCTTCTTATCAAACACAAGTGAACTTTCACCTTGGTCAAACATCTTCTCAAAGAAGACAACAATGGCCACAACACACAAGCCACCAAAAAGCACAATGGTCTTTCTTTTGAATTTTTTCATCTCGTTTTTGCATCCTTGGATATCTTCTTTCAAGTTCTCGATCTGAAGCTTGAGGTCATTTATTAAAAACATCCCTTCAACCTTCAGCTCATTCACTTCTTCATATGTTCAATCCTCAACCCACTTGAACAAGTGACCATCCTGAAATACACATATGAAGATAAAGATGAAGAAAGATATCAATGGCTCACACATAAGAATAAGTAAATCTTACCGCTCGGGAATAAGTACATCGGAAATAAGGACATCCTGGATTAGCTATGGACTTTGATGTAAAGATCTTAACCAGACTTCCACAAACACATTTTTTTGGATATCCTGTCTCTCCATAAACGATTCCACAACTATATGAATCAATCATGCATTCTGGACCTAACTCCTCCTACACACATAGCCACCAACAGTAAAGTTCGAAATCTATCTTATACAAACACCTTTTAGTCTCATCATTCACTTGATTCTTCAAAATAGTGTCAAGAACATATGACTTACAGATTTTGATCCAGAAGAAATTTGAGCTGTTTCATGGCAAAGTTTCTTGTTCTTCTTGAATTTATTCATCACGTCGCCGGATTTGCTCTCTTATTTCGCCAGAAATCACCTCTAATGTCGCTGGAATCGCCTTCTCTCGAAATTAAGGTTCCAAATTGTAGATGTCGAGTTATGTTGTAAGTAAAAGAAATTAAAACTAACGACAAACGTTTAAAACTTAACTGTTGACTTTCGTAGTCTTTAATTGGCAAGGTCAACAATTAGTTGGGGCATTAAATCGCGCGAACCATAGTTCGGTATTAAAATTGCCGATTGCAAATACTTGGGGAATTAAATGCCCATTTTCCCCATTATTAATATCATTTTTCATGTTTAAAGAGGTAAATAACCACTTATAACACTAGTGTTAACTAATCTAGACTTAGGGTTTAGAGTTGAGAATTCAAGTTTTGGAATGTGAGATTTAGGATTTTAATAAATATATAAATAAATACCTATTTTTTTCTAAACATTTTTTAAAAATAAATTCAAAAATAATTTCCAACTTCTAAAATAAAATTTGCAAAAATAAAATTCAAAATAATAATAAAAAAGAAATTCAAAAAATATTTATCGAAATTCGAATTTAAAGTTAAAATAAATATTTTAGTTATAAATAATATTTATATTATATATATATAAAGCAAAGGGTATAAGAGTCTTTTTCCTCTTTAATGAATAAGATATTTTTAAAAATGTCCATTTAATAAAGTAAACATGATTAATGGTATCTTAATGTGGTAAAAATGAAATTTCCACATAAATGAGGAGATACTTAAAAATAAATAAATTATTGTTTATCTTACGCTCCTATGAAGTACAATATTCTTCTTTGCCTGCAATTCAGAATAAATACACTTAAAATAGGATTAAAATTAATAATCCCTCTGTTTCGCTATGTAAATAGTTTTGCTCAAAGCGCGGATATTAAAAATTTTTAACCTTTTCTAAAGCAGAAATAAAAACGTTTTTTTTTATTACACACAATCTGCCCCATTTAATCAGAGAGAGATTATTGTTAGTAATAAAATTAATAAAATTTTAAAGTAATCTTCGATATAGATAATATAGTGTCTTCAATTTATTTGTCGGGATGAAGCTCTCCATTATCATGGTGCATCTTATTCACGTCGAATGCCCGAGTGAACATATGCAAGTTTGATTGTGGTTTGTTGATTTTATTAAATATTTTCAGTTCCTTTTTCTTTTTCATTTTTTCTTCATTTTGATCCATAGTTTTATGAAGAAAAAATAGGTTGAAGAAAGCAAACCGAATAGAAAAAATAATGGAAGAAAGACAGAACTTACGTTTGTATTTATAGTGGATTAAGAAATATATTTTTTGGTAACTAATAAATGTTAGTTGGTTAGGTTTTACGTTTTAGTTTCTTTTGTGTTCTCTTTTGGGTTTTCTTTGCATGTTTTGAAGGGATGGAGAGAGACCCTGTGTTTCTCTTCAAATTCATTCCCACCAGTTTCAACTCTCCGTATCCGGGAGGTGGGAGCTTTGTCAGCTCTGCCGTCACCGGCTTTCTTTTCCGGGGTGAAGGTTCCATAGTCTTGCGTCGCCGGCTTTAGGTGGTTCCGATTTTGGAACGGGTATGGTGTTTAGAGCGGTTTATGGTTTCTGTGTTGTCGGCTTTGTTTTGATGGATGAGATCTCGAGATCGATGAAGCTCTTCGAAAGTAAGACGAAATAAGGTAGAATAGAGATGGTTCGTGGTTGTCAAGGCGTCAGTGGTGGTTCTGAAGGCTCGGGATGAGATCTCGAAACAGTTTCGATGGAGGCTCTCCACATTTATGAGCTCAGACCAGGAAAGGGTGTGTGGACTAGGTCCCGGTGTGTTCCGACGAAACTCGAGATGAGGCGTCTGGGACGCATGTTCATGCGTGCAGCTGTTAGGGTTTTCATCGGTTTGGGCTTTAGGCTCATTCCGTTCTTTTGTTTTGGCATTGTGTATGTGGGCCTCAAGTTTAGTTGTTCTATGGGCTTTTAATTTGTATTCTCAAGGTTTTAGTTGACTAACATTGTAAGTTGTATTCAAAAACATTGAAGACTAACAAATGCTTTTAAGTTTTCAGTGGAATATTATTTAAATTATTTTATTGCTTTGGGTTTTGAGAACACTTTATATTGTGAAACATTTTTTTTTCCTAAAACTACTTACATATAGAAACAGAAGGAGTATTTAAATTAATTCAGAAGAAACATAAACAAAAGTTAATGTGGAGATAAAAACTAGTCAACGAAATCGATGGGATCAATGTTTTCCCTTAGAAATAATCTTCCGAGAAAAAGTAAGATTTAACTTTCCTTTAGTTTTAAAAAGTTTGATACTTAAATATCAAATAAAATTATCAAGTATGAAAAAACACAAATGCAAGAACATATGTAACTGAAAAATAAAGAGAAATTGCTTGAATACCATAAATTGGCTACATATTTTCAAATATACAATCAACCAAAATACCCTAACATTTGATTCTTTTTACAGTTTAGTTTTAAGGGTGAGATTGGCTTACAAATATTTTATAAATTATTTTAAATTATTTAGAAGGGTTAGTTTAGTCTTTTTCATCACAAACTTAAAGTATTGATGTTAGAAAGTTTGTTTTGGAATGATTTTTTTCCCAAAATAAAACTATATAAACAAACTAATAGTCATTTATAAATGAGATAATAAATGTATTTATTCTTATACATTGGTTTCAAACTTATTTGTGATTTTTTTTAACAATTATTCTAAGTGATCGTTGTCTCTTTTAAGATCATTGTTAAGGGAGAAGGAGAGTAGTTTTAGGTTTAATTATTCAGGGGTACAATGGTATTTTGTCTATTAAATATTCTTTAAAGGTAAAATTGGTTAAAGTAAAAATGGAATATGGTACAAGAAAAATGGTATTTGTTGTGAAACAAGAGAAATAAGAAATCGGTTATTCTTCTTCTTATCCAATAGACAATGATACATTAATAATAGGAACTAGACCTCGCGCGCGGGTATGAATTTTCGATTTATTTTTTACTAAATGATGAATGTGTTATATATAATCGTATTATATTTACTATATAATGTTTTGGTTGCGTATTTAACCATCTACTGTATACGAAGAATATTGGATATCATAACAACAAATGAAACTGGAGCGTTAGTACGGGAATTAATTATGTGTGTTTGATGTTTTTGTGTTTCAAGTTTTTTAATTAGTACTAAACGATTTGATTAAAAAGTTTAGGGATCTGAAAATAGATTTTTTTCACTTTTATTTGTTAAACATAATATTATACGAACAATAATGTATATAATGTATTCTATTTGAAAAAATATTTTTTTTCTTTTAGAGATTTGTAATATATATATATATATATATTATTAACGTTATTGTATTTTAAATATGAGGAACTAATGAATTATATATTTATGTAGAAAAGACACAGCCTTTTAATGGTTTAACACAGATGTAAAGCTGCAAAAGGATATTAATTTTAATTTAAACATCTAAATATGAATATAAATAACGTAAACAAAAATAATGTATGGGCTTGGTTTTGTATATACATAAGTAATAATAGTCGAGAAGAAAAATATGTTGAAAGGTCCATAAAGTAAAAGCCCAAGGTGCATTAGTATTTTTTCCGGGAAGCGTAACAGAAAAAAAAACTTCGCCAAGTGTTAACAAATAAAATATCTGACTTTGGTTATATTTTTCTGTCGGTGAAAGCGAAGAGTCTTTCTCTTTCTTCTTCGATGTTCTTGAGGAATCTTAGAGAAGGAAAATCATTGAAATCCGTTCAACAAAATCTCATCAGTTCTTACAAATCGTGATGTTAGGGATCAAAAAAGAGGTTGCGCAAGGTATGTATATGTAACCCTAACTCTGTTTTAAGGATTTCGATTGATCTATTTTCTGTTTTCAAGTTTTATTGTTAACCGAGTTTTTAAAATATATTTTATATACTATAATTGCAGATCAACTTCTAATTTCGCAGATCTACACTATCTGTGGCTGCAGTTTTTGAGGTTTGTGTACCTGAGGACCTACAGAAACTTAAAATTGAAGATGAGCAGATTGAAGGTCTACTGGCGGCTCTCCAACGAAGTGAGAAGACGATGTTTGCTGTTTCAAGTAATCCTTCTGAATCAAAACTATACCTTGAGGTAGGTAGCTTTTAGACATGTTAATTTAGAGTCAACGCTGTGATTTTTTTGTCTCATATATTTAATAAGTCTTGAATATGCTATTACAGGGGCCAGTTCATGCTGATGTTGCTGTTCCAAGAGGAAAGACTTGTTACCTCTCCGAGTTAAGAACAGGAACATAAGTAATCGTTGTTAATCAGAGCACGCAATAGAGAAGGGCCGCTTTTCCTCGTGGATGCTAAGGTTTGTATATTATTATGTTCTTTTATATATATACTATGTTGTTTCAAATGGAAAATTAGTGAACAGGGTTCAAACTCTGTTATTTTTTTAACATTATTCTGGAAAAAAATATATATAAGACAATGTTATCTTGATTGTTCGGTTAACTTAGACAAATTCATAAGAAGTTTATTAAACAACAGTAAAGTAAATCTAATCTGCCGTTTTTTTTTTGTATTTTTCAACAGTTATTATTGTTTCAAGTTAGAGTTGAATGGTTTGGATGTATACAAAGAAGATCTGAAGCAATAAATACATTATCTGCAGTGTTCTAAAGAGCAATAGGGCAAGGTCTACTATATAGAAGATAAGTTATTTAAAACAAATGTGTCTTCTTCTACGTTAATAAGTTAGTTTCAGTTTTAATATATCATGGATACTTTGTTAAAATCTGTTACAAATTTTTATTTGACAGGGTCCATACAATTTGAAGCTCAAATCTAATGGAATTGAGCTTATTACAAATGAAACACATTGGAGAGAGACATAACGTTATGCTTCCCGTAAGCAAGTAAGTGCATTTTTACTGATGCTTGAATAAGGTAGATACTAATTAGGCTTCGAACTGAATCTGGTAGTTAGGAGAACAACATGAGTTTATTTGATGAATGTTGATTGAAATGTGGTCTTTTACGATGTCATTCTTGATTGAGTGTGTATTTCATTAGAAAAAACTATGCCACAAAATCTTAGCATCAAAGTAAATATCTTGCAATAGTATATAAGAAGCAAAACATAGTTCCAAAACAACTGAAAGAAAGTAAACAGATAGATTCGAGAATATGAAATTCAAATCCACGTTCAAAGTTTGATGTAAATATTGCCTTCAGATGTCACGCTAGCCAGCAAAATAGCTTGAATACCTACAAAATATTAGAAAATGTAATTTCCGAAAATATAAACAATTTAGTGGATAAAAGCAAAATTATTAACCTGGTCACGGTCCCCTGACTTATAGATTGTTGAAAACTTCTTTGAAGACAACATTCATTGTCTTCCGCTGTGGCTTACCTTCTTTGTCTACTATCAAAATTTTCAATCCTTTCTTTGATGTGACCCTGGAAATTGCCACATATAGCTGTCCATGTGAAAACACAGGTCTTGGTAGAAACAGACCAACTTCAGAGAGTGATTGCCCTTGACTTTTATTTTTTGTCATTGCAAAGGCCACAGCCAAAGGCAATTGTCTTCTGCGCATCTTAAAAGGTAACCTGTGTGTCTGATGGTTGAATCAACAACCTCGGAATGTAAACAATTTCCCCAACCTTTTCTCCAGTTATTATTCTAGCGCCAATCATGAAATCCATAAGTTCGGTAACCTGAAGTCTAGTTACATTCATTAACCCTGCAGTAGGTTGAATGTTTCGTAAAACCATAATAGGACAACCGATCTTGAGTCGCAGACTATGGTTTGGCAAACCAGAAACCTTAATAGTATTCAGAAAATCAGCCCCCAAGGCTTCGTTTTTGACCGAGCTTTTATCGGAAGGATCAATACTGTCTGCACTTAGATAAATTTTTTCTTCACCTGCAATATTCGAATCCAACGGTTAGTTTATTAGTAACACTTCCAAATACAGAAATTCTTAAGAGTAACGAATAGAATTCACCTTCAAGCTGATCCAACATATACTCATTTATCATATTGACATCTTCGTTTGTTGGGCACATGATTGCTCTTTGTTGAAAAAACTTGGGATCTTTATTCATCTGTAATGACTGAATATCACCATAGACAGCTTTGCTGATTGCTTCAATAGGTTCAGCCGAGTCTAGAATAAGAATTCAGAAGGAATTTCAATCTCTGCTTCCCCATCGTTTGGTTCATTAATCTTCTCATCGCCAATATTCAATATCCATTCTGAAAAATCTTTAAGATCTGCTGCCTCCTCTGGTACTAAAGAATCCGATAACAATCGCATGTTCTTTGTTAATTGTAAAACTCTGCAGTGTTCCCAAAGGTATGATGAATTCAGTGCTGCCAATACAATTTCAGCTCTACCAGCTCCATTTATCACAGGGAGAACCTGCCTAAAATCACCTCCAAATACCACGACCTTCCCACCAAATGGATTATTCCTGTCCTTTCCAATAATATCAGACAAACTCCGATCCAAAGCTTCAAAACAATACTTGCTCATCATTGGTGCTTCATCCCATATGATGAGTGAAGACTCTTTAACTAAATTTGCCTGGTCCGTTCCATGAGACATTGTACATGACGAAAACTCATCAGGATTTAGTGGAATTCCAAATCTTGAATGGGCAGTCCTACCTCCTTGCAGCAACAATGACGCAATTCCACTTGATGCAACGTTCAAAACTATATCTCCTCGACTTCTAACAGCTGCAGAAAGTAATTTCCATAGAAATGTTTTTCCAGTTCCACCAAATCCATAAACAAAAAACATTCCACCTTTCTCTCATTCACAGCAGTCAGGATCTCATCATATTTTTTTTTGCTCAGCAGTCATCTTCTGAATGTCTCTTTCAAGAGTCTGAGATAATTCTTCACGTGAATAGTTGCGCTCATCTAGTATCAACACATTTGAATCATGTCGACTCGTCTTTTGCAGCTTCGGCATAGAAGTAAATCTGGCTAGAGTAGTCCCACAACGCCTCAAAAGACTGTCAATCTCTTGGAGAGCAAATTTCTTTTTGTCCTCATCAGTTAACAATAGTCCTAAATGAAAAAAAATGAGGTTAAACCAGATATCAAAAGGTAGATATATATATTAAAAACGAATTCAATTAAATACATGCTAACCTGGTCCATTGAAATATTTCCTTCTGTTATACTCTATATCTTCTGAAAGATGCTCCCATGTTTTCTCCCACACAACTTCTGGACTGGATAAACTGTTATTTATCAGCATAATTACAAATATCTGTCGCAGTTCACTTCCTGAGCAAGTACTGACTTCTGCTTAAAATATCTTCAATGTACTCCTTATCATCGTCCAATAACCCTCGAGCAGAACATGCTTCCTTGTATCCAGGATAAAGAACTCCTTCATAAGTTTTCAAGTCATCATAACTTGTAGGACCTTTAACAATGTTAAGCAACATACGCAAAAAAATAAGCATCTTCCTGGATCCGCGGAGCATAGTTAATCCTTCCTATACTGAAACCTCTTTTTTTCCTGTTCCACTTCTTCTTCTTCTTGTCATAGGTAAAGAAGTTTGGTATCTGGGCATATGTAAGAGTTCTAGCAAGTTCATCAACTTTATTAAGCTCAAACCATGCCAAGAACATAGTATTCTCAATGAGCTTGCGACTGACAACAACTTTCATTTTATCTTTTCCCTTGAAGATAATTTTCTGTTTTCCGGGAAGATGGAAACTAAGCTTCTCAACTGAGACAGACCGGTAGTGAATAGGAAATTTAAAGATTCTCCAAGCACCTTCACATGCAGATACATATCTAGAAGAAGAAAAACAATATTTAATTTTACTAAGCAATGAATCATAATAAATATTTAAAAAGAAAGAAATCATAATGATGTACCTGCAGTCGAAAAAATCTTTTATTTCATTTTTCTTCTTCTCGACTTTTCCATCTTTCACATTCCCTTCCACAGCATTTCCCTCCACGTCTGGTTGAACAATAGGAGCAGGAGGCTCATCATTTGCTAACATACTTTCAACAATATGAGCAGGAGGCTCAACAGCCCTTTGTTGATGTTGTGACTTAAATAAGTACTTAATAGAACCAGCTTGGTTGCACCATTCCACATTAATGTGACCTCGATAACGAAGAGACAGTCTCTTGTTGTAAGGAATGACAAATCGATTATCACATTTGACCCCATTCTTCTCGACAAAACAAACAGACTGCTCCCTTCTCCTATAAATCGGAAAACCTTCTTCATTAATGGTTGTCTGATCCGAAAATGATTTAGGGTATAACTTTGAGCACACTCCATTTTCCATGCATGGGAAATTCATATTAGCAGCTCCACATGGTCCATGAATCATTGTATCTTTAATCACCTCGTAGAGTTCTGGTTCTTCCTCCTTGTTAGGGAATTTCTGCAGATATCATCTTGTCTATATCATCTGTGGTGGGAAGCTTGCTTGTTGGATGCAAAAAGAGGAGGATATGGGCATGTGGTAGGCCACGTTTTTGGAACTCAATAGTATACATAGCTGAAAAATACATAACAAAATAAAAGATTAGTTAAGAACAGGGTACATGTACAAAACAATCAGGAGTCATAAAGAAACTTACATGCCACTGTCTTGCCAAGAAGGTTTTTTTTTGTTAGATCTTCCATTAATGAATCAAGTTTAAGTTTGAAGATCCTACAAACAATGTCCGGCCTGTCCTCAACCTTTAGGTTTCTTCGCTTAACATACCTTGTGATTTCTGGCCATTTAGGATTGCAAGTAAAAGTGATGAAGAGATCTGGAAATCCAAAATGCTTGCATATGGTCATAGCATCCAAGTAATTATTTTTCATATATCTAGGACTCCCAGTGAAAGATGCTGGCAAGGTGAATTCCTGTCCTTGGTCATGCAAGTCGTTCTTTCCAGCATTCTCTGATTCTTCTATTGAATCATAACTATCTGATCTCAAAGTAGACTGATTGAACTTAAGATAGCGTAGACGGTTAGACTCGATAGTAGTGTATGCATCGACCAGGAATTGCTGAAAAAGTCTCCTAGAATGCAAAAGACTGTGTGATTCATTATCACGTTCATGCAGTCGGAAAGCAAAGAATTGTCTCATGCTGATATTAGGCTTCTTAAGCTTTTTCGATGCTGCTGTAACACCTTTCGTTATACCCAACCTGAATTCATCTTCTCCATAGGTAAACAATAGAGGATACTGAAGTGCAAGATAGGAAGCATGAATTTCGCTTATCCTCTTTAGCTTTCCAATTTTGCTCAAGGACAATATCTCTATTTTCCATATCAAGATTAAAATCTCCAGGAATCAGAGCAGCAACCTCCGACGCAGAAGGGGTATTATATGTCCTTCCATCTTTTTCACGATTGCTAACAATCCTCATATGAAATGCGTCCTCTGGATCAGTCTTGAAACGATCTTTAGCTGATCTGAACTACTTTACATAAGGATTGACCTCATCTAACATCTTGATCAGAAGGTTAATAATTTCTGGTTTGAGCTTGTCTTTCTTCTGAGTTTTGAATTTCCCTTTTCCTAAGCTGTCATTTATAAAATAATAATTTAGACAAAAGAAAAAAATACAAACTTAGTCAAATCAGAAGAACAAACAACGAACTTACCTCAAGCAGTTTGCTCTATTATTAACCTCATTTTCAGTGTCCACTATATAAAGTTGGCCGAACTTGGCATCTTTTCCCTCGTTAGGTTGTAAGCTTCCCATAAGGTGATAATTTTCCCCTTGCAGTTGAAACATAGAAGGTCCTAAACCATTTTGGACTGATCTGTTTACTTCCCTCCAAGTGAAGTGAAGGAGAACACCATGTTGTAAGGTCTCATATTGTTCTGGAAATGCTTACTCAATTTATCATCTCCTCCATCAGCCTCTTGAGAACAATTGGTGGTTCCTTTAATAATGGTAGTTTCACTTGACCTTGCAAGCAACATAGTGCAAATGTCGGATTCGTAGAGTTCTTGCGCTTGTTTTAGGCGTTCACCATACCACATAATACACCACAGTGAGACATTTGTGTTTAGGATCACCTTCATCAATATATCCTGCATGTTGTAAACATATTCATTAAAAAATAAGTTATAAATATCTTATAATCGTGCAAAGAACAATACTTAAAATTTAGCTTGTTATAAGTATCTTATAGAGTACCTTCTTCCTTCTTATAAACTGAACTTCTTTTCGATTTTGAGATCGTTCGATGATTTTGACATACACAAAACGATTCTGGTCGGTAAGGATCTGTGCTGGCTGTCGCAATGAGCAATAAAATCATGAATCCATCAGTATCACGACCATCATTTTCCGAGTCTGTACTTTCTTGAGAACTACAGTCAAAATCCAGTTCATCTTCTCCACCACAGACACCTACATCATATTTGAATCAAGTTCATATGAATAATAAGTAACTGTGTGGAATTTAATTAAAACGAAAAAAATTAGCCTTAGTAGAACATAGTCTCCAATTACCTTCATCAAAATCATCTTCATCAGTTGCCTCATGTTCAGTTTGATTATAAGACCTTCCTAATGACGATCCGAATTCTGTATTAGCTAGAGAATTTCTTATATTTGAAATGTCATTCAAAACTGAAAGTGGCGTGTCCCTTTGTCTCTTTGAATTAATGGTCTGAGCTGAAGTAAGTCTCGAGTCTGGCAAAAACCGATGCTACATATAAAACATCAAAAACCTGTTATTAGTCACCTTCAATAAATTTTGTTTTTTTTACATCCGAGAATGTTTTTAACTTACAATGTAAAAGATGTCAGACAACTGCTGCTGATTGGTGTGTTTGAGATTTTATTGGACATCAAATCAACACCTTTCATGGAAATATACATAACACTATTTAGTAAAATAATAGTAGTATAGAGAATATATTAGTTTAGAAAACATCTATCTTACCAAATAGGCGAACTGGTTTAGGGTTTGGTGTTTGATTTGAGTTGGTGCTCTGTTGATGTTTCGGACTGAATGACGAAGATGTTATTGAAGATGGAGTGAGGAACCAATTTCATGCATAACCCTCTTAAAAATCGATCTCACAGGAACAGAACCAGTTGAAAAGTTAGGACTGAGATTATCATTCCTGCTAAGAGAAATCCGCTGAGGCATTTTATTTTTGTGTGCATTAGGAGGAACGTTCTCCTTTTCGTTTCCATCCCCTCGTTTTCTTTTCATGGTGATTTGAGTCTTTCGATTTGGCAAAGGGGGTGAAAGTGTTTGTTTTAATTATGATACACTGCTTTCACTTTCTCCATTTTGTCTTTTTTAAAAAATATCATTACATTAATGACTCGATATCAAAAGAATATATTGATATGGTAAATGAATATTGGTATATTTTGTTTAAGCTGTTACGATCTGTATATTAGTTTTTGAAATTGGTTGTAAATAAAAGCTGTTTAGATATTTACATTTCTTAGAAATTGAGAAAATACTTGAGTGCAAGGTGATCATTAACTTAGGTCTCGCCAGTATATGGTTTAACTATTTTTTTTTGTATATTTCAGATTCAACTTCATTTGATTTTTTAATGCTTCCAATTATTTATGTATTATATGTTAATGTTCAATATACATATTTCTCATATATATATGATCCTAACGGCTTGTCCCAATAGTTTGATACGCAGGGGTATTTTGGTACGCAGGGTAAAGGGAGCATATAAGAAGGTCCGACGTCGACTCAAATTAATCTTTCAGGTAAACAATACTTCCCAACATATGCTAGGTTGTTTTTTTAGAAATATAAAGCAGTAATCTTTCTGTATATGAGAAAAATAATTTATTGATAAATGAAACAAAGCGACAAACTAAGAGAGAAATAGTTAAATTTAAAAAACAAAAGAAAAAAGAACTGATATAGCCAAAAGACATGAAACTCTCAATGAAATAAAATTCAAATAAAAAAAAAAAACATGCAAGAAAACGATGAAGCAATGCGAAAACATTCTCTTTAATCAGCTTAGCTCTTCTCCAACTTGATTGAGAGTGGGCAAATCTTCTTTGAGGCAGAAGTCAGGTATGCTATCTCTCCATCAATCTCTTTTCTTTTAGAGAGAGGGGTTGAACAATCTTCTGATGTTTGAGTGTTTTCCTTGATCACAACACCTATTAAAATTAATGGAAAAAAGAGATAAACTTACGGTAGATAGAAGTTTATATTCAGAAAATACATAATTCGTTATGAATATTAATTACCCCTCCGGATGATAAACTGGAGGAACCACCTTCAGTCTGAGTTAGCGGTTCAGACTCAGATTCGATTTCTGAATGATATCACCTGACCAAACCTCTGAAACCTTGAAGATAGCTGATCCATCTGAGGAAGTACTTATTCCAAAACAATAAGATTTTCCCACTAAATCAAGAATAGGTTTAGGTAAAATCTCAGGATCTTCAGTCTGTAAAAAAAACACTGATAAGTTTAATATAAAACGAAAATATAGTAAAAGGGTTGTATAAGATTTGAAATCAAATAATAGATATTAATAAACTTGCCTCCTCATATGAACCATCCCATAGATCAGTAGCTGGGACACCAACAATTGATAGAGCAACAGAATTAAGTAACATAACCTTACATGTTCCACTGTCGTCCTCAACAATCAAATGAAGTTTGAATCTGAATATAAAAAAAAAAACAGTTAAACCATATAATGGCGAGAACTATGTTGAAAGAATGACAAATTTAAGAAAATACTTACTTCGGTTCAACGTTAGAAACATTGGCACGACAATGTTTGCAACGGAATAAGGGTTTGTCACTTTGATTACCATTCTTAATGATCATTTCAACACTATGCTTGCATCTGTTACATCCAAAATAGAACCAATTCCAATCTGTATCAATCGCCTTAACTGAACACACGATTTTGGTCTGGTCCAGCTACAATATTTGTAAAATAATTATGTTAATAAAATGTACAAATTAAAAATGATATGTATTAAAGTTTAATAGAATGGAGACAGCAATGATTTGCGTATACTAACCTCAGACATTTCAATGATTTCTGAAATCATTGAAATACCAACATCATTCCAATCGTCAGCAACATTAATGATTTCTCTTTTCCCATGCTTCTTGTCCGTGAGAGCAAGAGGGAGAGGATCATCTTCTAACCTGGATATCATATAAGTAGTTATAAGAATTTTAAAGAGTATCAAACCACAATTGTTTCACAAAATAGTAATAAAAATATTTTACCTCATTCTGAAATCGACTGCCTCAGTCACTGTTGGGTTCAGATCCAACACTGATGCATCAAATGCATTTGTAATTTGAATTTCACCTAATAAAAAAAACATTGTGGGTCATTCTTAGTAATTAAAAAAAATTATGTTAAGAAAACAATTACCTCGAAACTCGCCAATTTTGGCAAACTTAACAACCAAACAGTTGTTCTTTTCAAGTGAATCACGGGCAAGATTTTCGATTTTCTCAGCATAGGATCCCAAAGACAACAGGCTAAATTCTTACCGCTACGGAATAAAAAAAGTACATTGAACGAAACGTCCGACCAAATAACAACACACAAGTTTTATCATAAATCAAAAACATAATACCTGATGTCCTCATACGAAACTGAATTCTCTTTCGGTCCTCATCGTGCACTCGAACAATTTGGACATCAGAAATGTCATAAGGATGACCAAGAATGTCTATATTTTAGAAATAAAAGAGTTTAATATTAGAGTTGTTATATACAAAATAAATATGATATAAAAACAGAAAAAAAAATATATACCAATGAGAATGTTAGGATCTTCACTCCCCGTTTGAAATCCTTTTGTAATTGGCTAAACTCAAGAAAGGGCTATCATCTTTGTGGTCGGAGTTGCCAAAAACCGTTTCATTGGTGATAGTAATTTTATACTGATGGTTCGTTGGTCGGAATTTCCCTTTACCCACTGCAGATACCTTAAAGTTTTCAATTACACGCCACTCCCCAACGGAAGGTTACGTTGGGTACGAAACATGAGTGCTCTGTGACATGATGCATGGATCTTAACACCCTGTAAACAATTTAAAAATTATTAGAACTTAAAGCATATAGAGCAGATTATATAATGGATCTAAGGAAGAAGGTATGCAAAGTTAAATATAGAGCAGA
>NC_079513.1:5065559-5088927 GCF_000801105.2 Raphanus sativus | reverse complement strand
GTATTGTTACAAACCACAACAGATGGTTAAATAATTTATTAGCCATGGTATTTAATGTTTATAGCTGACTAGTTTTTTTTTTGTCATCGACTAGTACAGTCTCATATAGACTCTGTAAACCAAACTGGTAACTCTGCATCCATGTGCACAACGAAGGACGTTTGTTTCCTAGCACAACGTGCTAAGCTATCAGCCTTCATATTCTGCGTGCGTGGTACGTGGACGATCTCTGAGCTGTGAAAGTTTTCTTGCAGGGTCTTTATATCTGCCAAATACACGATCTTCTGGTTCCGACACCATCTTCACCAATTGAGAACAATCTGTTGCAAACGTGACCCTAAACTGACGCAAATTCTGTATATGTTCCATTGCCCAAAGTAATGCTTCCATTTCAAAGTGAAGTGGAGATAGTGAGGCTCTTACGTTCCTTGCACCCATTAGACCCACATATCCTTCCAGTGTACTATATCAAATGTTTATACCTGACTAATAACATTTGATAAACGTAGTTGTAAATAATTAGCTCTATATTATAATATTTATTCATATAATTAGATATATCTATGAATTAGTTTGTAAGATTCAGTGTTAGTCGGCTAACATATTTAATAACATATAACAACTTAGTGTTAGCCCTTCTAACATATTTGATAACATTAAGATTCATTGTTAACTAGCTAACAATTGCAATATATTATAACAGTTTATTCATATATTTAGATATATCCATGAATTAGCTTGCGAGATTCAGTGTTAGTCGGCTAACATATTTAATAACATTCGTTTAATTAGATTTGAAATCCATTGTTAAATGCTAACATATTTAATAACCCAATATGAACCTTATAACCCAAAACCTAATGTCTAATCCCTATTGTGTTTAAGATTTAGTCTTTTTGGGTTCAGGGTTTAGGGATTAGACATTAGGGTTTGGGTTTAGGGATTCCTATTGGGTTTAGGGTTTAGTATTTTGGGTTTCGGGTTTAGTGACTAGGGTTTGGGTTCTGGGTTTCTTTTTGGGTTTAGGGTTTAGGATTTAGTGACTAGGGTTTGGGTTCCGGACATTCTGTTGGGTTTAGAGTTTAGTGTTTTGAGTTTAGAGTTTAGTATTCAGGGCATTGGACTTTTTTGTTTGAGTTACCGTTTATTAACCTATGTATCTTTAATATAGAAACAATCGAATTGGCCGGTCAACAATTACAACACTCGGATCATTCAAAAAGTATCCGGCTAAACGGAAATTTTAAACGTGTATATATTATATTAGATATCCAACAATTTGACATTACCAACAAATAAATATACAGAACATTATGTCTATGTACATTTCATACACCCTAGCTATGCTCTTAACTTCTTATGGTTTATTGTATTGTATTATAGTGTCAAGGGTTTATGATCAATGGTTTAGGATCTAAGGTGTTGCTGTTGGTTTTAACTATCTTATGGTATTTTTTAGTGTTTATGCTCCAAGGTATTAGTGTTTAGGGCATAGGTTTAGTGACAAAAAAATAGTTAATAATGAATTCTATGAGTAGTTAATATTTTAAAGGAAAAATTGCAATAAACACACTTGAAAAGGAGAATAATAAATATTTGTGCACATTTTTTCAATCGTCTTAACTTGTTGTATTGTGTAAAAATCACTTAGTCTGACTGGTTGTATTGTCACATAAAATACATATACAACTAAACTTGTACGTTTTAAGTTAATATGTTACATACACAGTTACAAGAAAATTTAACCAAGCAAAACAATCTTATACCACACTAAAATGTCTGATAACCATTTTCCGGAACCTAATAAAACAACAGTAACTAATGTCTAACCACCATCAAAGGTTACAAAAAAGTTTAGCCTTCCAAAAACAAACTGAGTTCGAGTTAAATTTTACAATAACCGTCTCCCACAATCTGAAAACTATGGGTGTATTGGCATTGGTAGACGGCCGTAGTTTGAATAGTTATGAAGTCCAATCCCTACAGAAAATAAGAAATAGAAATGCAATGAACATAACTTACAATATGTAAGTTTATTTTGGAAAAGAGTGTATTACAATATTTTCCTTTTAAATCTATATTTACTTGGATATCTTTTTTATTAACTGTCCAATAGTATCACTTAGATAATACATATCAATCGCACAACCATAGACATACCAATTCACCAATCTCCTGAGGTCAAAAGAAAATTAGTACTAATATTTAATTAGTACAACTATGCAAAAGAACATATATTACAACCACATACACCCTTAATTGTCCTTCGCCATGTATGTAATGCAACCCTAGACGCCAATAAATATAAATAAGTAAATTGTCAGAACTATTGTCCAGCTAATATATCTTGTAGTCGGTCTAAGAAAATTGTTATTTGGCTACTATTATATTTACACATCTAACTAATTATTTTACATTAACAAAAAAGATTACCTTCTTGGCTTTGTGGTTAATTGTCCTTGCCATCGTTTCACATTCTAACAGATATCAATTGACATAGAAGATCCAATCCACCATAACTTCCCAATTCCATCACGTGAGGAAAAAGAAGATTCTTTTCTTTTGTCAAAAAAAGGATCTTATTAAAGAAGAAGATTCTAATTAAAGAAATTTATATAAATTTACCTAGAACTTGAAACTTTTGTCTTTAGCTAGAACCAGTGGATCATCCTCTCATCTTCTTGCGAGTAGGCGAAGTTCCCTTTCCACTGTAGTCCACACCTCATGAACTCATGGAGAAAGAACCAGATGAACTCATGAATTATTCACAATTCATGATTTTTTCATTTTTATTTAGATCAATATGAAAAAAAAAAGAACATTGAAAGAAGGTGAAGAAATAAGACAGAAGCAATGAAAGAAAATGTGGTTTTGGAATGAATAAGACAGAGACAATAAAACAGAAATAAAGTTTAGCAAATCTAACCTAAATCTTTTTTATAGTCTTTTCATATCCCCTATATATTAATTGAGAAGCATTGTAACTTTTAAATGTAGCCACGTGTCATCACCAGGTTGATTTTAAGAATCATTAGAAAAAAGGTTGGTCCATCTAAATATATATTATACTTTTCATTAAATTAATTATTAATACATAAATATATTCTTCATTCTTTCCTTAAATAAAAGCTACGGATTTACCTTATATGATTAACATATATATGATCATTAATGATGTTGAATAATAATGATTTGTATTAATTTTTGTATCCTTCATCATTTTAGTTTAATTTATATTGTTAAAAACTTTTAACAATCACATTAACCAGAACCGAACCGAAAAATCAGAAAATCAAACCTGAACCGAAAACTGTATGGGTACCCAAATTTTTATAATATAGTTTATATACTTATAGAGATAATTATAAATTTTTAAATATTACTTTTAAATTGAAATACCAAAAACAGAATTACAAAAAATAATTGTATCTGAAATGTTTAAAATTATCTTAATTATTTCAAGTTTTATCCAAAATCTAAAAAATGATAATTAAGCAAAAAACTTTTTTTTTTGTTTTTTACCCGAATTAACAAAAACTGTAACCAAATCGAAACAATATGTGTTCAGAAATTATTTCGGATATTAGCCGATTCTCAATTTTGTTACTTGAACTGAACGTAAATTAAATAATCGCACCAAATTTTCTAAATATTCGAACGGATCCTAAACCTCAACAAAAGAACCGAAATAACCAAATTGAAACCAAGAACCAAATGCATTATACCAAACAATTATTGATTTAATTTTGACCACAAAAAATATTAGATAAATAATTCAATTATGAAATAAAATTTAAGTTTTTATAAAAAAAAAATTCACTCCCCGCAAGGCGCGGATTATTACCTAGTCTACATAAATCTCTTTGTCATCTAGGTTCTGGAAGTGACTTTGTAGAGTATTAAAGATAGTTACGTTTTTCACCATGGCGTTTAACTTCAACACGCAGCAAACTTCTACCGTTGTTGGAAAATCCTTAATTTCACTATCTTCTTTTGTTTTTAAGCAAATTAGCTCTTTTCTAAGACTAAAAAAAAATTAAGAAATCCTAATAATCATAAACCTTTACCTAATAATCGTGTGCCACAACACTACCTAGGAGAAAATGTGAGTCAACCTTTAGCCTTTATTCAAATCCAAAACGCCGGCTGATTCCAGAAGATTATATCTACTCACGACTTCATCCTGCGTTTACTTTTTAAAATTACAAAAAGTCAAAACCAACGTTTCACTGCATCATCACCATTGCTCTCTCTCTCTCTCTCAATAATGGTCGTTAATACGCCTCAACCGTCTTCTCCTTCTCCCTCTACATTCTTGCCACCTCTGCAACCTTCTCGTTTTTGATTAGACGTCTTCTGACTCTAATGTCGCCAGGTAGATCACAGTTCCGGCGAACAGAGGTACATCGATCTCTGTTTTTTTTTCATCTTCTCTCCTCTGTTTCGGTTTCTTGGAATTAACGCTTTCTGGAATATGGATTTTCGCCAGAGGAGTTGTGCTACGCTCTGCTGTTCTCCGGTTTCTTCAACGTGCTTACAGCTCTATCCAGCTCGTCTTCTTCTCCGTAAATGGTTTAACATTCCAAACACTGAATCAGATCTTGCCCCTGAAAGTGACGATGAAGATCAAGAAGACAATGATTGCGCTGAAGATTCTGAAACCGAAGGTCAGTCGTTTCTCAAATCTGTCTGTACACAATTTTATGAAATCTAAAAAAAGAAATATAATATGATCTCTCAGGAATCGAAGAAGGTCTTCTTGACAATGATGGTATTGTGCTCTCTGTTTCAAATCTTTGTCAATACCAAGAATCATCTGGCATTTTTTTATATTTTGTGAAATGTTTCTAGATGCACAACCAGAGCTGAGAAGAAGGAACTCTGAAACGTTTCGGAATCAGTATATGGACACCAAATCAGTCAGGTTCTTTGTTTTTTTTTTTTTTCTATGTTTGCTACTTTCGTGTGTTGTGTCTTAACTTTAATGTATGTTTTGATGTAGCTAGAATCTGTGTTGGGACTTGGAATGTTGGAGGAAGAGTTCCACAAAATGACTTGGATATTGATGGTTGGGTAGATACCATTGAACCTGCAGACATTTATGTTCTTGGGTATGTTCCTTTCTTTTGTTAACTAAAAAAAGGTGGTTTCACCGGGAACCCAAGCATTGTAAATAGTCTGCGAGGATTTAACCCGAGTGGCGGAGTGCTTACAAGACACTCATTTACCAATATACCAACAGCTCGTTGGTTATGTTCCTGTCTTATTACAAACAAACTTTACTTCATATTGTTTTCTTGATTTTACTTTTTTTCTTCTCAGTCTTCAGGAAATTGTTCCACTGAATGCTGGAAACATTTTTGGTGTTGAAGATGACAAGCCTGTGTCTAAATGGGAGGATACCATACGTGACGCTTTAAACAGGATAAGACCGAGCAAGTTAAAGATCATAAGTTACAGTGATCCTCCTTCTCCATCAAAGTTTAAACCATTGGAAGAGGTCTCTGATGTGGTAGAAGATATGTTTACTTGCAATGTTATTCATCCGGTTGATGAAGATTTCGAAATCGAGGACGGTATTGTAAACGCTAATTACGGTAAGGGATCATGCTTGCCGAGACAAGAGTATCTGCAGAGGCAGTTCTCATCCCCAAAGACGCTGGACAGGTTATTGTCAATGCAGCTTGACGACACTGGTTCTAAACGTGCCAAGAGTTTAAACCGGTGGTTTAGTTACTCAGAGAGAGTTGGTTTGAGCTGGCCAGAACCTCCTTTGAGATTGTTGAACCAACATGTTAGGGAAAGACGTTGTTCCTACAAGTCTTCATTGAAGCCGTTTAAGAATTATAACTCTTTCAAAGCAACTGCAAACAACCATGGTGTTGCGCCAGGGAAGAAGACGCCTCTGCTTACGGATATAGACTTTAAGCCTCTCATGAATACGAGGAAACCTTCGTATGTACGGATTGTTAGCAAACAGATGGTTGGAGTTTTTTTAACAATATGGGTTCGGAGGAGCTTGAGGAAACATATACGTAATCTCAGTTTGTCTACTGTGGGTGTTGGCGTTATGGGTTACATTGGTAACAAGGTCTTATTCATTACTTCTTTTATGTTTTTTTTTTCAAACTTTATTTTAAGACTGCATTTGAGGACTGTGACAAGTGATTATGACTTCTACAGGGAGCTGTATCGGTGAGCATGTCAGTGTATCAGACACCGTTTTGTTTTGTCTGCACGCATCTAGCGTCTGGGGAAAAAGATGGAGATCACAGAAAAAGAAACGCTGATGTAAGCGATATTCATAGAAGAACTCAGTTTCATCCTCATGAAACAAGACTTCCAAGAAGCATCCGTGATCATGAGTATGCTTTCTCTTGATTTCACATTAAGAAATAAACATTTTTGATATAAACTTGAACAGGAAATAATGTTAATGTTTTACAGAAGAATAATCTGGCTAGGAGATTTGAATTATCGGATTAACTTACCGTATAAGAAGACACATGAGCTTATTGCAAGAAAAGATTGGAAGAGGTTAGCTGAGAAGGACCAGGTACTTTTTTACTAAACATCTTTTATCTTTTTTTTTTTTTTTTTTGAAAAAAATGTTAATTTTATTCATCTTAAAAACATTTTTACAATAAATGCGATCTCTTATCTAAGTTCTTTTAAATTTTTTTAGATAGTGAAAGTGAAAGCACATCTAACATTTTTACTAAACATCCATAACCAATTGCTTTTGATCAAATATTATATCTTTAAACTCTTATCATAACAATAATTAGCTTGCGAGAGAAATGAGACAAGGGCGTGTATTCGAGGGATGGTCAGAAGGAAATCTAGATTTCCCACCAACTTACAAATACGATATCGATTCAGAAAGTTACAGAGGAAAAGATCACAAGTCAGGGAAACGAACACCAGCCTGGTATGCTGCCCTTACACACTCATTACAGACCTTTTTAATATGTTCATGTAGTTTAAAACTCAATTTTGTTCAGGTGTGATCGCATTATATGGTATGGGAAAGGAATGAAGCTTATGAGTTACAGAAGAAGTGAGATTATCCTCTCTGATCACCGGCCAGTCACAGCTACATTTGTTGTAGAGGCTGAAGTTTTCTCTCCGCGGAAGCTTCAGCGTACTCTCACGCTCACCAACGCAGAGATTGATAGCCATGAAGCTTTTGTACAGGAGTAGCTATATACTAAAATCAGATCCATTCAATTCATTCGTCTTTTTGTTCGTAATTGTTTCATATCTTTTCCTGTCTATAGATTATATTTGTGACATGTCTCGTCAAAGAAACGTATATGTTCAAGGTGGTAAGGGTGTGAATAGTCTTAGTGTGAAATACACAATCCTATTACTTGTGTGTGTGTGCGCGCGCGCAACGTGTGATTGGTTACAAAGCCACATAATTGTCCATGTTTAACCTGCTATTTCCTCATTGATTAGCAATTCTTTTCAACTTTTGTGAAATATCAAACAAAGTTCCACATCGGATATTAGACAAAGGAAAGTCTAATATATAAAAAGATATCCAACTCTAATTAGTACGAGGCTTTTAGAGATGAAAACCAAAAGTAAATCCATACGGGCCAACCTCTAAAACCCAAAATGGACAATATCAATAATAAAAAATTGGAGATGGAATTTCATAATCCCAACAATTAGTATCATAGCGGTTGATGAGAAATCTGCAAGAAGAAAAATATCCCAGAAAAATACCCTTCGAAGTTAGAAATGAAAAGTATATGGCAGAGATCAAATCAGAAGATCAAGGAACCTGTAATGTTGTGAGAAAGAAAAAAAACACACGAAATGAGTGTGATCTTTAATTTGAGAGGGAAAATGTGAAATATCAAACAAAGTCTCACATCGGATATTAGACAAAGTTAAGTCTAATATATAAAGAGATGTCCAACTATAATTAGTACGAAGCTTTTTGAGATGAAAACCAAAAGTAAATCCATACGGGCCAACCTCTAAAGCCTAAAGTGGACAATATCGTACTAATCGGATAATAAAAAGTTGGACATGAGATTTCATAATCCCAACAACGTTTACTATACTTTCTTCATTAAAAGAGATCATCAAACTAAATAACCTCCGTTGTAAAATTTTTTGGCCTCATTAGTAAGATAATTCACGTATTACACATTTTCATTGAATTATGAGCAGTGGCGAATGTAGAATAAAATCTCAGTGGGGGCAATCATGTATAAATATAAATGTAAGATCAAAATGTAATTTTTAGTAGGAGGGACCATCTAAAATTTGGGTATATATTACAAAGAATTTGAAGTTTTTATGGGGGCAAGTGCCACCCTCTTACAACACGTAGATTCGCCACTGATTATGAGGTAATAACCAAAAGAGAAGGTTTCTCTAGCATTTTGTTGAGATGAAGCTTTTGGCTTAAGTTTTAAAAGGGAAGCGCCTTTCCCACCAAGGCGTTACGTAAGTCACTTGCGGCTTCAAAGTGTGTGATCACACGTCTTATGAGTTTCAAAAATTTTGTGTTATTATTTTTGTTTTGTGTTAGTAACAACCGAATACTAAATATTATTTATAGCTTTGGTCGTGCAGTGTATGATCTTTGTTTAAAGCACCGGTTTACATATTTGGTTGTGTATGATCTTTGTTTGTAATCGAAATCAGTACTATTAAAAGAGTATCATTAAATTATACTCTTAATAAAAATTTTGATTTTTCTAAAAATAATCTCAATTTTGTGAACAACCTTTAATTTCATTAGCGTCATTCTAGTATCATCGTTTTTCTTATCTGAATCGTCACAGTCTATCCAGATGCCTCCATCAATTACGACTAACACAGGGATCACCTGCTTCCAGAGCCGATCCTGAGATTTAAAATCAATGGAGGGGCTCTATTCAAAAATTTAAAAAATATCATTTGATTTAAAATTGATAATAATTTTCTTATAGCAAAAAAATTATTGGAATTATATATTTTATTTAAATAAAAAGTTATTAGTTTCAGTTACCATAAAAATAATATTCTTTTTATTGTAGTTTTAGTCATTTTAAATTATAATAACCCAAAATCTAATATACCTTTTATTAAATTTATGCATAATAAAAATATATTTAACTTTTTATTTTACATTTGCATTATATATAACTATATGAATATATATATATATAGAAATTAATATATTTCTATATATATATAGAAATAGATATAAAACAAATAAATTTTGGGAAAAAAATTGTTAACCGGGTGCCCCATAGAGTGGGAACCCCAATCAAATGTTTCATAATCATATGCTCAAACTTGGCTATGTCTGCTTCACTGATGCAGTCTGGAATTCATTTACCAACAGACCAGGAGGTTGTGGATGGTGTGATGTGAATCATGAGAATATTGTCTTTTTACAGGGTACACGTGCTTTTGAATTCATCTCGTCGCCGTTGATGGCTGAAGCTCTAGCCATCTGGTCTGCTCTCCTCCATGCAAGCTAGATTTTCATAATCTGCATAAAATCAGATTGCCAGATACTCATTGTTGCCCTCTCCTCGAAGCGTCATTCGATTTATTTCTACGGAATCATTCAGGACATCGAAACTCTATATTTACGCTTTTCTCACATTTCCTTTAGTTTTATTTTGAGATCTTTAAACTATATGACTGACTCTTTGACTAAGCCTTTACCGCACTCTGCTTGGACCTATAATTCTAATGTAGCTTATTGGACTCTTAACATTTTATACATTACCCCTTTTAATCTAAACAATAAATTTATCAATTATCAACCTCTACATCTCATGTCATCGTCTTCATTCATGAAATGTGATAAATATAACTCAATGTCATCATCCTCATTCACAAAATGTAATGAAGATGTATGTCTATAAACTCATTATTCTTTCTGTATTACAAAAATTTCATCTAACATCTTTTGTGAACTACTAAGTTCTTATTAATTAATACTTTAAAAAACGTTTTTATTAATACTTGAATCTCATCAAACATGAATATAATTTTTTCGTAGACTACTTTATAATTTGTATATTGTAAAGAAGGAATGAGTGGCCTAGCAGAAATGCAATGAAATGAAATAAACAAACAAAAGCCACGCCTGACTCTCACCCAAATCATGCAGGTTTGAAACCAAAAAAATAATAATATAAATCACATTAGCATTTTATAAACTAATTCAGTTATATTAATGATTAGTAAACATAATTTTCATCAAGTTAATTGCATAAAAGTATTGATTAATAAACATTCAATCATAATTTTAGTAAATTAGTTTCTTGGTACAAAATTCACATTTTAAAAATAAATAACAATGCACGTACTCAATAGAGTTAATTATCATTAAAAATTCTATAAAAAATGATGCATTTCTTTTACAGATATTATAATTACCGAAAGAATTATAAATTTTATTTATATACAAATATTTAAGAAAAGTTCTTAATATGAAAATTCAAATAAAATATGTTCTCTAAAACCAGGACCGTCTTTTAGCACGTGCAAGTGGAGCGATCGAACAGGGTCCAAAATTTTAGAGGGTCCATAATTTTTTTTGTTTTAGTAATAGTTATAAATTTAAAATCATACTTTTATAAAAAATCAGAATAACTATATTTGAATTTAGGTTCCGTATTTATAACCAATAATGTAAACTACAATTTTTATTTTGTTTATATAACCAACTAAAATACAGTAAATTAGGACGTAATTAATATTTTTATCAATTATATATTTTGGAAAGTAAGAAATAGTTGTTAATGTATGTTTGAATATTCAATGGTAGTATATAAAGTTAATATTCTAATTGATTATGTTTAGGAAAAAATTATTAATTAGTGATTATAAATACGGATAACAAAATATATTTTTCACCATTTTTAGTTAGAAATAAAAAACACAAAGAAAAGAAAACTAGCCTACAAATTATGTTGACAAGAATGAGTAATTTGTCCAATTAAAAGTATATAGCTTGCTATCCATATCCAAATAATAAACATAAAAAATAACTTAAAAATAGAAGAATGATCAAATTTGATGATTTGATCAACGATTTTGCATTGAAAAATGCTAAATAATCTTGTTCAATGATTTGATCAGTGATTTTGCATTAAAAACTAGAAATAATGTTATTTAGATATAAAATAATTAATTGATGTATTTATTTTATATTATACTGATATTTTGTAAAAAGAAAAATATATTATTTCAGAATCTTATTTTCTTATTTTCTTATTGTTAAAAAAATCTTATTTTCTTATTTTGAACCGGGTCTGTCTAAAGCTTGAGACGGCCCTGTCTAAAACTATATGTTATAATAAGCGGTTGCTTGGGTATCTTTTTCTCTGGGACGGGCATGTAGACCATCATGCATCCTTTTTTTTTTTGAACACAGAATCATGTATCCATTTTGTAAAAGTTGAAAGAGAGCTTGTTTAAGTTAAATGTATTTAAATAAAGATATGGTTTGCTGCTGGGCGTTGTGGGCAAAAGATCATACGAGCCAGCCAGCCAAACCAACAAAAAAAAAGAACCTGTCAAAACGCCATGTTAGCACCCCGGCAAGGAAGTGACCCAGCCGAGTACGATCCTTTACTGCCCCGAAACTCGAGAATGTTGAATGTCAAGCAAGCTACAATTACATGGTCTCAGAACATTTCCAAAAGAAACTCTATAACTTCAAATATATAACTTTTTGCTATTCAAAAGAAACTTCAAAACTTTAAATTTAAAGTTTTGTGGAATAAAATTTCATCTTTTTATTTTCAATTTGATCCTTATAATTAATTACATATCATATTTATGATTTTTAATTATTATTTCTGTCTATCATTTTAATCTTTAAAGTTTTTATATCTCATAATTGTTTAAGATTTGTTTTTATAAATTTAAGTTTTACACATAAATTAAAATTTTATCTTTTAGTGTAAGATTTTATTAATTAATATTTCTTTAATATTTTTATATATGTGTTCGTTATTTATAAAAGTTTTATAGATTTACATTAATTATGATAATACGAGGGCTTTTTATTTTTATATTGTATAAAATTATAAATAATCAGTGTAAGCATGAAATGTGTTTAAGAAATGTTATTCACATCAGAACATTAGTTAATTTTTAAAGATGTGTCCACGCCATAACTCAATTTGTATAAAAACCATTCTAGACCCCAAACGAATATAATGCAGACTTTACTGATTTGAGTTTCTGTCAAGGCAAAAGTGAATTTCTTCTCTCAATATGAAATTCGTAGAAGAAAGAACATGTTATGGTTTCTCAAGATGATTCTCATCTCTCACACTTGTGCAAAAATAATCCGACCATAATCTACTGACTTTTAACTTTCCTGAAGTTAAACATCATGTAACTAAGAGGAAGGTCTAGCCGCAGAAGACCGACCTCTGAACCCAACAACACTTAGTTTCTTACCTGTTCTTTCTGAACCCTTCTTCCCCCTCGCAGCTATCGATCTTGATCCAACCGTCTTCAATATTTTTCTCTTCGGCTTTGTCGATTTTTCTGGAGGAGACGATGCTCTTCCCGAAGTTGATTTTCTCACTGAAGTAGTAGACTTCCTCACTGGTGTCTTCGAACCTGCTGATCTTGCAGGTGGAGATGATGATGTTCCTCTGTCTCTAGTGTTACGTTGCTTGCTCACTGCTCTGATCTGCTTAACGCTCCTTCCTTTCTCTTGAGTGATTTGGGTTCTTGCAGCATCCCTCCTGACGTTATCGTTGGTGAGTGCTTCTAAGCTCTCGTTGTTCCTCATAGCTTCCTCGATCCTCGCTGCTAACATTTGGTCCTTCCTGCTTATCAGACTCGTCACTTTTCCTGTAAAGAGAAACACATTTTAACTCTTTATCTTTTTATTACTCAGCGCCTCATAAGCAGCAGCTACTTTGAAATAAGGTAGTCAAAAATGAATTAAACCAACTAAAATGAACAAACCTTTAGCTCCCATGCGAGCTGTTCTTCCAGTGCGATGAAGGTAGTCAATCTAAGCAATTCAAGTTTAAAATAAAATTTAAGGTCTCAAGAAACCTGAACCAACAAGTTAAGAGAAGAAAGAAAAAGGGTTACTTACAGAGTTCTTTGGAAAATCAAACATGATTACATGATCGACGTCAAGGTCCAGACCCCTCGCAGCCAAATCCGTGCACACCAGCGTGGGGCAGTCTCCTTCTTCGTCCTTAAACTTTTTCAAGTTCTCAACCCTGGATCGATGAAATGCAAACCGATTTAACAATGATGGATTTACGTTTGAGGCTAAAACTGTCTTTTTAATCCCACCTTTGTTCTGCTGGAACTTCACCGTGATAATTCACAGTGGAGACCTGGTTTTCAGAAAGATAGTGATCGACGGCGCGGCTGGAGTTCAAAGTGTTACAGAAGACCATCACCTTGCTCCCTTTGGCTAAGCTAGGTTCAAGAACCTGCATTCTCATCAAAGCATAAGTGTTTGATTGATTGCTTGTGAAAATCATAATCTTAATGGTGCATTCATTTTACCTGTAGAAGTGCTTCTAGCTTATCTTCGCTACCTGAAAGCTTGACAAAGTCATGCCTGGCGTTTGCTATCTTCTTATGCAATGTCGATGTTCGCAAATGCTCTATCCCTTGAAACTCCTCATCGACTAACTTCTGAACAGCCTGAAAACGCAAGAAGAAAAGTTTATAAATCATAATAATAGCAAAAGGGGAAAGCACATAGTGAACATGAGAGCATACCGTTGTCATGGTGGCAGTCACTAGGACGGTTTGGAATCCTTGGTCATTTGTCTTCAACACACGCTGTTTCAGTGGGGCAAGAAACTTGCGGATGTCAGGACCGAAGCCACGATCAAACATAGTGTCTGCCTCATCAAGCACCTGTATAAGAAAAAATATCCTCATTGCTCCTTTGTTTAATTCCAAAAATCATGGGAACATATAATGTCTCAAGATCCCATAATAAGAGGCATACCAAATACGCAATATCTCCATAGACCATGTTTCCTTCTTCGATATGCTGAAGAATCCTACCAGGGGTTCCAACAACCATGTCTATTGCATTGTTCAAAGAATCCTCCTGTGGTCTTATCCGCGAACCACCACTAACCAATATAGATCTGAACCTCGCGTGGTGGCTTACCGACTTTGCCACACGGTAAACCTAATGCAGAATCCTTAATTAGTGTTTCACAGTTTATGTCTAGAAACATTGATGAAACTAGCATAAATAATATAGTCACATACTAAAGAATAAACATTATTTAACTAAACCATGGTTATTTTAGAGTAACCTCACTAGACTAAGGTTACTTTGCCATTTGTAATCAATAGTCTTTATCCATTTGAGCCTTCTACAACCATAGCTTGTATCATATACCAAGAGCATGCAACTAATATTGATTAAGAGACAAAACAAAAGCAGTAGAAGTAGTACCTGCTCAGAGAGTTCTCTGGTGGGACAGAGAACAACAGTCCTGGGACGTCTAGGCTTTGTAGTCTTACCAAGGGTTGCCTCATCTTCTCTCATCAGCTGCAAAAAAACTCAAACCAATACAACTCAAAACGCCATATTTTCAAGAACATAAATCATATCTAGTACCCTAAAAACAACAAAACATTTCAACTAGGGAGAGCTCTAGATATCAATATATCATGAAATGACACTAAAGTCACGTGCTCTAATTATCTACTGTCACGTGGCATACGATACACAAGCAAAACATAACTATTATCGATTAGCTAACAATCAATTCATGAACCAATGCATCAAGATTAGAACTTAGACCTGAACAATAGGAAGCAAGTAGGCAAGAGTCTTGCCGGAGCCAGTGTGAGAGCCCAAGACGACGCTCTTGCGTTGCATAACAGCAGGTACTCCGATACACTGAATCTCAGTAGGAACCTCAATGTTCATCTCTTTCAAAGCTCCCATCACTTCCTCGCTTAGCCCTAGCTCCTCGAAACTCTCTACCATCTTCTTCTTCTTCTTACTACTCTTTTGCTCTTCCTCTATGCCGATAACAACGCTGCTCGGCCTCTGCTGCGGTTTCGCCGCCGATTCCTTCAGATGTCGGAGACGAAGCCTCTCCAGCAAGATCGTGTGCTTTAACTGATCGGGCTCCGCGGTGTTCGGTTCCGTCGGAGCGGTTGCGGCGGCGCATAGAGGGCGGCGGAGGGGGTGGTGGAATCTAGAGGAAGGTTTGTGGAGGCGGAGAAGTGGGATGACGTGAGGGGTGGTTCTGGAGAAGGTGAAGAGGGAGGAGGAGAGAGAGAGGGAGAGGATTGTTCTCGAAGCTCCTATCATGGTTGCTATGAGTTTGTTGGAAGGGTTTAAGAGGTGTTGTTGTTGTTGCTCATGGAGGTGTCATTTGGTAACGAGCGAAGAAGGAAGAGGATAGGTTTTGCAAGTTGAGAGGATTAACAAAGAGAGTAAAGCCTCCGAGGCCCATATGTTGGCTCATTTATAGTCCTTATGGGCCCTTCTTACAATGCATTCGACTGTGCCGCTGAGTGGGGTAGATACAATCATTTTCATGAATAGAAGATCATTTGAATTTGATTGTCTTTCTTTTTTGGGTTTCTTTTTTTGCCAAAGAGTTTTACAGTATATTTGAATTTGATTGTCTTTCTTTTTTGGGTTTCTTTTTTTGCCAAAGAGTTTTACAGTGAGATTATACCTCATATGAGATTCAACCACAAGACAATGGAGTGATCTAATATTACTTAAGAACACGTTTAGTCGTCTATGTATCCTACATTACCCCAATCAAAACTACATTGTACTCTTGCAACCACATGGGACAAGTTCACATACGACTCAGTCTGGACCGCCCTTTAAACCATCTACATTCTACCACTAACAGACAAAGACACAAAACTATTTCAAAATCAGTCAAAAAAACACAAAAGGAAAACTAAGTAAACTCAGAGCAGCCGAATACTTTATGATGTTAGTGCAGAACATGACTACCTACCATAACACTGAAAGGTGCATTTTCCTCTGTGCAAGTTCCAACTGGCCTGAAACTAAGGATTTGTATCCTTGCAAAAATCGGGTGGAAATTTGGCAACAACGACACTTCAGTTCACCACCAAGAGGAGACAAAGCGAATTTGATTGTACTTGTTTTGCTATGTCACAGCAAATGACATTAAGTTTTTTTTTTTTGAACTTTAACATTAGAAATCTTAACTGACATAGTATTAACTTATTTTAAACGAGTAGCAGCATACTCATCATACACAAATAAGAGGGTTGGTAAAATAGTTATTCAATCAGGAAGGTCTATATACAACTTGGTAAAAATAGTTGTTATTAGGCCTTGTTTTGCATCCGCCGGGAAAATGAGTAAACTAAATTCTTTGGGAGATCCACCTTTCTGATTCTACTATGAGAACTGAGTGAAACCATTCTGTTTCAAAGCCATAGAAGTTATCCAAATCCTCCAGAGAAATAAACTATTCATGCATAGTGCACATATCGTCTCCAAATATAGATGAGTGGAACCAAATATGATAATAAGAGCAAATAACTGTTCTTCCGAAAATAACAAAATGTATCCAGCAGAATCGATTTTGATCATACAGACTCCTCCAATCAAATTAATACATGATGGAATAGCTGAAAAGATTGATTCTACAAACTTATCGTTCTGAAATCCTCAAAGAGTACACCAACCTTCAATGAATAACGAGCAAATGTATCAAAAACGAACGCAAAAGAATGTTCAAATCCACAGTTCAGCAAGCGCAACCACCCCCTTTTGGCTCGTTTTCAGTCACTGCAACTGGTATGCCTTGGAAGTATCTGCAATAACCCACAAAAAAACAGTGTATGAGGAACAGATTCTATAGGTACTCAGCTGTTTCTGTGCATTCTTTGATTTCAAAGCTAATATATTAGAGCTAAAGCATACATGTCCTGATCATTCTCGTTGGCAAGAGCGGTTTTGGCAATGGTAAAGAAAGCCTCATCGACATTGTAGTCTTCTTTAGCTGATGTCTCGAAATAGGGTATGTTACCATTTGAAGCACACCAGTCAGCTGCTTTCGTCTCAGAGACCTGTAAGTTATATAGATTGATGAAACCCCACACAAAGTAAAGCAGAGTGGAAAACGTTTTTTCATGATCTTATACTTACCACTCTAGTGCTCCCTCCACCTATGTCAACCTTGTTTCCAAGCACTATAAACGGAAATGTCTTTGGATCCGCTGGACTTGCCTGTGCAGGACGAGAAGATGCCACAGAAACATGTTAGCATATTATAAACTGGTAAAGGCCTTGATGTATGAGTGAACGAAAAAGAACTAAACAAGGCACAATGTTTATAGATTAATGAATTCTAAAACAGCTATGAACACAACAAAAGAAAGTTTATAATATACTTAACCAGTAAACCGAGGACCAGGTAAAAGCAAATAATCTTTTTAACAAAAAAAGCCATGTAACATTGCTCAATCATATTGCTCTGAAATGGCATAAAAACAAAACTTCAGATATGGTCACAAGGACCAAAAGAGATATGTTCCTAACAAAGAGCTAATCTATATAACAAATGAAGCATGCCAAAGCAAAAATGTGATGGAAAGAAGGAACTTTGATCTAAGAACCTGTTTAAGAAACTCCTCATGCCAAGTTTCGAGAGAATCAAAGGACTTGGCCACGTTGACATCATAAACCAAAGCGCAACAATCTGCACCTCTGTAAAACGCAGCACCAAGACTCTGGAACCTCTCTTGTCCAGCAGTATCCCAAATCTACAAAAAAAAAAAACAAAAAAGTTAGAACCTTTTAGAAAGTAATATATATATCTCATAAAGCAAAGAGAGAAACCCCCAACCTGGAGAGTAACAAGCTTATCCCCAATCTGAAGCTCCTTGGTCACGAAATCAGCACCAATAGTCGCTTTATACTGTTGACTAAACTTGTTATGCACATATCTTAAAATCACCCCCCCACGTTAAGGCCCCCCAAATAATATTATTAATCAATCAAAAACAAACAATTGTTTCACAGAATCATTAAATAGAAGGAAGGATACTGATTCATCAAGGAAGTCTTACCAACCCTGGAAAGAGACAATCACAGATCAAACATCAAATAAACAATTGAGAATTAAAATTAAAAGAATGAGCGTTTCTTTATATTACCCGCTATCGCCGAGGACAATGACCTTGAGCAAAGTACGTCTTCTCGTCGCCATTTTGGGGATCGGAGATTGTGTAGATCTCGCTCGGCGTAAGGACGTAGGGATCCAAAGTTGTGTCTACTTTGAAGGAGATGGAAATAGTAAAGGGGCGCCAATTAGATCCTTATCGTTTTTTGAGGACTGAATCTGATGAATCTTTCTTTCACGTTTCGTAATTACGTAACCTTGTGGGGGCTCTTTTCGCTAAATAGTAAATAGTCTCCGGGGGAAAATTCAAGTACTGATTACTTATAGACTTTTCTTTTTTTTAAACGTTGAATTATATTATGTTATTACAAACCTGAAAATATTACAAATGATTCTACGGCCGACAATTCTGATTACTTGTAGACTATTTTGCTAAATAATAAAAAAATTCTTGCACAAAGAAATAATTGGACAAGATGAAAAATATGCAATAGATGTGGGATTAAATCTCTTGGAAAGAGAAGAGTATTCGGACTGGTAGTCCTTACATCTAATGGTGTAAAACCAGTGTCACATAAATGAGTTTTTATGCTAAAGAATGAATGAGATGATGAAGAGTTATGAAATACAAAAGAGTAGTTTCACAAGAGTTTTCATAAAGACCTGGAATTGTTATAAAAAACACATCATCATGTGGTAGAAGCATCAATTTTCAAGTTTCTTTTTTCTATAAAGAATTGAAAGCCACTGAAAATGACAATTATGTCAATGATCAAGAAGAATATAAACTGGAAGAAGCAGTAAACCCCATAAGCATTTGGACTGCTAGAAGCAGTAAGTGCTAGTTCTCGAGAACATTACCGCACGATTATATTGAATATAAATAAAAAATCCTTGGTCATGAAGTACCAGAATATTGAAAATTTAATGATCTCTTTCATGATTGAAAGATGTGGTTTTGTATAACAAGAAGGATATTTATACTTGTAACTTTTACAAAAAGCAAAGGAATAACTCGTATGTATAAATACACATAATCTGAAGGTTTAGAAGATTGTCTAAATAGACCAATATATGACTTCTTGTATGAAAGTAATGTTATGGACAAAGATGTCCAATGGTCAAAGAAATTATCTAACAATCTAACGAGTTTATTCACTTAGTATATGATTATATCAATTCCTAAAAGGGTGATATGTATGTTGAGAATACATCTCCTGAAGATGATGCTTCTGGGAGGAGAATATAATGATGTGCGTAGTTGTACTCTTTTTCCATTTGTTCTTCATGTCAAGGTTTAAACATGCAACAAAGAACACGTAAATAATAGATACCTAAAGAAGAATATTATTTTTGAGATTCAGATCGAGAAGCAGGAGAGAATGATCAAGATCAATCATACTTAAAAAGGACCAAGGACACATTCCATTCGCAAGACAGAACCAAAAGGTCGAAAGTTTGTCAATCAAAGGACACCTTCTATATGGAATTAAAATATCTATTTGGTGTCTAGAGAAAGATCTTTGAGTCTATTTTCGTCTCAAATTTGAATCAAGTCATTCTAAAAAATAGAAGTCGAGATCTGACTGTTTTCATGGGACATATATAAGCTGTCTCAAAATACCTAATTTTGACTGATATCCCAAATATTTCTTGATATTCCAATCTTACCAGAGTTAGAACAGTGCCTGAAGTTAGCCATGGATGTTAGCTTCGATTTCCAAGTGGTTTGAAGTCACTTTGTTCTAAGGTCATCAAGATATTTAAGTTTCAATGAGGAGTGTTAAATTTGGCAAGAGAAGTGAACCGGTACAACACCAAGATTAAGAAAAAGTTTGTTCATGTGAGATTGTATCGTCTCAGATATTTCAAGTTATGTTTTCATCAGGGGGAGTAGATGCGCGCTGCACTCTTTTTCCCTTAACCATGGTTTTTCTTGGTAAGGTTTTTAACGAGGCAGCATCTTATGCGCTTTAGGAAATATTTTTAAAGTACATCCAAGAGAGAGTGTTATGAACTATTATGTGGATGTCCATTAAGCCCAAAACCCCATGTTCTAGAGGGTTGTAAACCCTAGATTTGTATTCCTATTTATATGTATCATTGTCTATTGGATAAGAAGAAGAATAACTGATTTCTTATTTCGCTTGTTTCACAACAAATACCACTTTTCTTGTACCATATTCCATTTTTACTTTAACCAACTTTACCTTTAAAGAATATTTAATAGACAAAATACCATTGTAACCCTGAATAATTAAACCTAAAACTACTCTCCTTCTCCCTTTAACAATGATCTTAAAAGAGATAACGATCACTTAGAATAATTGTTAAAAAAAAAATTCACAAATAAGTTTGAAACCAATGTATAAGAATAAATACATTTATTATCTCATTTATAAATGACTATTAGTTTGGTTTATATAGTTTTATTTTGGGAAAAAAATCAATTCCAAAACAAACTTTCTAACACAAATTTACCGTAAGATAACCATTTCCATCAATACTTTAAGTTTGTGATGAAAAAGACTAAACTAACCCTTCTAAATAATTTAAAATAATTTATAAAATATTTGTAAGCCAATCCCACCCTTAAAACTAAACTGTAAAAAGAATCAAATGTTAGGGTATTTTGGTTGATTGTATTTTTGAAAAGATGTAGCCAATTTAAGGTATTTCAAGCAATTTCTCTTTATTTTTCAGTTACATATTTTCTTGCATTTGTTTTTTTCATACTTGATAATTTTATTTGATATTTAAGTATCAAACCTTTTAAAACTAAAGGAAAGTTAAATCTTACTTTTTCTTGGAAGATTATTTCTAAGGGAAAACATTGATCCCATCGATTTCGTTGACTAGTTTTTATCTCCACATTAACTTTTGTTTATGTTTCTTCTGAATTAATTTAAATACTCCTTTTGTTTCTATATGTAAGTAGTTTTAGGAAAAAAAAATGTTTCACAATATAAAGTGTTCTCAAAACCCAAAGCAATAAAATAATTTAAATAATATTCCACTGAAAACTTAAAAGTATTCGTTAGTCTTCAATGTTTTTGAACACAACTTACAATGTTAGTCAACTAAAACCTAGAGAATACAAATTAAAAGCCCATAGAACAACTAAACTTGAGGCCCACATACACAATGCCAAAACAAAAGAACGGAATGAGCCTAAAGCCCAAACCGATGAAAACCCTAACGGCTGCACGCATGAACATGCGTCCCAGACGCCTCATCTCGAGTTTCGTCGGAACACACCGGGACCTAGTCCACACACCCTTTCCTGGTCTGAGCTCATAAATGCGGAGAGCCTCCATCGAAACTGTTTCGAGATCTCATCCCGAGCCTTCAGAACCACCACTGACGCCTTGACAACCACGAACCATCTCTATTCTACCACATTTCGTCTTACTTTCGAAGAGCTTCATCGATCTCGAGATCTCATCCCTCAGAACAAAGCCGATAACACATAAACCATAAACCGCTCTAAACACCACACTCGTTCCAAAATCGGAACCACCTAAAGCCGGCGACGCAAGACTATGGAACCTTCACCCCGGAAAAGAAAGCCGGCGACGGCAGAGCTGACAAAGCTCCCACCTCCCGGATACGGAGAGTTGAAACTGGTGGGAATGAATTTGAAGAGAAACATAGGGTCTCTCTCCCTCCCTTCAAAACATGCAAAGAAAACCCAAAAGAGAACACAAAAGAAACTAAAACGTAAAACCTAACCAACTAACATTTATTAGTTACCAAAAATTATATTTCTTAATCCACTATAAATACAAACGTAAGTTCTGTCTTACTTCCATTATGTTTTCTATTCGGTTTGCTTTCTTCAACCTATTTTTTCTTCATAAAACTATGGATCAAAATGAAGAAAAAAATCAAAAAGAAAAAGGAACTGAAAATATTTAATAAAATCAACAAAACACAATCAAACTTGCATATGTTCACTCGGGCATTCGACGTGAATAAGATGCACCATGATAATGGAGAGCTTCATCCCGACAAAGAAATTGAAGACACTATATTATCTATATCGAAGATTACTTTAAAATTTTATTAATTTTATTACTAACAATAATCTCTCTCTGATTAAATGGTGCAGATTGTGTGTAATAAAAAAAACGTTTTTATTTCTGCTTTAGAAAAGGTTAAATTTCTTTAATATCCGCGCTTTTAGCAAAACTATTTACATAGCGAAACAGAGGGATTATTAATTTTAATCCTATTTTAAGTGTATTTATTCTGAATTGCAGTAAAAGAAGAATATTGTACTTCATAGGAGCGTAAGATAAACAATAATCTATTTATTTTTAAGTATCCTCATTTATGTGGAAATTTCACTTTTATCACATTAAGATATCATTAATCATATTTACTTTATTAAATGGACATTTTTAAAAAATACCTTATTCATTAAAGAGGAAAAAAACTCTTATAACCTTGCTTTATAGATATATAAATATAAATATTATTTATAACTAAAAAATATTTATTTTTAACTTTAAATTCGAATTTCGATAAATATTTTTTGAATTTATTTTTATTATTATTTTGAATTTTATTTTTTTGCAAATTTTATTTTAGAAGTTTGAAATTATTTTTGAATTTATTTTTAAAAAAGTTTAGAAAAAATTAGGTATTTATTTATATATTTATTAAAATCCTAAATCTCACATTCCAAAACTTGAATTCTCAACTCTAAACCCTAAGTCTAGATTAGTTAACACTAGTGTTATAAGTGTTTATTTACCTCTTTAAACATGAAAAATGATATTAATAATGGGGAAAATGGGCATTTAATTCCCCAAGTATTTGCAATCGGCAATTTTAATACCGAACTATGGTTCGCGCGATTTAATGCCCCAACTAATTGTTGACCTGGCCAATTAAAGACTACGAAAGTCAACAGTTAAGTTTTAAACGTTTGTAGTTAGTTTTAATTTCTTTTACTTACGACATAACTCGACATCTCCAATTTGGAACCCTAATTTCGAGAGAAGGCGATTCCAGCGACATTAGAGGTGATTTCCGGCGAAATAAGAGAGAAAATCCGGCAACGTGATGAATAAATTCGAGAAGAACAAGAAACTTTGCCATGAAACAGCTCAAATTTCTTCTGGATCAAAATCTGTAAGTCATATGTTCTTGACACTATTTTGAAGAATCGAGTGAATGATGAGACTAAAAGGTGTTTGTATAAGATAGATTTCGAACTTTACTGTTGGTGGCTATGTGTGTAGGAG
>NC_079513.1:5051599-5065459 GCF_000801105.2 Raphanus sativus | reverse complement strand
GAGAGAGAGAGAGAGAGAGAGAGAGATTGGTTAATGAATGTATCGAAATATGAAACATATACATAGGAAAATTGACAAAATAATTCACAACTTTCAAATTTAAGACAAAAAGATCTGAACTCACAGTATTCAATTTTACTCCCCGACTTTCACTTAAACCTGAATAATCTCATATTTTCATTGACTATGCTATTTCATCTCGTTAATAGTTGAGTTATGTTAGTTATATTCAAAAGTTGATTTTTGATACAACTAAAATGGCTTGTTAAGATTTTTTTTTCCATTTTAAAACTTGAGAATGAAAATGACTTACTTAAAATTGGGTTATCCAGAAACTGAAACTATGTTATCTCGATTAAATGACTTACTTAAGCATATATGTTTTAAATAAGATTAAGAAATGAATCAAAAACAAAAAAGTCTGTTCAATGTAATTATTAATTTAAAAAAAAAAAAAGTAAGTTCTCTTTGTTCACTTAGAATAATGTAATAAATGTTTCAAGTTATGACCATTCATTTGGTTTGTATCACACATTAGAATGGGTTTTAACCATTTTGGGATATCAACTTCCGATATGGATATCTATAAAAAATATTCATGACCAAGTTCCCATTTTTGTCTTCTACATGGAAGATTAGTGTGTGTTTTCTAATAATGAGAAACAACTATTTATCTCTTGATCCCAAAAAATTTAAGTAAACATTTTTGATCAATTTTAAACTTATTTAAAAAATATATGTTTAAGTAAACATTTTAAATTGAGGTAAAAGCTATTACTTGTAAGTGAGCCATTTAGTTAGGTTATTCTAGTACTCAACCTTTATACTGAAACAAAAAACAAAAACTGTTTTTCTTGTCGGCCACTTTACAGATTCATATAGACTCTGAAAATCATGTTGGAGGGTTCGCATCCATGTGAACAACAAAAGACGATTGCTTTCTTGCTGCGTGCTAGACTGTCCGCCTTTTTATTTTGTGTCTGTGGTACATAAATAACCTCCGAGGATGTGAAACTTCTCTTCAGACTCCTTATGTCTTCTAGATAACTTGCAAAAGTAGGTCATTCTTCTAGTTCCAAAACTACCTTCATCAACTAAGAACAATCCGTTGCAAAAGTAACACTATATTTTCGTAAATTCCGCATATATTCCATTGGCCACATAAGAGTGGAGAGGTGACTAGCTCGCTCTTGTGTTCCTTGATATCGTTTCCATGACAGAGGATACAGCTCACGTCCAAGACAACCACTACGTCACCATGACAGAGGATACAGTTCCTGAACGTTTTCGTCAACATGGAAACTCACCATCGATCGATATCGTTTCATCACCATCGATCGACGACGAGTTACCTAGATCGATCGACAGCACACAAGCCAGATCGACCGACAGACGTATTGAGTTTGGACGACGTGCCTTTGATACCAATGGATCTAGAAGATTCAGATGGGAAGAGAGGGACGATTTGGTGTCCACAGAGATGAATTTGGACATGCTAGGGGAGTTGATGGTGAAATCATCCCTGTCACCAAAGTGCACATAAGAAAAATCCTGGAGAAAGCATCTCTTTTTGAGAGGAGTTGCTTACGCCTTCCAGAACATGCACACCCTTACCATGCATACAGACCAGCACCAGTACCTTACAGCAAGGAGGAGATAGATGATATGGTGACTGGTGTATGGGGAGCTCATGCACACCTGGAGGAAGAATTTCGCACATTGGTGGAAGATACCTACCAGCCATTGGATCGCAGCTATGAAGCTCTTCAAAGTGATATGGCAGTGCTAAGGATGGAGATTGAGAGCATTAGAAACATGCTTGAGAAGGAAGCTACGCCATCAGTATCGATCGACACAGAACCATCCCCATCGATCGATATCGGCAAGACTACATCCAACACCCAACCAGAATGTTCATCACCTAAAAAAGATGAATGGGAGATTGCTTACATCAATACACGGATTGGAGACGTCTACAGCCCTCTGAACAACAATGTCGAATGGTTAAGCAAGAGGATTGATCTTCTACAGCAAGAGTTGGCAACAATTCGCGAGAAAGGTCAGTCTCAGAAAGATATTGTTCCATCAATCGACACACCACCTTTACCATCGATCGACACAAGGTTTGCAGAAATGGAAGATAGGATGAAATCATATGAGGAAAAGCACAACAACTTCACTTCACCTATCATGCGATACCTGAACACACTGTCACAACAGATGAACGAGTTGCAACAAGACATTGGCATAGTTCAGGACCACCTTGGTCTATGTCGCAGAAACGCGACATCGATCGACAAGACTAGACCCCGATCGATCGACATCCAACAACCACCAGCACAGACTGCATGCACAGCAGCAGAAGTTGATCAGATCAAACACAAGCTATACGAAGCTATGGATGCTATGGAGGAGAGACTCAACAAGAGATGTGATGACATTGACGACCCTCTCAACGAAAGTGTCCAACCTGTGCAGAGCTACTGGTCTACTGAAGAATGAGATACTCACTATTCAGAGAACTCTCGAGTACCAAGGTCAGCTTTCAGAATCGATCGACTCAGTTACCACTGGATCGACCGATAGAACTCCCAGCAAAATGACCGACACACACGTTGTAGCATCGATCGACACGGAGTCCTTGACAGACAGAGATCAGCTGATTCACGACAAGATCGACTCTATGCAGAAGGAACTGAAGGATCTGTCAGAATACGCCTATAACACCATCTACAGGAATGTAGGCAGCATTGAACTAATTGAAAGAAGTTTGAGGAACCTCACAGATGCCACCCTCAAGATGGATGAGAAACAGCTCAGAAGTGATGATGCCACAAGAAGCTTCATTGCTACATGGTTTGATAGGAGGAGACACGAAGTTGATGCTTGTTGTCCAACAAGTAGCAGTTTCTGCACCAACTGAGTCACACACCACCAAAGTCAAGCTAAATGACTATAACAAAGCGCTGAGTGGGAGGCAACCCACTATTAGGTTTTATTTTATTTTATTTTTTACGTTTTTGTTACATTTTTACTTTTATTTTCGTATTAGCCAGGAAAGGTTTACAGCCTTTACTGTTTATTTCACATATTCACCCAATTCCGGTTCCATTCGCATGCAGATTTCGAAGCACTGTGGACTGGAAGGTGATATCTATGGTTAGCTGTCTATTCATTTAAATTGTTTTTGAGTTCTATGTTCATCTGCTTTTTAATTATGACTGTTTTACCCCACGTTAAACTTACAGTCTTTGTTAAAAAAATGTTGTAGATGTTGTTGGCCACATGAAGGTGGTGAATGGACAGCCTCTCATCAACCGTCCTATCCTTGATGGAGTGGAAACAGCAAACACACCGTGTCTTAAGGTGCATATTCAATCACAAGAGTATGTGTTCTGTTGACTCTCCCAACATCAGTATATAATATATGTATTTAGAAATACTAGATTCTAACGATTAGGAGATAAGAAACTGTTCAAAATTTGAATCATATCTACACAATAATTTGTATTGAACCTAACGTGGTAGTTATGATCTTTTGCAGGGGACCTGTTATGACGCTGTAATTTTTGGACCAGGCTGCAACAGATATCTGCAAGAAATTCAAATCCTATGAAAACACTCCCACCATGATTTTGAATTTTATGTAAGACGGTGAACACAAAACGTCTTGGAGGTAATAATTCCTATCTTTAGATAACAAACTCACTGCTAATGTTTTTGCAACATTTAGTTTTTTTTGCATGTTTCGACCCTCTTCCTCTTCACAGTCAACGCTTTCAGAGGATAGAATTTGTTTGAATGATAATTGTTTCTTTAAAGTATTATTCCGTAAATAGCTTCTCTAGCGTTGGTTTGTCTTAAGTTTTCATATCAATTTTGTGATTTTTTGTCATCTGAGATAAATCTGAAAAGTAGAGGCGTATTTTAGCTGCCTTTCTTTGTTTATAATTAGATTTTTTCTATGAGTATGAATTAATTTATTTAATTTGAGACCATGAAGTCCAACTAATCTTTGGTTTCGTTCATGCTATGTTATTTTTGGTTCTGAACTATTTTTTTAGTTGCTTGCTTAGATTGTTCTATAAATCGTTTCCCTTCTGTAATTGTGCATTGTCTCAACACTTTCAAAACACATTATGAAAGAAGTAGCCATCTATTAACTCAGTAGGTTTGAGGCAACTTCTGTTAATTTTCAAAGGCGGAGCATTACGCTGATGCATAAATGATTTACAGGTTTTTGAAGGTTAATGACATTGGAAAGACACATGCTTCGTACTATATTGCTTATGCTTTGCACATGGAGTTTAAGGCTAACGTGGAAAACGCCACTGAGATCTCCAGTCCCATAATATCTAGGTAATATTCATCATCATGGTCATCATCGTAGTTTCACACAGTCAGCTTTTGTCACATGTTTGGAGGAAGAGCACATAGGATCAAAGAAAACAATTAGTTACCTAAAAAATGGACATATCCTACCTCTGAAAATTGATCGCGTACCTGCAACCTCTGCTTACTCTTTTAAAAGTTTTTGTAGACAAATAAGAAAGTATAGCGTAAGTTGACAAATATTGAATGTTTCCACAATAAGATGTTTCATCACTGACTCCTAATTATGACATTGCAGAGAAGGAAGAAGAACGAAAAGTTTGAAAGCTGTTATGACGTTCAAAGACAAAAGTTTGAAAGATGTTCTATTGTACTTGCCATAACCAGTATTCTTTCGTGGACAAATATATGTTGCCCTATCAAGAGTTTTTTCAATCAAAAGGCTGAAGAATCATATAAAGAGAAAACTAAAACTCTCAGAGTAAAAAACATTATTTATATGGCTTTACAACTTAAAGATGTTGGTAAGAAAATTAACTTTTATAAATTTCAACTAAAAACGCATTTCTATACTCTTAAGAAAATTAATACAAGAAAAGGAAAATTATATATTATTTAATATTTAATATATATATTTTCATAACTTTTATTAATTTATTACATTTCTGATAATTTTAAAATTAATAACAAAAATTGTTTACTAAATAAGATCCTCTTTGTTTGGAATATTGCTAATATAAAAATCTTATTACCTTTACCTTTGTATGTGGTTATAGTGAGCATTGTAAAATTGCTCCGATGATTCAATTTAATAGCAAACATGAAAAGGCAACCGAGATCAATAATAGTATCGAGACACATCAGAGACTGCAGATTCTTTCAACTATAACAATAACAATAGTTGTTTAGGATTAAGTTTAGAAACAGAAGCATCATAACCCCAGTCTTTTAGTGAATATTACATCCTATTAGACTATAAAAGACACAAAAATGGATCTTGATCTGTTTATCAAATTTTGAGGTACTAATTTTATCTACAAAACTCATTTCATTTCCTATATTTAATGTATCCCATGTTCTTAAGATCGAACTCTCATTAAAACATGAAGTACAACTGGCGAAAGGTTCGAAAGAATAAAAATATATCACATCTTTTGTCACGGCCTAGAAAAGGATGTGAGCAAGAAGCTTCAAAAGAAAAATCAGGAAATAGATCAGTGGGTAGGAGATTGTAAACAACCCATAAGATGATGGTATACATGTTCATTACTTAGCTGATGGTGTACAAGGTTGATTTATATAACGTGATCCATAAATAACGTTTTACATAGTATTTGGAATAGTGATTCACATGTAAGGTTCAATATACTAATGATTTATCAATTTTATCTTCTTCTCCTAATCATATTAAATGACAAGTGAAAGTGTACTATTAATGACAAAGCTACTCTGTTTCGAAATTTAGAAAAAATGAAACTAATTATTATTAAAACTTTTACCATTAGAAAAATAAGTATTTAGGTTTTGCATTTATTCAAAAATGCAGATTTAAAGAAAAAGGTTACTTAAAGTATTACCGAGAACTCAAACTTACAAAAAAAGAAATTAGAGAACAAAAACTTACTGATCAAAAAACATCACTGTGTGAATTTAAATTATAATGTTGTACTAAAATAGCTTTTATCATTAAAAATTGAAATAGAATTAATATTAAGAACACAATCCGCGCTAAAGAATCTAGTAGAGATAAAAATAGTAATTTTGTATCATAATATTGTTTAGTGTATCACAGTTTAAACCTTTTGTTTTGAGAACCTGATAACCCTTGAGCAACTACCTCAATAACACGCCAAAGATTGACATCACCGAGGCTAATAGTGAGATTGAACATCCAAAAAATTTCATCGGAAAAAATGAAATATACATGTGAAAGGAATGAAAACTAAAACAACTAACGACAACCCCCCGGCTCTGGTGAAAAGTGCCAACTATCAAGAGGAAATACAAAAATAAAATTTGAGATTGCAAAGATGGCGGCTCAAGGATAACTAGGGGCCTAGGGCTCTTACTTGACTTCTTACGATTATAGCTTCTTGAGAGAATTCGAAAAATAAGACACCTAGAACTTGAGTTTGTCCCAATAGGACTTTGTGTAAGATTTTTGTCCCATTGGAATTTTAATTACTGACGATTATAACTTCAGATTAATCAAAACTTAACTTAATTTAAATACCTAACATTTGTTAATTGTTTTGTTAATACAATTTTATATATTTTAAGGAAATGTAAAATACAAAAAAAAGGAAACACACTTTAACCTAATTTTTAACCCTATTCTGACGTCTTCTCAGCTGAGAGCATTCTATTCTTTTCAATGGTGATTTTTTGTTCTTCTTCACACAGATAAAAATTATCGTCTATATTCTTTTTTGTCTTCTTCTTTATTCGCTATTCTTCTTCATTGTATTTGTTCTTCGTCGTTTGTTGTGTCGACTGAGTTCTGTACTCCGTCATCAATTGCATCAAAATCCTACGGTTCTTCACACATGGTATGTGTTTCATCCTCTAGACTCTTAAAACCCTAAATTTTAAGATTTGATTTGTATATCTTTTCAATTATAGTTAGTTCTAGGGGTCGATTAGTCATCACCTATACAAGGGTATTTCAAGGTTCTTCTACTGGTTAGTTTACTATCTGTTTTTTTTCTTCTCCTGTCGTATCAGCTCATGAAGCTACCATTAAGTTGGCAGATTGAATGATTTACTTTTTTTCATTTTAGGGTGGGTTTGATTTTGATTTAGTTTCTTTTAGCATGTTTTTCATAGTGATATTCAGTTCACAACGTACGAGGAACTCCGTGAAGTTATTTTGGAGTTCAAAGAAAGGAGAATAAAGTCATCGTGGATTATGCGTGAGGTTTTGTTAGATGCTCTTTGTAAAGAAGGACATGTTAAGAAGCTTTAATGTATATGGAGAGAAGACGAAGGATTGATTCTAACAGTTTTTCCTCTGTTCGGATCTTCAACATTTTTGTAAACGGATGTTCCTGTTCAAGAAAGCTAAAGCAGGCAGAGAGCTTATTGGCTGGAATGAAAGAAATGAACGTGAAGCTGGCCGTTCTCACTTACGATACTCTCATAGAAGAATATTGCAGGATGCCTCATGTTGAGGTTAATATGGAAGTTCTTGAAGAAATGAAAATGGCTAAAATGGAGCTTATTTTCATGGTATCTAATCCGATAATCGATGGTTTAGGAGAAGCTGGTAGGTTACCAGTGGCGGACCCAGCCTAAAATTTAACTGGGGTCACAATATAAATATACATATAGAAAAAGCAAATGATAGGGTTATAGTGGACTTCGAATCCAATATTTGTGGGTTCATTCATACAATTTCTAACCAACTCTGCTGTCACAGACTTATGAAAACGTTGATCAAATCTTTTTTTTTTGAACTGGTGTCACCTGACCCCACATCTCTCAACGTGGGTCCGAAGAAGCTTTAGGTATGATGGAAAGGTTCTTTGTTTGTATATTGGGTCCTACTCTAGTGACTTATAACCCACCATGGTTCCAACATTGATTTTACAATTCAAACAAAGTCTCACTCTTATGATATTTTAAGAATACCAAAACGTAAAAATCGTATTTTGTGGTCTAAATAAGGTTTCTATATGATATATCTTGATTTTGAGCCGAGAGTCCCTTCGCAAGGAATTTCAGCTGCAAAAAGAGAGAGTAGATTGTAAGATGAATACACAGAGTTGTTATATAATTGAGGCAAAACTGTTCTTGCCGAAACAGAGAAGCCACATAACAAATCTTGTGTTTTTTAGAGAAAGTAGATGTCGAGAAGATAACTTTTTCAACTTCAAATACTCTTTGCTTTACTGTCATGTCCCAAGTTCTAGATAAAGCCATCCGGAGGGACCATAGTGCGAGGACAAGCACCAGCCAGGTCATAAGACCAAAGGGCAAGCGTATCATGGTCCAGAGATGGGGTTAAGTGCATCAGGAAGTTGAGACTTAACCAGAATGAAGGAAAGGTAAGCTCAAAGGAGCTGGACAAGTGTTTTGGTAGCTGGCCGTTGAGGTTTGGTAGCTCGGGCAGCTAGGGAAGAAGTGAGGCAAGCTCACAGTAGCTCAGGCAAGTCTAGGACAGCTCCAGTAGCTGGCAGGTCAGCTCACTCAGCTGGGGAAGCTAGTGACCAGCTCACCTCAGCTGGACGGAGTGATTAGCTCTTGGGCGGTTGGACCGGACCATGAGCGGTTATGGGTCCGGCTCGGTGGTGGCATGGTCAGGTGAGACCATGGAGCTTGGCAAGTGAGCTAGGTACCTGGAGGAGTGTTGGCAGCTGGAGATCGATCAAGGGGAGCGGTTGGAGGCAGTTGGGAAGCGGTTTGGCCGAAGAGATGCAAAGGGAACCGTTTGTGCCTTTTCGCCTAAAACCGTACAACCGCTCATCCCAACCGCCTGTCGATGACATTTCCTATAAATAGGGGTCATTGTTCATCGGTTTCAATCACGAAAAAAACACTAGGCAAACCTCTGCCAAAATTCTACCAGAAAGAAAGAGAGAAGAGACCGGCGGTGAGGAGTGATCCGTGTGGTGTCCCGGTGTGATTCAAACGGTGGAAAAGGCTCAGGCAAGGCCATGGCAGACGGGCAAAGTGATAAGGACAAGAGGAAGGAGTCAGGGAAGGATGGAGGCGCAGAGGAACGCACGCCTAAGGTATTGATGCACTCCGGATGGTGACCGCCCATGACCATGGGTTTATATGGTCTGGCCGGTTGAACCATGATGTGTTGGTTGCATCCGTTTCTTCTTTTCTCTTTATCAATCTCTCTTCTACCTTATTCTGATGTGATCTGAGGGTTTAAACCCACGGACAAACCCCCAGGGCTTGGATTGGTCAGTGTAATCTCTCCATGGCCTTGGTTGGGGAGGTATGGTCCGATCTCATGGTTCCCAAGGGAATATTTGGGGTTTGACGATTGTAATCTCTTAATTGGGATTTTTAATGAATTATCAAAGTGTTAGATTCAATTTATATCATGAATTTAGGGTTGGTCCAATTTGGCCGGTTGGCGGTTCATGGTCAAGGTCGATATGACTGAGGCCGGTTCTGAGGAATCCAATTGGACCATTCTCTTAGTTTGGATTTATCATGATTTATCCTGTATAGTATAGAGTTTTTGGCCGAGTATTTAGTGTGGTCAGAAATGGGCATTAGATTTGATCTAGGATCCGGAACCATGTACTAGTTAGATTGATGTTAGGATATCGGATCATATGTGTATTCATGTGTTGTGGTTTGGTTTCAGGAACAAGCAGTGATCGTGGTAAAGCAAAGGAGTCTTGAAGACTTGGCCGTGGATGGATGTGTGATGTGTGTCTAGATAGATGAACTTATGTTAGCCTATGGTGCAACTTGTGTGGATTGAATAATTTGTATGGATCACATTGACTTATATATATGAAATGATCTTTTCTTTATGCTTCCGCTTTGTACTTGTCAATTATAAACCTCAGTTGAATGAAAAAGGACTTAGACACTATTGGACTTAAACCGGCTGAATTGCACTTAGACATGTAGGTAAGTACTTGGATTGGTTGGATCATGGGATCCAGGTACGGGTCTTACAAGTTGGTATCAGAGCCTGCTTGATTCTAGGCTGTTGGGTTAGGGGCAGATCATCACACATCCGGCTGAGTCTCTTGACATTTTTGGTTAAAGTTTATGTTCATTAGTGTTGATGTTGTTGAGGTTTAAAAGTTTCTGTCAAAACTAATACCTGGTTTGTGTTTGGTTTTGATGTGCCTAAGGGAACTAAGAGGCGGTCTCGGAAGTCTAAGGATGGGGCTGGGGTTTCTGGTGCTGGAGATGCATCAGTACCTAACCCAAGTGCAGTGTTGACAGTTCTACCTATGGGACGGACTGGAGAGGCTGTCCTGACTGAAACCCAAGTTAACCAAACTGAGGTTCAGCTGGACGGAGTGGCTGGACAGCTGAATGAGACCGGAAGGCAACTTGAGGGAACTGGAAGCCAGCGAGGTGCAGCTATTGGGCAGCACAGGAATGATCAGGATGGGGAGGCTGAGTCCTCAGAGATTGGTCACCGAGCTGATCCAAACATCAGGGATGGTGTAAGGACTGGTCCGGGTGATCAAGGGACTGAACCCTCCATGCAGGAGATACTAGCTGCCATTAGACTAATGGGTAGTCAGATGGTAGCCATGACTCAGGTGCTCACCCCAGTGGTAAACTCATCCGTTGGTCAAGCCACACAAGCTCAAGTGGGAGCTGGTGGAAGTGGTGGAGCTGGTGGACGAGTGTTACCAGTAGCAGAAGTAATTGAACTGGATCCACCATCTGGATCAGTTAAGAAAGTGGATTACTTGAAGGTTCTGGAGCACATATAACGCCTAGGGACAAAGCACTTTGCTGGAAGTGTTGATCCCATGGAGGCTGATGAATGGAGAGACCGGTTGGTTAGGAACTTCAAATCAACCCGGTGCCCTGAGGAGTACCAAAGGGACATTGCAGTGCACTTCCTAGAAGGTGATGCACACAATTGGTGGATAGCTTTGGACAAACGTACCAATGGTTCCATTGAACGCTTTGCTGACTTTGAAGTGGAGTTTAACCACAAGTACTTTCCTGCTGAGGCATGGGACCGTTTGGAAGCTAAGTTCTTGGACTTGGTTCAAGGGCGTAGGGCAGTAAGGGAGTACGAGGAAGAGTTCAACAGGCTCAGGCGCTTTGTGGGAAGGGAGTTGGAGGATGAGGCAGTACAGGTCCGAAGGTTCATCTGCGGCCTTAGGCCTGAACTCAAGACCTACTGCTCAGTCCGGACCTTCTCCAATGTGACTGAACTGGTGGAGAGGATGGCTATGTTGGAGACTAACCTTGCTGAGGAAGCTAAGCACAAAGTGAAGAGTGTGGTGGTGGCTCCTGGGCAAAGTGGTGACCGAAGAGAAAGAGGGACCAGGTTGAAGAGGGTAAAACCTCAAGTAGTAAGCCTGTGTGCCCTAAGTGTGGTAGAAACCACTATGGGGAGTGCTGGAGAGCCATGGGTGCTTGCACTCGTTGTGGTAAGATGGGACACTTTGCTCGAGAGTGCCCAAATGTGGGAGGTGACCGGACTTGCCATACTTGTGGTCTTAAGGGTCATCTCAAGAAGGACTGTCCAAAGCAAGCTGATGGACAGAACAAGAACAGGAGTGGGGGTAGCAGGCCGGACCAGAACCGGGGTCAAACCTCAACTCCAAGGGTTTACGAGCTGTCCAAGGATGTGGAGGAGACAGGGCCATTCAAAGCAATCACTGGTAACTTCTAAAACTCATTTGTTTTCTTTCTAGAACTATGCATGGTACGGAATCTAGAATGGTTAGGAACTTAGATGGGGTCTTTGTAGGGACCTTATGTATTGGTGGTGTGGAAACACATGTCCTGTTTGATACTGGAGCCTCACATAGTTTTGTGAGTCCAGAGATGATTGGGAAAGGATTGTTTTGTATTGGTTCAGGGGATGATCCTGGGGTTGTGGTTGCGGCCGGAGGCCAAAGGGTGCAATCACAAGGCCTGGTAAGGGATATCCCAGTTATGATACAAGGGAGGGCATTGCCTGTGGATCTTGTAGTGGTGAGCCTTAAGAATCACGAAGTGATCTTAGGGATGGATTGGCTTGGAAAGAATCGGGCCACCTTAGATTGTCACCGAGGAAGGGTGCAGTTTGAGAGTGGGTGTGGACCCCCGATCAGGTTCCAAGGTATCCGACCAACCTCAGGTAGCTTAGTGGTCTCAGCGGTCCAAGTGGAAAGTATGCTGAGGAATGGTTGTGAGGCCTGGTTGGCGACCATTAGCACTAAGGAGGTTGTTGGGGGTGGTAGCCCGGACGGGATTCGGTTGGTTCAAGAGTTTAGTGATGTATTTCGGGCGCTTCAGGGTGTGCCTCCTGATAGGGCTGACCCGTTCATGATCGAACTTGAACCTGGAACGGTCCCAATGTCCAAAAGTCCGTACCGTATGGCACCAGCTGAGATGGCTGAGTTAAAGAAACAACTGGAAGAGTTGTTGGATAAGGGGTTTATACGCCCAAGTGTGTCTCCATGGGGAGCACCAGTCCTCTTTGTCAAAAAGAAGGATGGGAGTTTCAGATTGTGCATTGACTATAGGGGGCTGAATAGGGTTACTATCAAGAATAAGTACCCCTTGCCCAGGATTGATGAGTTGCTAGATCAGTTGAGAGGAGCCAAGTGGTTCTCAAAAATTGATTTAGCATCAGGCTACCATCAAATCCCCATTGCACCAGAGGATGTGCAAAAGACAGCATTCAGGACAAGGTATGGCCACTATGAGTTTGTGGTCATGCCATTTGGACTGACCAATGCACCAGCAGCCTTCATGAAGATGATGAATGGTATCTTCCGAGATTTCTTAGATGAATTTGTAATCATCTTTATTGATGATATACTAGTATACTCTAAGACTGAGGAGGACCATGAGAAGCATCTCAGGTTGGTGCTGGGACGGCTAAGGGAGCAGCAACTCTTTGCTAAGTTAAGCAAGTGCAGTTTCTGGCAAAAGAGTATTGGATTCCTAGGCCATGTGGTGTCTAAGGAAGGAGTTTCTGTTGACCAGGAGAAGGTCAAGTGCATACAAGAGTGGCCAAGACCAAAGAATGCTACTGAAGTTAGAAGCTTCTTGGGTTTGGCCGGATATTACAGGAAGTATGTCAGGGGGTTTGCAAGTGTGGCACAACCTATGACACAACTTACTGGAAAGGATGTGAAGTTCACATGGTCTGATGCATGTGATAAGAGCTTCCAGGCCTTAAAGAACATGTTGACCAGTGCACCAGTGCTAGTGTTGCCTGAGGCCGACCAACCATATGTGGTTTACACAGATGCATCCATAACCGGATTAGGCTGTGTGCTCACACAACATGGGAAAGTCATTGCTTATGCCTCTAGGCAACTAAGGAAGCATGAGGGCAACTACCCAACTCATGACCTGGAGATGGCTGCAGTGGTATTTGCTCTGAAGATATGGAGGTCCTACTTGTATGGTGCCAAGGTTCAGATCCTAACCGACCACAAGAGTCTCAAGTACATTTTTACTCAGCCTGAGTTAAACTTGAGGCCGAGAAGATGGATGGAATTTGTGGCGGATTATGATCTTGATATTGCTTACTATCCGGGCAAGGCAAATCTGGTAGCAGATGCATTAAGCCGGAGGAGAGCTGAAGTGTCAGCTGAAAGAGAAGCTGAGGTATTGGAAGGGATGATCAGGTCTTTGAATCTAAACACCTTGGTCAGTGAGGATGAACCTCTGGGACTGGAGGTTGTGAATCAGGCTGATCTCCTGAGTAGAATCCGACAAGCACAATGCTTGGATGAGAACTTGCAAAAGGTTGCAAGGAATGACAAGACAGAGTACCAGACGGCCAGCAATGGTACCATTTTGGTACATGGGCGTGTGAGTGTTCCGAGTGACCGGGGACTAAAGGAAGAGATTATGAGG
>NC_079513.1:5026066-5051499 GCF_000801105.2 Raphanus sativus | reverse complement strand
ATTTGCCACTGGTGGAGTTTGCATACAACAACAGCTTTCACACCCGTATAGGTATGTCTCCCTATGAGGCATTGTATGGGCGGCCTTGCAGGACACCCTTATGCTGGACTCAAGTGGGGGAGCGCAGCATAATAGGCCCTGAGATTGTGGAGGAGACAACTGAGAAGATCAAGTTGGTCAAGGAGAAGATGAAAGAGGCACAAGACCGCCAAAAGAGTTATGCTGATAGAAGAAGAAAACATCTTGAGTTTGAGGTTGGTGATCTAATCTATCTCAAGATGATCACATTTAAGGGAAAGGCCAGAGTTTCAGGAAGGAAGAAACTGGACCCAAGGTTCCTAGGTCCGTTCAGGATACTTGAAAGAGTTGGGGCAGTGGCCTACAAATTGGATTTGCCATATGAGATGGATGCTTATCACAATGTGTTCCATGTGTCCCAACTAAGAAAGTGCCTGACTGACCCCGACATTGTGTTGCCTGAGATTCCAAAAGATCTTGGTAAGAACCTAACCTTAGAGACAAGGCCGGTTCGGATCATAGATAGGATGGAAAAGGCAATGAGGAGAAAGACTGTTCCTATGCTTAAGATAGTATGGGAATTCAATGGCAAGGACATTATCACTTGGGAAACCGAGGCAAGGATGAAGGCTGAGTATCCTGAGTGGTATAGTCAGTATGTGGATGGTGAACCATCAAGTATGAACTCGGGGACGAGTTCCTTCCAAGTGAGGGAGACTTGTCATGTCCCAAGTTCTAGATAAAGCCATCCGGAGGGACCATGGTGCGAGGACAAACACCAGCCAGGTCATAAGACCAAAGGGCAAGGGTATCATGGTCCAGAGATGGGGTTAAGTGCATCAGGAAGCTGAGACTTAACCAGAATGAAGGAAAGGTAAGCTCAAAGGAGCTGGACAAGTGTTTTGGTAGCTGGCCGTTGAGGTTTGGTAGCTCGGGCAGCTAGGGAAGAAGTGAGGCAAGCTCACAGTAGCTCAGGCAAGTCTAGGACAGCTCCAGTAGCTGGCAGGTCAGCTCACTCAGCTGGGGAAGCTAGTGACCAGCTCACCTCAGCTGGACGGAGTGATTAGCTCTTGGGCGGTTGGACCGGACCATGAGCGGTTATGGGTCCGGCTCGGTGGTGGCATGGTCAGGTGAGACCATGGAGCTTGGCAAGTGAGCTAGGTACCTGGAGGAGTGTTGGCAGCTGGAGATCGATCAAGGGGAGCGGTTGGAGGCAGTTGGGAAGCGGTTTGGCCGAAGAGATGCAAAGGGAACCGTTTGTGCCTTTTCGCCCAAAACCGTACAACCGCTCATCCCAACCGCCTGTCGATGACATTTCCTATAAATAGGGGTCATTGTTCATCGGTTTCAATCACGAAAAAAACACTAGGCAAACCTCTGCCAAAATTCTACCAGAAAGAAAGAGAGAAGAGACCGGCGGTGAGGAGTGATCCGTGTGGTGTCCCGGTGTGATTCAAACGGTGGAAAAGGCTCAGGCAAGGCCATGGCAGACGGGAAAAGTGATAAGGACAAGAGGAAGGAGTCAGAGAAGGATGGAGGCGCAGAGGAACGCACGCCTAAGGTATTGATGCACTCCGGATGGTGACCGCCCATGACCATGGGTTTATATGGTCTGGCCGGTTGAACCATGATGTGTTGGTTGCATCCGTTTCTTCTTTTCTCTTTATCAATCTCTCTTCTACCTTATTCTGATGTGATCTGAGGGTTTAAACCCACGGACAAACCCCCAGGGCTTGGATTGGTCAGTGTAATCTCTCCATGGCCTTGGTTGGGGAGGTATGGTCCGATCTCATGGTTCCCAAGGGAATATTTGGGGTTTGACGATTGTAATCTCTTAATTGGGATTTTTAATGAATTATCAAAGTGTTAGATTCAATTTATATCATGAATTTAGGGTTGGTCCAATTTGGCCGGTTGGCGGTTCATGGTCAAGGTCGATATGAATGAGGCCGGTTCTGAGGAATCCAATTGGACCATTCTCTTAGTTTGGATTTATCATGATTTATCATGTATAGTATAGAGTTTTTGGCCGAGTATTTAGTGTGGTCAGAAATGGGCATTAGATTTGATCTAGGATCCGGAACCATGTACTAGTTAGATTGATGTTAGGATATCGGATCATATGTGTATTCATGTGTTGTGGTTTGGTTTCAGGAACAAGCAGTGATCGTGGTAAAGCAAAGGAGTCTTGAAGACTTGGCCGTGGATGGATGTGTGATGTGTGTCTAGATAGATGAACTTATGTTAGCCTATGGTGCAACTTGTGTGGATTGAATAATTTGTATGGATCACATTGACTTATATATATGAAATGATCTTTTCTTTATGCTTCCGCTTTGTACTTGTCAATTATAAACCTCAGTTGAATGAAAAAAGACTTAGACACTATTGGACTTAAACCGGCTGAATTGCACTTAGATATGTAGGTAAGTACTTGGATTGGTTGGATCATGGGATCCAGGTACGGGTCTTACATTTACTGTTTTATCTCTTGTGATCGCGTTGAAGCATGTCCTAGTCATTGCAAGTCCGTAATACTTCTATCTCACTCTCCTGATATCTTTTAAGCCGTGTGAAATACACATAGAGTTTTTATGTCCTGGTGGTTAAATACCTTGTGAAATTATCATGGGTGATGGGTTTGAACAATAAATTTGTACCTTTTTCACCTTTAGTTGAAATTAAATTAATGAGATACAATACATATTATGTGATATTTTGGGTAGATTTAGAGTATAGTTAGGAAATATATTAACTGAAATATATATGAAATTTTCTATTTTTTTTGTTATTTGACTATAATATATATCCTACATAGAGTAAAACATTTTAGAAAAAATTGCCAAAAGAGAACATAAAAACAACTACATTGTCTCTTTGCCATAAATTTCTTTTTGGTCTGTTTTGGACTTAGATACCCCTGAATAACTTTAAAAAATCATATCAATTATTTTAACAGTCAGAAAAATATGTAAAAATAATCAAACTGTATATAATACAATAACTATCATATGAAAAATAATTTTATAGACTAAATATTATTATGTCAAAATATCATACTTTGATCTACGGACAGAAGAAAACTTAATCTACCAACTACGGGCAGTAGATAGTATATTCATTAAATAACTTAGTTATCTACATCTGGTAGAACAATTATATCTACCATTGTACACTTCTCTACCATCGTAGAAACAATCAGCTGCCAGTAAATACATTTCTACCATGGTAGATTTATTCAGCTTCCACTTCCCTTATTTCTGGATTTCGGTTGATTTCATTAACTACGTTTTCTAATATATCTACTAATGTTTGCTTGGCATTTTCTACCAAAGTACTCTACTCTACCGTGGGCGGGTTATGCAACCTACTGTTTTATCTACTTTCTACGGCCGTAGAAGGTATATTCTACCAAGTGCGAAATGTATATTTTCCTAAAATATCTCTAAAATCTGTTGAGAATATATTTTAAATTAATATTTTCCTTATTTTTCGTGTTTCCTAAGTTGGTTTTTTTTAAAAAACGTGTTCTCTTCTTCATCCTCATCGATCTCTTTTTTTTCTTTGGAAACCATCAAAATTTTTTGAATTTCTTGTTAAAGAAGATGCATATTTATGGTTCTTGTGGGATGTAGAAGTTTGATCCCCAAAAAGGGTGGGGATTTGATGTTGATATGAAAAAACGAGGCAGAGTACTGGTTTTGAAATTGACAAGTTCCTTTGAAGATCTAAGGGTTATGGTTTTGAAGGATTTTGGAATAGACGAAAACGATGTCGAGCTTGAGTTAAGCTACCTACCTATGGAGTTAATCGGCACAATCGACTGTCCCCCAGTTATCATTGAGAATGATAGACAAGTCAAAAAAATTCTTACATACGTACGTGGAAAACCTTCGACAAGGTTGTGTGTGTCTACTTCTCTTATGCATGGGAACAACGACAACATTGGCGTTGATAAGGAGGAATCTAACTCGCCATTCAGAGAGGTCGGTGAAGCTTCCTCGGTTTCAGCTAGAGATGAGAGTGGTAGTTCATCTGATTGTAACGCGAACGGCTCGGAAGAAGATGATCATCTCGCCATACGTGGAAAAGAAGATGATAGGGGGAAAAGTGTTCGATTTTCTTTGATCGATGTTGTGAAGAAGGGTGAAACGTTTCAAAACAAGTCGATGTTGAAAGCAGCGTTGGAAATGTCAGCTATGAAGCATAACTTCGATTACAAAGTTGTGAAATCGGACAGAAAACTTTGGTACATTCGATGCATTGACAACCATTGCAACTGGAGTGTTCGTGCTGAGGGGTTATCAGGCTCCACATATTTCATCATCAAAAAATATGTGGCGGATCATACATGTGCTGCGTCGAGTATGAATAATGGTGGTCGGACAGCTTCTGCAAAAACTATTGGCAGTATAACAATGCATAGATATGATGGTGTGAAAGAAGGTCCCAAGACTAATGATATCATACAGATTATGAGAATGGATCATGGATGCGAGATATCTAAGTCGTTAGCATGGGATGCTCGTGAATTTGTAATTCATGTGGTTCGAGGTATTCCGGAGCAGAGTTTTGGAAAAATTCCGAAATATTTGTACATGCTGAGGGAAGCTAATCCAGGAACACAGACGTTTTATGAAACTGATGTTGATGGTAAATTTCGATTTCTATTCCTTTCGTTTGGGCAATCAATACGAGGTTTTCACACATCCATGCGGAAAGTTCTTGTTGTTGATGGGACATTTTTGAAGAGCAAGTACAAAGGAGTATTACTTGTTGCTACAGCTTTAGATGGAAACTCTAACTTGTATCCTATTGCATTTGCGGTTGTTGACTCAGAAAATGATCGATCATGGGATTGGTTTCTGAGACATCTAAAGCTTGTTGTTGCGGACGAGCGTTCTCTAGCTTTTGTGTCAGACAGAAATGGCTCACTTTGCAAAGCAATTCAGAATGTGTATCCTCTTTCTCAACATGGAATTTGCATTCACCATTTGTTGAATAATGTGGTCACACATTACAGAGGCAAGGGACTGGTCGGATTGATTGCAATTGCTTCCAAAGCTTATAGAGTCGTTGATTACGAGAAGCTATTCCATGCCGTGTGCAATATAAGTCCAGCTATTGGAAAATATTTAACAGATGCAGAAGTTGGAAAGTGGGCTCGCTGTCAGTTTCCAGGATACAGGTACGACATGAGGACGACAAATCCAGCTGAATCAATAAACTCTGCTTTGCGCACACCAAGAGAGTATCCAGTGATTCCTTTGTTGGATAGCATCAGAGAAATGCTGACCCGTTGGTTCTTCGAACGTCGGACTCTAAGCAGAAAGCACACTAAACCATTAACTATTGCTATCGAAAAAAAGATAGATAGGCGGATTAGAAAGGGTAGAACGTTTCTTGTCCAGCCGGTTAACGAGCATCGTTTTTTTGGTTCTTGGAGATACAATTGACTGCCTGGTTGATTTGGACAGAAGAACTTGCTCGTGTGGGAAATACGACCTGATAAAACTTCCATGTCGACACGCTATCAAGGCTGGTTTAACGGTTGGCCGAACCCCATCCTCACTGACGGATGACATGTACACTACTTCCACATGGAGAACAGCTTATCAAGAGACTATCAATCCAATAAGTGTTCCTGAGGATAGTTGGGTTGTTCCAGATGATGTTCAAAATGCTGCTGTGCTACCTCCTGAATCAAGAAGAGGAGCAGGAAGGAGAAAAAAATGCAGATACGAGACCGTTGAAGACAAACTCCGTTCATCGCAAGGAACACAAGAAAAAAAGAAGCGCAAATGCAGTCGATGTGGCGAAGAGAATTATAACAGGGCTACATGTGACAGAGCTATTTAGCTGGTTTCGGTTACTTGATATACTTGTTTTTCTTTGTTTCACTCTGCTATGGAGTTTGTTATGGAGTTTTTTGATTTTCTTGTTTTTCCTGATGGTTTCGGTTACTTGATACACATGTTTTTCTTTGTTTCACTCCACTTGTGTTTCACTTCCCTCTTTGAATAGGCACCGAGGCAACGGATCCAACATCATACATGTGAACAATGAAACAAATACAATCACCACAAGCTCAATTCATGCTAGAATAATTCATAACTCTGACATCTTAGTCAAAACAAAACAAAGATAAGTGTTCAAAAACGAGACCAAATACCATTCATATATCATTCTCACTACACAAAACAACACGATTATAAAGCAGTGAGATAACAACTCAACTCGGTAACCACAAAACCACTCAAATCAAAAAGAAAAACAAAGGCAAAACATCTTTATAAGCCTTACACCAAACATGAAACCGAAACTAAATAGTTTACAAGCTTTTCAGATGTTAAACCGAAGCAAAAACTATTCCATTTACATCAATGTCACAAAAAGACACATCATAAACTGTATACAAGTCATGAGACCAACTCGTTGACCACAAAAAAATCAAAGTAAGCTACTTTCATATCCTAGATAGCTAAATCATTCATACAAACAAAATAATGAAACCTATTACACTCAAATCGTGATTAAGAACACTGAAGTGAAAGAGAGAAAGACATGTAACGAATCCCAAGTCCTGGACCAAATCCGGAAATCGCTTCTAATAAGACATGAGTGAGAAATGAAATTCACGAGGAAGAAGCTAGAGAGTTCCGACGAGTTACCTGAGACCAAGACCATGAAGTGGGTTTGGTGTAGGAGACCGTTCGTTTATGAAGAAAACCTCGGCGGAGTCGAAGAGGGGAGAACGAACACCGGAGCCGGCGAAGAGAAGCAGCGTCGAGATGTATAGCTCCTAATTTGTCTCCGATTTGCTCTCTAGAGTAGAACGAAGGAGAGGGATTTTTTAGGGTTCTAAGGAACTCGATTTGGGGAAAAATGGAGTTGATCTCGTCAAACCCTTTTTCTTATCTGTTTTTTTTTAACCAATTAATTAATGATTTTATTAATCAATTACGAAAAATATTAAAAATATATAATTATGTTTATAATAGGGGGTTAATGGGGTTTATACAAAAAATTATGGCATTGGGACAACTTTATGTTCAGTATATGGTATAGGAACAATGTAGTAGATTATTTGTTTCATATTTCCAATTTTCCCAACATTTTATAATGGATGGGAAATCTATTCTTCCCCACACATAGGATTAGCTAATAGCTAGAACGTGATATGACACATAAACAAGGTAAGGTAAAACATAGAGTTAATTCTAGAAGCTGTAATTGAGCTTTAGGTAGACTAACAATATATTGCCAGAATACAACCTCTCCCCTCATTTCATTGGTCACTGGCTTAGTTGCTGCCTGCCTTTTTCTTCGTGTCTGTCCGTATCGCAAAGGGGCTCTATGTTAGAGTGATGGAAATCCCCACACCCCTGGGAATGAATTATAGCAAAGGTAGAATATACAGTACAAGAAAATTTTGTTAGCGTTATATACCAAAAATAGATTAATGTATAATAGTTAGTATCTGATTTCTAAACTATGAGATGGCCATAATGAGTAATCTATGCTCAGTCAGAAAATAAATAAAATATAATTACACTATTATTAAGAAAATTAAACATATAAATAGTTTACTTATGTTTCTAATAGTTTTCATATTTTCTTATATTTTTTATATTTTAATTTACTATTTTCATTACAGAAGGATGATAGAACATGTCCAAAATAGTTTAAAAGATCAAAAGTCTTATCAGGACAAACTCAAGTTCTAAATGTCATATTTTCCACTTCTTTCTAGCTTCTTTGTATTGATTTATTTATCATTTAAACATTAGGGAGATTTACTAAAACCGATTCAAATATTGATTGTAACCCTAAAAGTAGTCTCTATATTCAATCAAATGCAAAATCAACCTAAAAGGGTATTAAAACCACTATTTAGCCTATATGACCAAACAAAACCAGAATGTTATTTTACAGTTATGTCCTACATAAGTCAAAAAATAACAAAGAAAGTTTGCATATATGTAGACCTCTTACACACTCTACTATGCAGACTTATTTTTGTAGTTTACATCATGATTAGATCTAATTAATTAATTTTTAAAATGTATAAATAATTTTTGTGAAATTATTAATCAATCATCAATGTCAGGGTTAATATGGAGTTTATAAACTAAAATATATATAATTGAACAATTTAAAAGAATATATGTTGATTTGGTGACCATTTTTTGACAATGTTTATGGTTTAGTAACAAAAGGTTCTAACATGTTATATCTTTGAAGGTTAGAATTTTAGGATTAGATTTAGATTGATATTTTTTTTTCTTTTATTGATTTAAATTTTCATATTGGTGTTCAGTAGTTTATATTTTTCAAATTTGGATATTTGATCCAGTAATTGAAACTATTTTGATTATCAAGGTAACATTTAAGGTTTGAGTTTTGTGGTTAGGGTTTCGCAGACTTACAATTCAGTCTATTTGAATTAGTGTTTACAAAAAAGGTCATTATTTTAAAATTAAACTAAGTTCTGTATGAATAAAAATGTGAAATTATATATTATAACTATTAAAAACAAAGAAATAAATTAAGTAATTCATATATAAATTACTAAAAAAATAAAAGAAATAGGAAAATAAAAATATGTGTTGACTAACAAAGAAGTATAGTCTAATCAAATTTAATCTAACCGGATTTAACCAACTAAATTCCAATCTAATCCAATTTAAACCACTGACAAAGAAGTCTACTTAGAAGACTTACAATAAAGTTTACTACAAAATTTCAATTTTAGTAGACTTAAAAAAGAAGTCTACACTGTCGTAAATTTTAATCTAGTTACAATTTTTGTCTCCATATATATATGAAATTTACACTCTCTCTAAAATGACTGCACAAGTTTCTAAAAACTCTCTCACTTCTCTCTAAAACTCTCTTATTTCTCTCTAAATTCTTTGAATGTGAAGATGAACTTTTGTTAAGTTTGTTAACTTTTGTCATGTCTTTCTCACAAAATCATCTTGTGTTTGTAGGTTCATTCATGGTTATCATCTTCCCCTCTAAAAATGTAAGTTTAAGATCTATTGATTTTAAATGTGCATTTTTATGTTTATATTCAAATAAAGTTATAGATTCAAACTATGTGCATTTACTTTTCTAGTATTTTATTTTATTAATTCTATTTTTAAAGTTTTCTCAGATTTAAAACTATTTTCACATTTTCAAATGTACATATTTTTCATATCAGAAAATTATCTCATATTGTAGACTTTAAAAAAATTGTATTATGTTTTTCTTATAATTTTATCTTTATTTTGCAGGTATTTTCTTACATGGTTTTTATTTCCTCCTCCCAAAAATGTAAGATTTACATTTATAAAATTTAAATCAGTATTTTGTATTTATATTTAAATAAATTTACATATTCAAACTCCATGTATTTACTTCTCTACTATTTTATCTTATAAATGATATTTTCTAAAGTTTTGTCAAATTTAAAAATATTTATTCACATTTTAAAATGTACATATTTTTTCAGATCTGAAAATTATCTGATATTATAGACTTCTAATGAAGTCTGCTAAAGCTAGTAATGAAGTCTAGTAGCTTAAAATTTTAAGCAGACATTGAAGTCTTGTAGCTTAAAATTTTAAGCAAACTTCCTTAAAAATCTACAAAAATATGATTTTAATTATTTGTCTTATGTTTTTCATAATTTTATTTTTATTTTTCAGGTATTTTCTTCCATGGTTTTTATCCTCTTCTGTCAAAAATGTAAGATTTACATATATAATGTGTTTTTGTATTTATATTTAAATAAACCTATATATTCAAACTCTATGTCTATACTTTACTACTATTTTTTCTTACAAATTATATTTTCTATTTTTTAGATTTGAAGTTATTTTCATATATATAATGTATACATATTTTAGATCTATTTTTTGGATTGAATAGACTTTAAATGAACTCTACTAACCTTAACTTTTAAGGAGGCTTCATTAGAAGTCTACTCAAATATGATTTTAATTATTTTTTACCTTTTATTTTTCTCATAATTTTATCTTATTTTCCAGGTATTCTCTTCCAAAAATTTTAAATCATTTTCCAAAAATGTAAGACTTACATCTATTCATTTTAAATATGTATTTTGTGTTTATATAGAACTAAATTTATAGATAAAAACTTTACATTTTGCTTTGCTGCTAGTTTAGGTTAAAAAATACTATTTTTAAAAATATTTTGAAGAACAAACAATTTTCAAATTTTGTAAACGTACATTTTTATATTTGAAAATGTTTTGTTAGTGTAGACTTCTTGTGAATTATACTTAAAAATTAAGGCTAGTAGACTTCAAATAAAGTCTACGAAGCCATAAACTTTAGAATATGATTTGAATTTTTTATCTTATGTTTTATCATAATTTTATCTTATTTTGCACGTATTCTTTCCAAGAATTTATTTGAGATATCAAAAATATGAATAATCAAATGCTCTATATTTTTTTTAATAAATTGCTTTTTGTAATAATTTATCATTACAAAATATTCATTTGTAAATAATTATTTTAATATAAACATTGTATTCATTTTATAGTTGTGTTTCATTTTTATGATATTTTTACTTTTTGTTAGCAATCAACTTTTTAGAAGATACTCTAATCAGCCAAAAAGTTAAAACTATCTTAAGCTAAAACAATAACTAATACACATGTGAGAAGAAGAAAATCTATATAAAAAAACTTCTCAAGAAGTTTTAAGAGTAAAAATAATTACAAAACTTTACAATATGTCTCAATCTCAAGTGTATATTTCAAACAGTAAAAATACAGAAACATATTTCTAAGTAAGTCTACATTTATTAGATTGATGGTTGTAATAAACTTATGTATATTTTGCTTGTCAGTAGACTTAAGTTTTAGTATTCTTTTATAGAAGACTTCTACAGAAATCTGCTGCTAAACTATCAGGCATCATTTATATCATAGATTTTCAGTATTAGTCTTATTTGGAGATTTAGACAGCATCCAAAGCAACAATAAAACTAATAAGTTCAACACTGACTAAAGACCTAAAAATTCAACATAAGTTCTAATAATCATTGTAGTTACAACATCGTCAGCATCAACAACAACATCAGCAATTTCTTGAGCATCGTCAGCAAAAATACTAGCACCACCATTAGACACATCAGCATCGTCATCACCTCCAGGTTCTACTTGGCACTGGCTTGATACACAAAGGAATATCCGGACCCATTTGCTCTAAAATTACGTCTGGTAAGGAATATGTTAGTTCCACCATCTCGGTTTTCTTGTCCAGATCATAATGTTCTTGTGCCATTTCAGGAAGTTCACCATGTGTAAAACCATCATACACAAAGAACATTCTCCTTTTTCTGATCATCGACCACAAACTCCCACAAAGAGTCTTTCATCACTCATTCTCTATATACAAAAGGTAATTGAACCATAACGTGCAAAAGAATACATTTTACAAAATTAGCAAAAAAAAAATCATGTTTGTATTTGTATTTTTTTTTAAAATTGTGATTTTATACGTGTAGACTTTCTTTCAGACTACATTTTGAAAATGTTAATTTTTGCAATTGACCAGAATTCACCCCGGATTTGACTTTCAAAAGTAGACTTCATATACAATACATATTTATATTTTTGGGAACATGTTAGTTTTTGGAAATTAACCAAGTTTGACTTTCTACAAATAGACAAGAAGAACGTCGACACAGATCTGAAAAATGACCAAAACCATGTAAATAATTACCTTTTTCCAGTGTAAAGCTCGTTTCCACCATTTTTCACCATCCAAGCTCCAAATATGAGTAAAAAGAAACAACTTTGATGACTCACAACTGAATATACTCGAAAATATGAAGTTGTACTTATGAAATTGAAAGTTATAGGAGTTTTTAAGATGAAAATGAAGAGAAAATTAGTGGAAATGAAGATTTGTTTATTTAGTAACACAAAAAGTGGTTGAAAATTGAATTCTAGAGGTTTTGAGAGCTCAAAAATGGTTGTTAATGATGATTGAAAAATTGATGACAAAGATATTGTTGTAAATAAGAAAAAATGTTTAGGGTGTAATAGAGGCTTTAGTATTTTCGAAATAATTAAAAATTAAATTAGTAATGAAAATTTTGTAAATAATTCAAAAAAATAAGGAGGGATTAGAACTTTCAAAGGTGAATAATAATGACAAAAAGTTGGTTTTGAGGTTGAATTGAATTTGTAGGTTGTTTTTGAAAGTGTGCATTATCTGTGAAATGAGTTTTCAAAATTATTTAGGTATCATCATCGCTACATTTATTCAGAGGAAAAAAATGACATGTCTTAATAAAAAGTGTGGTCTAGCTTGAAAACTTTTATTCAAGATAAGATTTCTAAATAAATTCTTCTAGATAGACATTTTTTATGTTTTTGTAACAAGAATAACACACAAGGAAGAAAATGACCAAAATTTTTTATTTAAAAGTCAATTTGCTCAATATTCATATAGGTTCTGACAATTAAGAATATAGCCATGCAATGAAAAGTGTGTCAATTTGCACCATAATAAGACATTATAATCTTTCATGGAGAGTGAGCATAAGAGTGAGTGTGTGTATTTCAAACGCCGAGCTATATACTATTCTATATATAACATAGATATAGAATAGATTATTCCAAAAATATAAATGTAAACCCCAAACCCCAAACCGTACACTTTAAACAAATCCTAAACCCTAAACCCTAAACCTAAAACTAAACCCTAAACTCAAACCATATACTCTAAACCCAAACCCAAACCATATACCCTAACCCAAACCATATACCCTAAACCATAAACCCTAAACCCAATTCTGAACCATAAATCCAAATTATATACTATAACCCAAACCCTAAACCCAAACTATATACTCAAACCATATACCCTAAACCCAAATCATATACCCTAAACCATAAACCCTAAACCCAAATTCTGAACCATAAACCCAAATTATATACTCTAAACCCAAACCCTAAACCCAAATTATATACTCAAACCATATACCATAAACTCTAATCCTAAACCCTAAACCCTAAACTCAAACCATTATCCATTACGTGACTATGTTATACATATTATGGTATGGAAAATTCGACACACCCACAAACTTTGTATATAGGAAATTTTCTAAAATTTCTTTAGAGAGAGAGCTGATGATTGGCGACGGTGTTGGAGAACAAAACAATGTAACTGATCAAGTAGTGAGTAAGAAGAATTAGGAAGCAGAGATGGAGATACAAAGTGCAAAAGAAAAGAAAAAGAAATGTATCATACTATACTGTAATTTAAAATCAGTATAGTATGAGAAATTGAGAGAGAGAGAGAGAGAAAGAGAGAGAGAGAAACTCTAAACTCAAATCATATAGTATAGGCAAATACAAATAAACAAACACAAATCCATATACCCTAAACCCAAATCTAAAATTCTAAACCCAAACCCTAAACCCAAATCATATACCCTAAACCCAAACCCTAAACCATAAACCCTAAACCCAAACTATGACCATAAACCCAAACCATATACCCTAAACCCAAACCCTAAACTCAAACCATATACCCAAACCATATACTCTAAACCCAAACCCTAATCATAAACTCTAAACCCAAATTTTTATCCATTACGTGACTATACTATACATATTATGGTATGGAATACTCGACACACCCACAAAATTTGTATATATGAAATTCTTTAAAATTTCTTTAGAGAGAGAGATGATGAATGGCACCAATTTTAGAGAATAAAACAGTGTAACTGATCAATTAGTGAGTAAGAAGAATCAAGAGGCAGAGAATGAGATTTAAATTACAAAAAGAGAAAAAAGAAATTTATCACACTATACTGTAATTTTAAATAGTATGAAACATATGACGTATGATCTGGAAATAGGGATTATGAACAAAATTAGAGCAATTTACAAATATATGTCAGTTTTACAACATTTAAAACATGTCATATACAAAAAAAAATCTATATTTTTAATAAGTATATAACAAATTCAAATTATAATTTTTTAAACTTGTAAAGTGAATTAAAAAGAGAGGTGAAAGTGAGAAAAGGTAATATGGCAAATAATGCATAAATATCATAGCCTAATTGCTCTTATGGTTAGAGACTTGGTTTAAATCCTACTATGTATATGCATCCAAATTTCCCTTTATTTAAGGAGGCAAAAGATTTTTATATCCTAGAAATATAAATATAAATAAATAAAATAAAGATAAGAAAAACTAAAAAAATTAAAAATTATTTATAGTGTCGAATTATATGTTTTCAAATTCAATTTTTTTTTATAAATTTGTTTTTCAAATTATTTTTTCAAATTATTTTTCAAACTTTTTTAATTTTTTTTTGAAATTCTAAAATGCTTTTTGAAACTATTTTTTAAAAAAGATATTTTCAGACTTTTAGTTTTTATTTTTTTATTTTATAAAACTTTAAAACCTAAACCCAAAACGCTATTCATTAACTCTAAATCCTAAGATTTACATTAGTTAATCCTAAGAGTATAACTGTAAATCAACTATTTAAATAAAACATTTTGATCATTTTTTCTTTTGTGTGTTATATTTGTTGACAAATTATTTTAGAGAATTTCTCTTTTAATTATGACAAATATAAACATGAAAAATGAAAGGTATAGAGCAGATGGTAGAATCATGATCTAACTTTATGTAGTCTCCACTCTTTTTATAAAGAGTTATTTTCACTCTAAGACATTTTTGAGTTTTTTATTACAGTTTAAGGCAGTTATTGCTCCTTAGACACTTTCTTCTAACTTATTCTTCTTTTCTAACTAAAGTGTAGTTTAGATACAACTAAGTGGGTCCATTCATTATTCCATCTTCTTCTCTATTTTTTTTAGAAACGTGAAACAATGGTCTAACCATATAATAAAAAAAACAGTGGTGTGGAAAAGGCTTCGTCATCTCGATTCATCTTCAAACCATGATTGACGTGAAGGAGCAGTCGGAGAGCTCTGTTGTCGGCTATCTCAAATTACAGCTCAATTAATTCGGTGTTAGAGTAAAGTTGTTTCCTCCTCTCTGTAGTCGTAGATCGAGCAGAGCATCATCGGATTTGGTCGCAGATGGAAGAGAAAGCTTCTCTGAAGCAACAATGGTGAATTTTACATTATTTGCACATCTGGTCCTCCAATTTTTGTTTATTCTCCAATTTATCTCAAGCTTCCAATTTGTTAAAATTTATCCACGAATTTGACCTGGCATTTTTAATTGTGCAGTCCAAACCATGATTTTTTTTTTGATTTTACAACATTTGGTCCATGCCATTTTATTTTGTTTTGTTTCCACCACATATGTTTCTGATTTTCAAATAAAATATTTTTATTTAGTCCATACTTCCAAAAATATCTTAAAATGAATAAATTGAGGTAATGAGATGATAAATATCTTAAATTCATTTCTTGTGTACGTTGTTTCTAATAATATTTGTATAAATATCATATGCACATGACATTATGTACACAAATTTATTTATCCACATGTACAAAATAATTCATATGTACACTGGTGTACGCGTCACATGTACACATTGTACAAAAAATATTAAAGCTATATATTGTATTTTTGTCATAAACCATAATCTTTAATGTGTATAGGTACACTAACATATGTACACAACTTTACAACATATTGGACATCTAACATGTATCACAAACATATGTATACATGTAAATATCTAAAAATATAATATTTATATTGTACATGTTAGTCTAGTGATGTACACATGTACACAACCATATTATTGTACACATGTACACTATCATACTATTGTACACATGTACACTATCATATCATATTGTTGTACACATGTATGCCACCAACCTTTAATGTGTAAACCTAACTAACATATGTACACTAACATATTACACAACTTTACAACATGTTGGGACATCTAACATGTATCAAAAACATATGTGTACATGTAAATATCTAAAAATATAATATTTATATTGTATACGCTAGTCCAGTGATGTACACATGTACACTATCATATTGTTGTGCACATGTGCACTACCATATTGTTGTACATATGTACACTACACATGTATACTATACATGGGAATCCAATGTACATGTATATTGTTGTATATATGAATGGTAAAAAAGTTTGTGTACATTGTTTATTGTTGTACATATATATATGTGTACATTAACTTCAGTTCGGAGTGTACATGGAAGGATGTACACATGTACAATTTGAATGTAATGTACACATGATTTCATTAATGTTGCATAATTACGAAAATGACCTTATCTCTTTCATTAGCCATTGTTGCCCAGAAATTCTTATCTCCGCCTATCTCACCTATTTTCCATGATTCTTTATATTTTCAACTTGTTTTTTGATGTATTTTTACCCAGATGTGATAGTTTTCAATCCTAAATCATGGATTTAATCTTAAAAGCATGGCCCGAGATGGAGCGGTCATGGGCTTGAGACGTGGAGAAGCTAATTTGACGAGACGGGACAAAAAGCAACAACCACCGGTGGACGAGACCTAAGATCGACAACCTCTTGAACTGAGGAGCTGAGGACAGAGAGGAGGAAACAAATTAGAACTTATTTTTATTAAGCTAAAAGAAAATATGAAAGGTATGTTGTATGAGATCTGAAAAGAAAAAGAAGAAAAAAAAATGGATAAAATCAAAGAAGGAGAGAGAAAGACGTTAGGACACAAAAGTCTTTTAAAAGTTTAGTTGGTCAAACTTATGGTTAATTAACTCATTTAGTTAGGAAATAGATAGAAAGTAGGTTTAGTTAAAAGAAACTGCTCTAGTAGCAAAAACTGTCTCACAGTGTTATAAAAAACATGAAACTGTCTCTGAATGTAATTGTTTCTTTTATAAAAACGCTTCCATTGTGTTTCCCACCAAACATGCCACGTAAGCCATCCACTCCAAATTTTAGTGTGTCCTCAATTCGAGGTGGACTCTTCTTTCGATTAACGATTCTTGTTTTTGTATCTTAAAGCTCCACCTCTCCTATCCATCCTCCTCCTCATCCTCTCTCCCCTCCCCGGAGAAACCAACAGCTATGGCCACCGACTCGCCAATCCGAATCGGAGTAATGGGCTGCGCCGAAATCGCGCGCAAAGTCTCTCGCGCCATCAACCTCGCTCCAAACGCCACCATCGCCGCCGTCGCAAGCCGTTCCTTCGAAAAAGCTAAATCTTTCGCCACATCCAACGGCTACCCTGAATCGACCAAAATCCACGGCTCTTACGAATCGATTCTCGAAGATCCGGAGGTCGACGCGCTCTACGTTCCTCTACCCACTAGTCTCCACGTCGAGTGGGCTATACGCGCCGCGGAGAAAGGCAAACATATACTTCTAGAGAAGCCCGTCGCGTTGAATGTAGCTGAGTTTGATAAGATCCTTGCGGCTTGTGAAGCTAATGGTGTTCAGATTATGGATGGTACTATGTGGGTTCATAATCCTAGATCTGCTAAGCTTAAGGAGTTTCTGTCTGATTCCGACCGCTTTGGTCAGCTCAAAACCGTAAGTTTCTTTTTTTTTTTACCGTATGTTTTTTTTTTCAATTTAATTTAATTAAAAATCAGTTCAAGGGTTTCTTGTATAGTAGAAGATAAAGTCTCTGGCTTTTTGTGAAAATTATTCAGTTTCTTGACAGAACATAACTAGTGTGGTTTCAAGAGCTGTCTCTTTAATTATATTTTTTTTTTTAAGTCTTGTTTCTACTCGATGTTGGAATCTGCAGGTACAGAGTTGCTTCTCATTTGCTGGAGACGAAGATTTCCTCAAAAACGACATCCGTGTGAAGCCAGGTCTTGATGGGCTTGGTGCGCTCGGAGACGCTGGATGGTACGCGATCAGAGCAACTCTCTTAGCCAACAACTTCGAGCTTCCGAATACAGTCACAGCCTTTCCCGGCGCTGTGCTTAACGAAGCAGGAGTGATTCTCTCATGTGGAGCTTCTCTGACTTGGGAAGACGGACGAACCGCTACCATATACTGTTCCTTCTTGGCGAACTTGACAATGGAGATAAACGCAATTGGAACCAACGGCACGCTTAGTGTTCATGATTTCATTATCCCGTTTAAGGAGACCGAGGCATCGTTCACAACGAGCACTAAAGCTTGGTTCAATGAGTTCGTGACTGCGTGGGTTAATCCCCCGAGCGAGCACACGGTTAAGACAGAGCTTCCGCAAGAGGCATGCATGGTGAGAGAGTTTGCTCGATTGGTTGGTGAAATCAAGAACAAAGGTGCAAAGCCTGATGGGTTTTGGCCGAGCATTAGCCGGAAGACACAGCTAGTGGTTGATGCTGTTAAGGAGTCTGTTGATAAAAACTGTGAACAGATTAGTCTCTCTGGTCGCTGAAGGGAAGGGCTAAAATTAGTAATGTTGTCATTAGTCCTCTCATCTCTCTGTTTTCAAACTTTGATCATCCGTTAAGTGTTGTTATCCTTCTGCCCGGTTGTGCCTTGTATCCGTACTGTTGTATGTGTGTTGTTGCTACTAATATTTTGAGTTTAATGTTGTTGTACTATTTCTTACTCATTGTCACCTGTGTATAAGCACTTGTGAATCTCTTAAGTCCATAGTTCCATGTAATTTGAACTTTGACGAATCTTGTACTTCTAACAAAACGTGTATCCAAATTTAGATGAATCACTTAGTGTTGTATTACAGTTTAATATTTGTCTTTTGATCTAATTTAAAAGTTGTGTGAGAATCTGTTTGTCGATCAGCTGGCACAAACAGTAGTGAAAGTAAGATGAAACAGTTATTTTAAGATTTTGTCACTCGAAAGCTTACAAGTTACAAAAGAAGTCTACGTATATGTAACCTCCTAAGAAGTATATTACATAAATTTATTCTATAGTTTACATCGTAATTTGATCTAGTAATTTAATTTTAAGAATGTATAAAAAAATAATTTTTGTGAAATATTTAATTCATCATCAATAAAAGGGTTAATATAAAATACATAAATTAAAATTTTATATAATTTAACAATTTTAAAAATATAAATCGATTTGGTAACAATGTGTTAAACAATGCTTATGGTTTAACAACAAAAAAATTCTAACATGTAAAGTTAGATTTTAGATTGAGATTTTTTTTTGTTTTAGTAACTTAAATTTGCATATTAATGTTGAGTTGTTTATATTTTGTATATTTCATTATCTGATACAATAATTAAGACTTTTTATTAGCAAACATTTAGAATTTGAAATTTGTGGTTTAGAGTTTAGTATACTCACAATAAAATCTACTTCACTGTGGACGTTTTTTCAGTCTATTTTAATTGGTGATTACAATAAAAATGTGAAATCATATACCATAAGTATTAAAATAAATAAATACATTTAGCAAATCTTATATTAAAATTATTAAAAAATAAAGATTAAACAACAATAATTAAATTATCATAGTAGACTTCCAAAAAATACTAATTAGAATTAGAATAAAGTCTACTCCAGATTTTAATTTTAGTAGACTTTAAAAAAATTACAATGTCATAAATTTTAACTTACTTACAGTTTTTGTCTTCCTATATAAATTAAATTTTTTTTTTTGAAAAAGAAAGGGTTAAACCCGGGTCACTATTGAAACCAGACCTAACCTCCGGGGGAGTCGCAAGCCCGCAGATGGACTCCTTCTCCTGGGCATTCAAATGGATCCTAAAACATGGACCCATATCCGCATTAGGTGAACAGAACAATGTGACTTAGTTTCGCATAGCAGGAGGATCGAACCTGAAACGTGTTAGCGTTCCAGGCCCGTCCACTGCCACTTGACCACAAGGCCCGTTCTATATAAATTAAATTTACATAATCTTTTTCTAAAATGGTTGAATAAGTTTTTAAAAATCTTTCAGTTCTCTCTAAATTTTCTTCCTTCTCTCTAAACCTCTTTTTCTGTCTAAATTCTTTGAATGTAAAGAGGAACTTTTATTTAATTTGTCAAGTTTTCTCATATCTTTCTCGGAATATTATCTTGCTTTTGTAGGTTGATTTATGGTGTTCATTTTTCACTGTAAAAATGTAAGGTTTATATTTATAAAATTTAAATTTAAATTTTTATGTTTATATTCAAATAAAACTATAGATTACTTTGTTAGTATTTTATTTTATAAAATTCTATTTTTGAAAAACTTTCAGATTAATTTTTTTTTCCACATTTACACCATGATCCTCATCTATCTCAACGTCCTCAGTGAGTATCTATTCCTCAAAACCTTTTCATTCGCTATCTCTCTATACTTATCTTACCATCGATTTCAATAAACTATAATTATAACATTCCGAGTTGTGATATACGAAAAGGCTTAAGAGAATTGATGTAGGTACATATGTCACAAAAGTTGACTTACCTTTTCTGTCACACATCCGTTTAGAACTCCAAAGTTAAGCATGTATTTATTAGTACTTCGTCCATTACTTAAATATGATCAGATATGTTCTATGGTTCTTGACCAGAACATATGGACTTTCTATGGGAGTATACATCCATCTTGAAATGGATCTTGATTTTAAATATTTTCTGTTCATCTTTGGTCATTTGAATTTATAAAAATTCCGTCCATGAGTATCATTAGTATATCCACGATTTGAATCATACTATTGCACATTCCGTCCTTAGAGGTTAACCAAAGTTCTTCATGAAATTTATATATGGCATACGCCATCAGTCTTTCATGATCGGCTGGAAGCCTTCCTTTGGGTCAACATGCCGTTCCATTTTGCTTGGTGTTTCATGGTCGGATCAGGACCTATGGAACGGGTAGGAATTGCCTAAGACCAAGGTGGTTTAAGTCCAACTGACTTTGGGCTGGAGTAGTGAAACGATGGGTGACCTATCGGCAAGTGATTCGCGATACCGTGCGAGTGAGTCCAAAGCACGGGAAAAGGTCAGGTGGTGATTGTATGATCAGTAAACAACGATTTCAAACCTTGGAAAATTAACGACCGACCGTCGGATAGGATGAGACCAACGGACCGAGAAAGTGGGCATAGGTGACCAATTAGCCGTGGACGGGTCGGGGCGTTACAATAATCTTCTCAATTTGGGGGAAATCTGTTCGAACTTACTGCAGAAAAGGCAAATGCCAAGTTGAAACAGAGAAAGGTATCAGCGGAGATGATGTGATTTTCTTAAACACAAGAATGCCTATCCTCGCAAGAAAGGGAAAGGGATCTGGTATGAAGATCCTTACTTATCATTAGCTCTGTGTTGCTTGAAGTTAGGTTTCCCCTGCTCAGTTTCTCATAAAGCCGGTTGGTTTCTTTTTCTTCATTGCAGAGGTTTCTTTGGGATGCTTGCCGTGATCTGACTTTGATCATTTTGATGGTGGGGATAAAAACTGAGGTTTGATTGATTAAATTATCTAATCAAATATGCTCTTCCCTCTTTGAAACGTGTAGTGTCAACTGGAACTTAGTTGCAAGTGCTGTGGCTTATCTTAATGTAGATTGTGCGGTCCAAGGCTCTGGATTCTTTGCTGGTGCAACTAGTCAGTTAGATGTTCTTCTATTAGATGCCTTGAAGTTGGTCCAAGATCCTGATGATGTAGCCTTGACAGTTGAAGAGACATTCAAGTCTCAGAACAACATTGTGAGTAGACTCCGTCTTTGTGTTTTACTTTTGTTGTCTCTGAAATATTGTTTACCTTCAGAACGGTGTCTTGGTGAATGATGTATTCTTTTATTGGACTGCAGATACAGAGGCTAAGTAGAGCAGATTGTAATTATCCTGTCTATCACACCGCTTTTGACTCCTATGATTATCCTTTCTTGTTCTAGTTTTCATGGTTGCTTGTAGAGGATTTGACTCTTTTATATGCATTGTATATATCTCAGTGGTCTGAAAGAAAACATTGTTGAAGTGTGGAAAGTGAAAGAGCTTTTTGTTAAACAAGGTTTCCGCGTGTTTATGCATCGATGTGTCCACGCATCGCTGTGTAAGCACATCTAAAACTTGATGGTTTGAGTGAAAGGATGGTTCAAAGTAAATTTGTGGCAGTGAATTTAAGGATGATTAAGTTTTTGTTAAACTTAGCAGTATAGCGAAATTTCTTATATTTTCTATGTGTTGTAATTGGTCTTAAATTTTGGCTACTCTTAGATGCAAGAGCTAGACAAATATAAACAGGGTGTTGTGTGTATAGTTTTTCTAATGATTACATACATGTAATCATTATACTAACTCTTCCCCTTACTTCTGCTTGGTACCTAGACAAAAGAGAGAATAGGGATAGCTTGGTGTTTTCTTGCAGACAAAATGTGGGCTTCATGGTTAGGCCTTCCAATTTTCCATCCATTTCCATCCATGCAAATATCTACATCTTCCTCTATTTATCTTGCAAATGGCACTATAATTTATGTCTAAAATATTATTACTACAAATTACTACAAGAAAACTTTCTCTTCTACTGCTTTTAGTATTTCTCTAATTTCGGTGCTCTTCTATGGTTTTTGATACGATTACATCTGATAATAATCAATGATGTTTGCTCGTTGGTCTAAGCTGGAGCATTGTAATCATGATTCATGAGTATTGTAATCACGATTCATGAATCGAACAAACAGGTTCACTACATTTCAGAAATAATTAAAAATAACTCGAGAATTATTTATATCAGTATATTATATGTAGACGATTGATGCAGGAAAAAAGAAAAGAGAGAAAGAATAAAACTTGCACAAGTAAAAAAAAAGAAGAAGGCGGTTGTCAAATACAATTTTTCTCATGCAGCTAACTGAATCTCACCGAGCTCTAGCTGAGCAGCGATATCCTCAAGCTGCTTCTTCACACTCATATCAATAAGCTTCGACCCGGAATCACCATACCGAATCGTAAACCCAGCGACAAGACTCGGATCAAGAACCGTCTTAACCCTCACGTTCTTGGCTCCGGTCAGCTTCTGAACCTGTTTCGCGATCTGAGCGAGCTGCGGCGGCTCCAGCTTCACCACCGACCTAACCTCCGCCAGCTGCGTGTCCGTTATCTTGTTGTACACAATCTCGAACTCCTTCACGATGTCCGTCACGATGTCGACCCGGTTCGCGTCGACCAGGAGGTTGAGGAAGTTGGAGGTGTGGCTCTGGAGAGAGGACGCTTTGACGATCTCGTCGATCACGAGACGCTTCTTCTCGACCTCGACGGTTGGGTTGGCGAAGAAGTTGAGCACCTGCGGGTCCGAGAAGACGTTCTCGAGCTTCTCCACGTCGGCGCTCGTGAGCTCGAGAGTGTCGTTCCTCTTCGCGACGTCCGCGAGAGCCATCGCGTAGCTTCCTGCAGCAGTGGCGGACATTCTCGCTCCGGCGGCGTTTCCGCCTCTGATTCGGAGGGGTAAGGATGTCTTTCGCATAGGGAGGGATCCTCCGATGTGGAAAGATGAGGGAGGGAGTTTGGACTGCAGAGAGAACATAGTTTGCTGAAGAGACGCCATTGCAGAGAGAGAGAGAAGAGAAGAGAGAGCGATTTGTGGTTTCTCGAAGACGAGAGGAGAAGAAGGAGGTAAGGTTTGGGGGAATTATAAACGGACGGTGGAGAGTTGTTGATGAGGAAAGATCGAGGGTAGAGAATAGAAGGTTTATCTTGTGCTGAGATTGCAGGAGGATTGAGAAGCCGCCACGTGGAGACTTATGATAGGTAAGATATCTGTGCTCCATATTAACGATGGATTCCAGTTATCCGAAATTGTAATACCACACAAATAATGTTGATTTATCGTATTAGCTAGCTATAACAATTTGCACAAATTGAGAGTCATGTGGTCAAAGAAAACTTTTGACAAAGCTGGAGGATTTGATTAAAAACGATTTCACATGGCCTAGTTTGGTTTCAGCCGGATGAAATTAAAGAGTCTAGCACAAAATAGCTGAGTCATTTAGAGCATCATCAACGGTGGTTGCTATAAAAGGGTGCTTAAAATTTTTTTTTTTAATTTTTTCGTTGTGATTAAAAAAAAAGTTAGTACACCAGTGACGGGCCATCACGTGTCATTGGGGCCTGCAAAAACACCAAACACCAACGCTTAATTAAGCGTTTTTCTTCTTCTGTTTCTTCTCTTTCCTTCTTTTTTTATTAAAATATTCATAAGCAACCATTAAACCACTAGGGTTAATGGTGCTCTTACAAACTTGTTCTTCACGCTCATCCTTTTATGATCTTCTTACAAGATTCAACTAACAAGGCTTTCTAATGAACATTGAACATGATATCAAACGCATTAATTCTCATTTCTGGCAACCATGGAAGAACAAACTTGGGATATTCAAGGTACATGGAGTAAGGAGTAAAGAGTAAGGAGTAAAGATGGGGCAGTTGCCCACCATATAATTTTATAAGACCAAAGAAACTCTTATAAAATGTTCAGTTATGCCCTTATTCAAAGTGTATAATGTACTTAGGTTAGTATTTTCATTTATGCTCTGAGTAATAACAAGTTCTAGATCCACCAACGATTGCATAATGTTTCAAAATTAGTACTGTTGAAACTGGTTTTTGTTCAGTTTAAACAATCGCATAATAGTGTCTCTCCATACCTCCGCAAACAGTCTTCCAGGGTAATTCCACCTCATTGACAAAGAGATCCGCAATTAGAGCTGGGAATTTTAGTCATTACCCGCGGGTCCCGTCCCGTTTGACCCGCTGCGGGGCGAATGCGGGTCGAATGATTTGGAAATTTTGAATTGCGGGTGCGGGTTGAGACTATTTTAGCACCTAGATGTTTGCATGTGCATGCAAAATAATATAAAGATGAATAATATGTGGATGCAATATCTAATACAAAAACAAAACGAAAATTGCCTTAATCACCTATATCATGGATGTGTGCCAAAAGTCATACAAGAGACTGAGAAACAATACGATACTAAAATGCATTGAGGATAGTGCTTGACCATCGTTCAAAGGTCTATCTAGTTGATCAAAGAATAAAAGGTATCTTACCCAAAAAAAAAGAATAAAAGGTAACTATGCATTCTTTTTTTTTAAAAATAATTTTTCAATCTAAACTATTAAATCTAAAATACATGTAGTATTTAACCCTAACTTTTCCACAATATTTATCAATCCATGCTACTGCAATTAAAATAAATAATTAATGATTAATTTTAATGATTAATGGTTATTATAACTGATTTTTAAAAGATTTCCATATATATATATTATCTATCAATCAAATTTTAGGGGTTTGTTTTAATAAAACGTGATATACTCCTAAACTAATGTTTTTAATTTATTTTCCTATAATCAAGTATAATTAATTTGAAATACAAATCGATTATATCATATAATTTAAAATAAATTAAAATAGCTTTATAGTTTGAATATAAGTTGGACGAAGACACTATCGAACATGTATTTCATAATATTACACACCTCTTAGTCCATATACATATAT
>NC_079513.1:5016053-5025966 GCF_000801105.2 Raphanus sativus | reverse complement strand
CATTTCCCGTGGAAAAGTAGGTTCTTGCGAGGACGAGTGATGGAGCCTCCCCTAGAACACGTTCAAAGTAATAAGTAACTCCTGGTTTAGCATTTGGAAACTCCCCAACCACACACTTAATATGAAAAGTGACTCCGGAAACATGACAAGTGTAAAACCATTCCTCATGTGGATCTAAAACGGTTTCACAAACTTCACACCAATACTTACCGCTGGCTTTCTCACCATGGCACAAGAATAGAAAATGCTCGTAAGCCTTGCGTTCGATCTTTTTCGGTAGAGTAGCACAGACCAAGCACAAGGAGAAATCACATTCAGATTCAGTACAACGCAGCACATGCTTTTTGGTGAGCTTACAGCCCCCACAAAAGCCCTTGTCCATTATAGTGAGAAAGAGGGTATGTGGGTGACATTCATAATCACAATACGCTGAGATCACGAACGCACATCGCATATCTAGCGTTACTCCTTCATCACTCTCGTACCTGAAAAAGAGGTGAAGCTAGTAAGAAGAGAGGGGGTGCACATGCACCCATAATATTTTCAAAACATAGTGTGTTTTCAGCCTAATTTCATATACACATATTGACATTGGTAAATTTACACTATGTGCACCCAGTAAAAAATCAGTTTGGATTCGCTACTGACCTGAAACCATTGGATATTGTCTGACATGCACCACATCGAAACATAGATTCGTTTGTTTCATCGTTATTGGCGTTTAGATAAAACGGTGTCGTGGAAAGCCAGTGTCGTTTTCGAAGAGGAAGATTAGCACATGCTTCGTGGAGGATAAACTCGCATCCATCCATACACTTGTAGTGCGTCTCAGAAAATATAGGATGGACGCAAGCTTCACAACGCATGCTTCCATCAAGTATATCATCTTCATCATCTTCAATCCTGTATAATATATGTTCTTCATGGGAGAAATGTTTAATTGAAACTCCCTCTTCGATCACTTCGAATGGAGATACATCAAAATATTCCTCAGGCACCCCTTCGAGCTCTTCCCCGTCCCACACATCAAGTCTAGTTGCACATTTGGAGTGAACGACATAATCAGGACATGTCGAACATGAATAAGCTCCGTACCTCCAATCCACCACCTTGAGACAAATCATACATTTCCTATTCCCGAAACCAAGAGAATAGGCGTGAGAGACCCGGTGGTCGTGGCGATTGATATTTATGACATGTGGTAGGTCGATACATTCCTGGTGGAACATGACACCGCAGGGAGCGCATACATAAGGGCATAGTTCACCATGGGTACCACAAGCGTTGCATGTGAAGGTGTCATTTCTAACCATACATGTCAGTGTATGCTCGTGGCACTTCGGAGTTTCCACAATCGGTGGTGGTGGGTTCTTGGAACACCTCACGTGCATGCTGAAATCGCATAGGGAACAATGGTAGAAGTAGCTATTGAGCTCTTGCTGGCATGCATCGCATCTCCCCTTGGGTTGATCAGGTGGTTGTGGGACATCGATGAGAAGCTCCAGCGGATGGTATGAGTGGAACGGATGGTTTATATCGTCCGGTGAGTCTGGGATGCAATCAAGATGCCACATCTTGCTGCATGAATCGCAATCCCGGGAACATTCATCGACATCAAAAGGATCAATATTCTCCAGACAGTCGCCACAATGATAAGGAGAAGAAAAATTGCTAGTGTCCTCTACCAAAAGAGTTAGAAACCACTTCTCATCATCTTGAGGAACATCATCACTATGGCCGGGGGACCAGAAGTGTGTATCCATTCTTATCGTGGGTAAGGAGGAAAGGTATGAAAATGCCTAATACTCAGTCGCATATATATATGATTATATAGCCAAGTAAAATCAATCAAGTTTGTTAGTCTTCTTTTTAAGATATATATGAATCAAGTTGGTTAGTCTTTTTTTAAAGAATACCTGAGTTGCTTAGCAGGTGCTCGTCTTTTTTTTAAAGAATACATAACATTAAAATTAACCTCAGTTACTTAACGGCTGTTTGGATATCTATTCGGACTTAGTCCGGGTCTATTTCGAATTTCAGGTTTTCAGAGTTAAAGATTTCAATTTTACTTAGGTATTTTTAGTTTGGGTTCTGTTCAGATCTTTACGACTTGATTCGGATTCAGATAACCCATTTAAATTATTTTTAAAATATTAAAATCTCTTATATACTTTAAGTTTCTCAAAATCTATAAAATATATTACATATAAATTTTCATAACAAATATCAAACCTAAACTTAACATATAAATTGGTTTGATCTCTCTATTTGAATAGAGAATCAATAAATATTTTAAGTACATTTGGTGTTTTGAATATATTTTAACTATTTTAGATATTTAGTTTTGACTATATGTATATATTTTCAAGTATTTTAGATAATTTAAAAATATCATATATATTTTGAATGTTTTTAATATACATTAAATCTAAAAATAATTAATATATATCTTTATATATAAAAATCTATTTCAGATATATTCGAATGCCTGAAATATTTTAGTTTATATCAGATTTAATTTCGATTTTCTAAATACTAAAATTTAAATCCTTTCGGATATCTAATAATCAATTTTTCTCTGGATTCCTTACTATTTTTTACCCAGTCATGTTTAAGTCACTTCAAACTAACTATAATAGATGCCGCCACATGGATTGCTAAATTATTTTCTTTTATTTTTAATTTTTATTTTTTGGTAAAAAGTATATATATATCTTTTCTTTTCTTTACGATGTCAAAAAAAGATATTTATATTTATTTATTTTTTCCTTAAGCTGACCACCTTTAGTATGTGATACTGCGATGATGCTTGTTTATTTTAATATACACGTTTCTATGTGTATTCAAATATTAGTTTCATTAGTTAAATGATAACCAACTTTATTTAGCATAACTAACTAGCTAAAGGTTTTTTTTGGGCAACTAGTTAAGGTTATGTATTGTCTCTTTTGTTAAGATCATCGAGTCAATGAAAATTAAATATCCTTACTTACAGTACAGATATATTGATTAAAGTAAGACTAAGGCTGTAAGATTGTATAGGACTTTAAGTGTTAAGACTTTTAAAATATATGGCTGATATTTCTTTTTTGATCAATATGGCTGATATTTCCTTTTCAAAAAAAAAAAATATGGCTGATATTTTAAAATGAAAAATATGTTCTAGAGTTTCAAATTCTTGCTTTTCAAAAAACTAGGCAAACTTGAACAAAAGAATAAAAGTCAGTCTTTGAAAAATTTTAGGGACTTAGATATTTTTTTCTTTTTGGTCTAAATGTACTTTGAAACATTTTCGGAAAACAAAACTGTGATCGGTAAAAAAAGCACTTTTCATTTCAAAGTTTTTAAAGCTTTGAAAGTCTAACCCTGCTGGTCACGTGTATCCAGCACGTTCTCACGGCTCTTCAGGTCCCGAAGGCTCCGGGCGCAAACCACAATTTGTATTTAACTGTTTACTGTGTTTAGAGCATGATTAACCCTAAGAGCTAAAATGTGTCTCTTAATATTTTTTTAGTAATTAATGATGGTTAAGAGCTTGTAGTTAAGAGACACCTAAATGTGTGTCCTCCATTGCAAGTTTGTTAAGTAAAGGTTCTTACAAAAATTGAAAGAACATGAGAAGAAAGAAAGAACTTGAGAAGGAACATTTGATCTTGTGAATACACTTTCATTATCCATATCATTTATACAAGTTTCTGATAATATCACCTGACTTAACTGAAACATTATATAAATAAAAACTTCATCAAAGAAACACCACACCACTGAAACAAGACAACGGGAAAGCAACTTACGGGATGAAGAAGATGTCCTACTACACTGTTCAGAAGCTGAAGATTCTTCTTCCTGTGAAATGTCACCTGCTTCGCCTTCACCTGCCTGTTCTTCACGTCGACCTTGTTCCCGCACAGAATGATGGGGATGTTCTCACACATGCGGCAGAGATCAAGTATTTGCTCAGGTAGACCAATACCATCTTCAGCCTGTAAAAACACATGTGCAAGAGCCAAGCTTTAAGCTTTCAAATTCATCAACAATAAGAAGAGCAAGCGTTTCCTGATCAAACTTAAAGAAATATTGCACATGATTTTGATTCCTCATTAAGCATAAAAAAAAATCAAAAATTTAGCTGCTGGACAAACAACTAAAGACAGAGTCATGGAGGAGAGAAACAAGCTTGTGCTTGCTCATCCTCTGGATACATGACACTAAACACACACACTATAAATAACAAAAGCTACAAATAAACCCAACAATATAGAGAAAGTGAACTCCCAACAACAACAAGAAAATAAGCTTGAAGCTGACATATAACACAACAACAACAAGAGACTGAGGCAGGAGAGTATATCTAACTAGAGATTCAAGAAAAAGGTTGAACTTTTAACATACCCATTCGATGCTTCCTCATCACTGAACCTTCTCAAGGTAATGCAAAACAACGAGAATCAGGGTTTCTTCATCACAAATTAAACAGAGAGAAAGACGGCGCAAGGATGCGGTGAGGTTTATGCTTTTAAATCAATCAAAAATTAAATTCAATCAATCAAATATAATTGAGTGATTGAGAATCAATCTGGAAAAAGAAGAAGAAGAAGACTCACCCGCCAACGAGCGAGGAGGACGAGACAGTCTCCATTGTTAACGTCGACGAGAGAGGAAGAGAAGAGAGAAAGAGAGGAAGAGAAGAGACAAAAGACTTCAGATCTTTTTCCATGCGACACGTGGCCATAAGAGTTGCCCCTTCCAAGCCTTACGCAAGAGGCGAGTCTTGAGCTTTCTTCTTTTTTTAATAATTTTTTTATTATATTTATTCTAAGAGGTTTGTTAAAAGTCAGCGATAATGCTGCTCATTAGTGGAGTATTATTGGAGCGAAATGCATTTTCTCATTATGTTTGGGAAAATTAAAGTAATCTTGTATTTCATAAAGACATATTTACATCATAGACAGGGACTCATTGGTGGTGATTAATTTGAAGGAAAAACCCAATAAAGTGAAACCAGCATTCGAATCCCGACCAATGGAGAATTAACATTTCAACATCGGCAGGAACATGAGACCGACATGTGGCAACACGTGACTAGTCTGGATAATTTTTGTGGGACCAAAATATCCATGTATAATTAAAAAAAAAACATATTTACATCATAAAACTATTTTGCGTCTGATGAACCAAAGGATTTTAACTGAAAATCTATTTTTGACTTAACCTTTTTAGATGCTGATTGTTTTTTTTTTTTGATGAAATTTATTGATCAAACCAAAGAATGTTATTTACAAAAGAGTAATCTAACTTGAAGTAAATCTATAAGCTATAAGATGTATCTAAGGATAGGAGCTAAAATCATAGTGTTACTTCAAACCATTTTCTAAGTATTTCTCCAAGCTTATGATCTGATGGGTATTTGAGTGAATAGATCATGTTTCTCATAGCCTTCTCAGTGAGTCTTCGAAGCTGGGCAACAGAGCTGTGAAGTTGATGATGGCATCTAGAGTTTCTCTCCCGCCAAATGAGGTAGATGCACGTCTGAAAAAAGAGGCGAGGTATACATGAATCATTTCCTTTTGTGCCCATACATTGCAGCTGCTGAACTGTCTACTGCCAGTCAGGATTGACACCAGCTCCTAGGAGTTGCCGAGCAGGGCCTTCACATATATTTCTAGCTTTTACATTGTTTCTAGTTTTTAGTTTTTGATTTATGGATTTTACTTTTTACTTTTTGGTTTTCTGTATATTTTACTTTTCTTTTTTAAAAAAATGGAAAAAAAAAATTAAATATACTTTTAGTTAACCTCATATATTCTCTATTTTATTAAAATTATACACTTATAATACAAGAACCATGGCTTTCTTAGATAAGATGCTACGGTAAGTGAAAGAGATGTTTGATATCATCATCACACTGATGAATCCAAGCCAGTTTAATCATAACTCAGTTAGCGAAGCCATTGAAACTCCTGCGATTTTCTTTTAGGTTTAATCCAACAAACTTTGGACATAAGAAAATGAGTTTAGCCAGAGTGGTTACAAAGTACAACATGAGCTAAATACAACCATAGTGGTATGGGGATTGATTGTCCAAGAAGGAACTGAGAAGCAGATGCATTGAAGAATGGCTCCAGCGCTATGTTTCAGACATGATAGATGTTAGGTTTTGTTATATGTATTGGTTAGTATCAAAGGGTTCCGAAAGAGAGAGTGTGTACCGGTGTGAGTGAAGGAGACAGCCACGGCTGCGAAAGAACATTGCTAGAGACCAAAAATCATTGGACACTTCGAGAACATACTGAGATCGAAAATAAGATGCTTGTCGTAATACTTCATCTGCAAAAAATAGATGAAGAATTACCAAACTTGTCAACATCGAAATCACCCAAAAAATCAATCAACAACGAAAATCAATTGACTTTCAAACATCATTCAGAAATATAAACCCCAAATTGACAGATCTAGAGTTAATCTGTCGCAATCCAGAGATCATGTAACTAAATTCAAGCACTCATACGTATACCAGAGTGAAGATTTCAGGTAACAGAAGCACATACTGATTAATTTGACGAAGAGGAAACATATCTCATGATTACATATCTCATGATTACCTCCTGAAGAACCTTGCTCATCCATCACTTGTCGACACTCTTTTGCATGGGAGATACTCGATCAACTTCTTCTTCCTACACAATCTGAGATATGCTGGTATTTATATATATATATATATATATAGCAGTTCCTGAAACAACTTGAGATATGCTGGTATTATATATATATATATAGCAGTTCCTGAAACAACTTGAGTATACGTTGAAGCTGATGTGTGGATTGAATATTTTTGTTATGTGAAACGGTATAGAGATTTGGATGAGATGGGGGATGGATGAAGGTGAAAGGTGAAAAGTGAAAGCAAATATCGTTCAATTTTCTTCCAAATATTTAGGTATGGGCCCAACAAAACAATGCATACTCACGTTACAGACTTAAGAGCATTCATATCAAATTCTGTGGTGACACACATTGGTTTCAAAAATTCTAAAATGACCCATGTCTTTTTCTTTTTCTTTTTGATTTAAATTTAGATAGGAAAGTAAGTTAAAATAACCAAAAACCCCTCAGAACTTAAACTTATTTACTAACCTATGCCACTATTATCTTACCCAAAACCTGACCCATATTCTGACTCGAAATCCGACCCATTAATACCCTAAATCCCCAAATCAAACACAACTATTCTCCACCTCTTACAATCCTATTTTGTTGTTCCTGTTTTTCTTTTTATCCCAGATTTTTATTTTTGTTTTCTTGTTCTAATCCCAAATCTATTAGTCCAAAATCATCCTTAGTCAATTTCCTCTTTTCTGAAATCGAGTTTCATCTTTACTGTGAAAAAATTTCGACAAAGAAGAACATAGTGTATTAGTAGTACGACTGGTACAACTAAAACTATTACAACTTGTACAACTATAACTAGTACAACTAATATAACTAGTACAACTAGATTGATTATAACCAGTATAACTAGTACAACTACAATGCGTATAACTAATACAAACTTGTGATTAATATACTGATATTTGGTTATACAAACTAAAATATAAATAGTATATTATATAAAACAATTTTTTAAAAACAGTATTATTACCTTATTTAGTTTAGTCAAATATAAAAATTTCAAGAGTTTCAATTTCAAAAAAAAAACATAAATTAATATTAATTTATAGAAAACTAATGCAAAAAATTAAAATTTTGAAACATGGATAAAAGTATGTCAAGAAGATAAAAGAAATAACTTATGTTATTAATAAAAATTGGAAATCCATTATATCTGTTTTAAAATATACAAAATGAACTAATCTAATTACCTAAAAACATTTTTTAGTCTAAAAACATCATAAAATAAAATTTAAATTTTATAAAAATATTTCAAATCAAAATAATAATTTAAAATTGATTTATATCAAAAATTAACTTAAAATATGCATATATTCAAAAAATTTATTTTTACTAAAATATTTTCCAATAACCATTATTAAAAAATGTTTTCAATATATATAAGAAAATACAACAAAACGATTAATTTCATATACCAACTTAAATTATGGTTTTTATATTTCACATTAAACTTTAAGAATATAATATATATGATTATTTATAAGATGATACATATAAAATACTATTAATTATATGATTATTTATATGATGGACCAATACAATTAATTATATGATAACATATATATACATAATAGTGACTAGGACTCGGCGTTCAGGTATTCATTTCGGTTTGTTTCGAATCTGTTTGGGTTTCGGATTTTCGGGATCAAAGATTTCAGCCCATCATATATTTCTAAATTTCAGTTTGAATTATGACTAGGGCTAGGCGTTCAGGTATCCATTCGAGTTCATTTCGGATCTGTTTGGCTTTTGGGTTTCTGGTCAATGATTTCAGCCACATTTAGATATTTCTAAATTTTACTTCGAATTATATTCGGATCTTTGCGATTCAGTTCGGGTTCATATAACCCATTTAAATTATTTTTAAACTTCATTATATATTTTGAATTTCTTATAATTTATAAATAAAATAATATATTGTATATAAATCTGAATAACATATGACTAAATACCTAAACTTAACATATAAATTGGTTTGGTTTAAATTTTAGATCAAAAATCCATAATAATTAAGTCGATCTTATTAAAATAGAAGTACACTTTAGAATTAATCCTTAGACTTACAAAATATTTACAACCTAATGCCACTGAAGTAATTAAATGAGCCTAATTTCAAGTAATCTTTGTCTTTTCCAAAATTAATGAAATAATAACTCTTAAATATATGCTTTCCATATTTACAAAAATGATAACAAATATCGGCAAGAGCGTGGTTTAAATGTACAAAAACTTAAGTCCATTTATAACATCTTGTCAGTTGCATCAAATTTATATTTTCATGTTATTTTCTTACAAATTTAATTCTAATTTTATATGTTCCAGATTTGAAAGAAGTTTAACAACAATTTTATTTTCTTACAAATGTTATAGCTAATGTATATTTATAAATAACATGCTAATTCATAGTTTTCTTTTTTTATACTTTTCATTTAAAAAGTTGTTCGATATATATCTTAGACATGGATCTTATTATATAAATGTTAGATTTTTTTTAAACGAATTTACCATTTTGGTATCTAAAGAACCATAACCAAACATGATCTAAACAAAATATTTCGGATATTCGAATGTATTTGAATCATATTTATATACTTGAATATGTTAACTATTTTAGACTTAATATTCAAGATATAAGCTATTTTAAAGTTGTCTAAAATATTTGAAATATAAAAAGTAATCAGAAGTAAACTTCTAAAGTAGATAAAAAATAATGAAAACATCAAAAATACTTAATATATATTTATTTTCCATCTAATATTCAAGTTAAACCTATTCTTAATTTTTAATCTAGGTACTTTGGCTTACACTACTCAAATTTATATGTGATATTATTTTTATTTTTAGATTTAGGAAATTTAAGTATATATAAATTTTGAAATTTTGAAATTTAAAAATAAGTTGTACGAGTTTTCTAGTTGTACAATTGTATACGTAGTTGTACCAGATTTTGAGTTGTACAGGTTTGTACATTGTTATACCCGGTTTTTAGTTGTACAAGTTTGTACATAGTTGTATTTTGGTTGAAAATGATTTGAAATTTTAGTTGTACCATATACTAAATATATACATTTCAGTTGTACAGCTCTCATTTATTTAGATACCTATGCGCATAAACAATGGAATCATTAATTTTGTAAACCTACCTATTTGGTGTATGTGTTTCAGAAATATAGTGAACAAACTAGTAAACTAACCTTTAAAGTATAAGATAGATCACATAAACTTATGTGATTGTGTAATAATT
>NC_079513.1:5014142-5015953 GCF_000801105.2 Raphanus sativus | reverse complement strand
ACACATATATAGATATATAAACTACATACCATATAAGAATACATAAATATTTGAACTTCAAAATTTGCAATAAATTTTCAAGAACATTTATAAAGTATACACTTATTAAAATCCCACATTAATTTTTTTTTTATCAATGATTTTAAATTTTTTTATAAAAGATATGATTGATCATAAAATCGTGATTATGAGGTGTCATTTAATAGATAACCATATTAAATTATATTATATTTCTATGTTAGTATCATTTAGATTTAGTTATATATATATATAATTATTTAGATTTACTTACCATAAAATGATAGTAAATAAATAAGAGTGATTTTTTCTGATTTATGTGTTTGCATCAATTTAATTATATACTTAATAATTAATGTTTCTCAATTATTCAATATATTTGTTATGGCATACTGTAAAAGAATGTATATAAGTAATCTTATATTATAAAGAAGAAGGGGATTCCCTTTTCTTCTTGCCAGCGCAACAAATAGAGGAAAGAGTCTTCGACACCTGTCTAAGCAGAAAAATGCAACACATCACTTAGGCTACCATTATCGCAGGCCCTAAGCCTTAGGGTTTTATAAAAAAAAATAATTTAAAAATCCGTGGGTGTCATCGTTTTGTTAATAAACGACTTTTGGGTGGTCTTTTTGGTGGATTTTTTGCACTGTGTGCGGATCCCACCGACCCGTGGTGGTCCGCGAAACTTTTTATTTCATTTTTGTTAAATCAGACAAAAAAATAATAAAATAAAAATAAGAACCCCATATGGGTTTATGGGATAAAGATGGGACATTATTCTCATATGACACACAACCCTTTCAAACTATTCTATCATAGACTAAGTTATTCTATATAACCCACAATATGTTAATTTACTTTTCTATCCTTAATGAAAATAAATAAAATTAAAAGAAAATGTAAAAAGAAAATTGAAACAGCTGTCATTTGATTCTTCTTCTCCGTCGTTTTCAATTGACGAAATAGAAACATTCAGTGACGGCAACACACAACGTTCGCGACGGCAAGTTCAACCAAAATATGACAAATACAAGTTCACTACTAAATCATAAAACACACAGGTTCTAAGTTTGACAAAAGCAACACCAAATCTTAGGTTTAAACTAGTCATTGCAAAATCAAAATAGTCTAACACCAAGTTTGACAAAAGCAACACCAAATCATTGCAAAATCAAAATAGTCTATCCAATGTTAACACAACACAATTCAAGTTCTAGCACAATTAAACTAGTAATATTACTACCGTATTTTAAATTCCATTTGACTTTCCATATGAAAAGAACAATAGACTAGATAAGTATGAAGGTCCTTGGAATGGCCCATCCTATTTATTTAAAGTTTTTCCATTTTTTTGCAATTATTACACAATCACATAAGTTTATGTGATCTATCTTATACTTTAAAGGTTAGTTTACTAGTTTGTTCACTATATTTCTGAAACACATACACCAAATAGGTTTTAACAAAATTAATGATTCCATTGTTTATGTGCATAGGTATCTAAATAAATGAGAGCTGTACAACTGAAATGTATGTATTTAGTATATGGTACAACTAAAATTTTCAAATTTTCAACCAAAATACAACTATGTACAAACTTGTACAACTAAAAACCTGGTATAACAATGTACAAACCTGTACAACTCAAAATCTGGTACAACTACTTATACAATTGTACAACTAGAAAACTCGTACAACTTATTTTTAAAATTTCAAAATTTCAAAATTTATATATACTTTAAATTTTCCTAAATCTAAAAATAAAAATAATATCACATATAAATTTGAGT
>NC_079513.1:5001839-5014042 GCF_000801105.2 Raphanus sativus | reverse complement strand
CATTTGGAAATTCCGCAGTTTTTATTTAAAGTAATAAAGAGAAATAGTAATTGCACACTTTTAATTAATTTTATGATTAATTTAATTTAATGAAAAGTATAGTATATGTTTAGATGGACCAACATATTTTTCTAAGAATTCTGAAAATAATTATGGTGATGACAAGTAGTTACATTCAAAGATTATAATGCTCCTCAATTAATATATAAGAAATTTGTTTTTCACCGAAATTGATAAGAAATAATCTTCTTTTTTATTTCTATAATTTTATTCCTCTGTGTTTTTCTCCTACTCATTCATAATATTTCTACGATGATCACAGGTCGGATCCTAAATACATAATAATTTTAAAAAGTATATTGACGGCATAATATTTCTTTAGGTTTCTAAATACATAATGCTCTCCATGTCGTCCCAAAAATACGTCTGTAAGCGATTTGGTTCCAGAGTCTTGTTACACAATGGATTTATTTCAACCCTTGTAGCTGACAAAGAGTATGGGTTTACCCCCACCAAAAATTGTTTTTCCCAACCAAACCTCACCAGTAGCTCGTGCCTTGCATCCACAAGTGGGAGCAACTGACAAAATTCATTTGTGAAACAGGCGAAACAAATGATTTCTTGTTTGACCAGATACTTTTCTCTGCATCCTCCATTGACCAGAGGTCTACACTACCATTAGTGGCAAGAAGTGGCCGGGAGTAATCAAAAACTACTATTTTCCCTCCTTAGAGCATCTCCACTGAAAGCCCAAAGAAGAGGTTCACACGTTTTTTGAAAAAAAAAATATTAAAATATTACACAGGTTTAAACCTGTCTCTTGGAGGTTCATTGCAGCGAACCCGTCTCGTCACTGTAGTACGGATCCCACGACACGTGGCGATCCGCGATTAGTCCCAATAAATTTTTTTTTTTAAATAAAAAAGTCAAACAAAAAAAAGAAAAAATTAAAATAATGGAAAAATGAGGAGTTTATAGAGTATAACTGATGGAGATGCTCTTAGTTCATGAGATATGGACAAGAGACGACATCAAGGGCTAATTTCATCAATGTGAACTCCTCTGAAGTCATGTCAAAACTCATGAACACATAGGTATTATCAATCCGAGCTCTATGATACAAAACACCGTTGATGGACAATTATGCTTTATCCAAGAAATCAGTTTTTTCTTTTTCTTATCAGTTTGATTTTTTTCTTAGTGGATGAATAAATTATAAATATGTTACAACTTAAATCCCTTATAAAAGAAAAAGAAAATGTAGCAACTTATTTTTTTAGGAAGCTAATTATATTTATGAAATTTAATGTTTCAACCAAAAAATTGGTTCTGTACTTTTAACCTGACCATTAGATTCGTCAATTGTTTTATACCCAAAAAGACTCTTGCTGTCCGAAGGTGTTCGGTTCAGCGGTTTATCACTATTCAGCGGTAAGGTGATTTGTATACACATCATAAACCAGAAACAAAAGGATGGAAATTAAAGAAATCTCGAAGTCTATCTAAATGATGTAATCATAACTCTCTTGAACTGAAGTAACACAAGCTGTTATAAAGTTTCTTAACTTTTTTTACATTCATTCAAAAACAAAAACAAAAAGCTCCCATTTCTTACCACAGTTTGAAGAGTAAGGACGAAGACGAAGAAGGGAAGCTGAGCTAATGCAACCAACGCTGAAAACACTGCCCAAGAACTCAACGCGTGTTCTAACTATTTTTCTGTATCTGGTATCTCTGCTAGAGCATTTGGAGCCAATGGCTTGGCAATCTCTATGATTCCTTCAAGCATCTGCACTACTTTCCCCATAGACGGCCTTCGAGACGGATGCTTTTGTATGCACCAGAAACTGACCTGAACCATCCTCGTCACTTGTTCCATATCTACTGTTTCATCCGTACGAAGACATTTGTCCAATATTACTTCAATATTACCCTTCTCGAATTCCTCGTACGCCCAGTCTGAGAATTTCCTGTGGTTTGTTTCGTCCGTGATTTCAAAATTTCTTCTTCCGCTCACAATCTCTAACAGAACCATTCCATAGCTGTAGACATCAGAGTTTGAAGTAATTGGAAGGTTCGCAACCCATTCTGGTGCTAGATATCCCCTTGTTCCTCTTACAAAACTCATGTTCCAGGATCTCTTGTCGCTTGGCATGAGTTTAGCAAGCCCAAAATCCGACACTTTGGCATTAAAGTTTTCATCCAATAGAATGTTCTCAGGTTTAATATCGCAGTGTACAATGCAATTAGAACACTCCTCGTGGAGGTATAGAATCGCCTTAGCGGTTCCAACGGCGATAGAAAACCGATACTGCCAATTCAACAATCTCCCAGACTCCGCCGAGAAAAGGAAGTTGTCGAGCGACCCATTTTTCATAAACTCATAGACAAGAAGCCTGTGGCGTCCTTGGGAGCAGAAACCTATTAATCTGACCAGATTCAAGTGATGTGTGCTTCCGATGGTGGCCACCTCTGTCCTAAACTGCTTCTCTCCTTGCTCTATCCCCTCTAATCTTTTCACGGCAACCACGGTCCTGTTAACGAGCATGCCTTTGTACACAGCGCCAAAACCTCCAGCACCAAGCTTTTCCTTGAAACATTTTGTGCAACGCTGCAGCTCCTTGTAAGAGAACCTCATGGGTGCACTCGACGCGTACTCAAGTAAAGTGTGGTGTGATGACAAAGCTCCAAACTTAAAACCATTTCTCCAGCAGCAGCACCACAAAGCTCCCACTATGGCAACCAAACAAAAAACCGTGGCTATAACAACCAGAGCTATGATCAATGCTTCTATTAGCGACCGTTCATCATGTTTCTTCACCGTTGAGTATGGTAAAACTGGTTTACAAACCTTTAAAGAAGAGGTACTAGGAACCGAAGGGCTTGTATAACCAGAAACCAAACCGGATAGCTTTTGAAAACAAACACCAGATCCATCAGCCATTAAAACCGAAGCAAAACATAAACTATCAACAAGACAATTAGCACGGCAGGCCTCTGTCCCCAGAGTGAAACGTTGAGTAGACAATTCAGGTGCGTACGTCAAGAACCTAGTGTTGTTTAATTCAAGCATGCCTTCGTTACCACGACAATCCTCAAGCTCCACTTTTCTCCTACACCCTTTTCTCATGTCATTCACGTCAATAGGAACAAAATTCTCCGAGGGACAATCGCATGTCGGAACAAAACCATCGTATCTACAAATCCCAAAGTCCCCACAGAAACCAAAGACTTGACACTGGTCCGCAACAGCAACCCAAGTCTGTGTCTGAATCTCACCACCTTTAGAGACACTAAAGATTCTCAAGTTTCCATCTTCCTCCAGCTTCAAAAACCTAAACACACCCTCTCCTTCTCCGTAGTCATCGCTTCGAACAGAAACCACAACGAGGACGCCGCTAGAGTCGTAAATAGACGCCACTCCGTTACGTTCCAATACAAAAGTTGGCGACGAGAGATTTGAACTTGAATTATTAAGCTCTTGACTCCAGTAAACTGTACTATTGTTCCACTTAAGATTCAGAGTACCTTCTTCCGTAAGCTGAAACGAGTAAGAACGTGATCGGAGAGACATACCGACGGTGAAACGCTGTGTCGGGACGATGACGTTGCTCGGGTGAGCAAAGGAAGACCAGACTGTCGTGTTCCTGTGACTCAGAAGGACGAGGTTTCCAGAATCGTCGAGAGAGGCGGAAGTGACTCCTTTGTTTTTGCTGCCGGAGTCCCAAACAGAAGCGCCGGTGGAGTTAACGAGGCGGAGGGAGCCAGAACGGAGGAGACGGAGAGATCCACCGGAGTCCACGGTTCCGGGTGACCAGATAGGAACGGTGTTGGAAAACAAGACGGCGGAGAGGAAAGAGCCGGGAGTTGCTGCGGGGATGAAGGAAACAGAGAAGACGGAGTTTGGAGAATACCATGACTGGTTGCGATCTGAAGCGTGAAGAGTAGATCCGAGTGGTATTGAGAGAGAAGAAGAAAAATCGATACCAAGAAGAAAAAGAAGAAGAAGAGATGTCAATGTCATGTCCATTGTTGTGCAGTACTTTCCTCTGTCGCACTCTCACTTTCTATGTAGCAAACTAGCAACCAACAATAGAATGTTAAAGAAGGTCGCGCGCGTAAGTAGTCTTTAGCCTTTAGAATTTTTTTGTATAGTTTTAACTTTTATATATTATAAAGTTTTATGGTGTGTTAAAAAAAAAAAGTTGCCTTTAGAATTTTTTTGTATAGTTTTAACTTTTATATATTATAAAGTTTTATGGTGTGTAAAAAAAAAAAGTTTTATGGTGTGAAGTTTCTTACTGACCACTGGGACCAAAACCACGTTAAAATAAACGATGTTGTCAATCTTTTCTTAAAGAAAAAAAAACAATTGCTAAATAGACGAGTAATATCGTGAGGCCCTAAAAGCTGAATTATTAGGTGAAGATTGGCTTCTAAAAGCTGAATGATTAGGTATTACAAAAGGTGAAGACTGGTTTCTTTTTTTTTTATAAAGAAGATTGGCTTTTCCCTTGTATGATTTGTAACGAGAAATTTTTAAATGTTTTTTTTTATTATCTAGAGGTTCTGGGGACAAGGTCCATAATCCCACAGATCCGGAATCCGGCGGGCACTGATACCATGGAGACAAGATCCATGGCGTAAAGTATTCTTCCCACGGTGGATCGAACCCAGAAGCGCAACAACACCAACACATGCGTTTAAACCAACTGGACTACCACCACCATCGTAATTTTTAAATGTTGATAAACAACATTTTTTTTTAAAAAAGAAAAATTTAAATGTTGATAAACAACAATTTTTAAACGTTTGAAATCTCACCTTACAGTTGTTTACATTTATTTGTCTTTGCTTTAAACATTTTTGGTTCTTTTTTTTCTTTGCATATAGTTTGTTTTTAGGTCGATTTTCTGTAAATAATTCTTCTTTTATCAATCAATTTGATATTTATACCCAAAAAGCCTTTGTGTAACCTTTTATAAGGTGACCAGCTATAATCGCAATCAGAGATTAGTATGTACATAATAAGATATTCTTGCCGATTCATTATAAATGTTGTTTAAAATTTTTACGCACAAATTAGTAAAATGATTAAATTTTCTATTTTACTCTTACTTAATGTACCATTATATATGATTTTATTAATTAAATAATGATCAATTTATTGTTCCATTAGTTTTTTTTAATACTGGATTTGTATATATCAAAATAAAAGAGTTACATAATGGTGAAGAATGTCATCTACACACGGAAAAATCTAACAAAAGATTAATATAGTGAAAGATAATTGACAAACCATAATGATTGAAGGCTGAACAGTAGTATCAGTAAAATACCATATGATAGCCTCACAATAAAAAGCAAGAGAATAAAGACTGCTCCCAACCAAAAAACAGCGAAGCTTAGAAACATAGCAACAAGCCTGAGTTTGAGACTGCTTCCTTCGTGAGCTCAAAAACCAGCATGGAAACCTGAGAAGACTTATGTTAGGTTATTAATCTTATTATAAAATTTGGTTTTTCAAAGTTGTTAATTATAATATGATTGTGATATGTGTCAATAAATTTTAAAGATTATTTATACATTAAAAATGAATCTTTATTACTGTAAGTTTAACAGTTATAATTGTAATATATTGAGATTCAATACATAGGATCAGTTTACACTTTACTCCTATGAGTCCGATATTAAACTAGGAATAATGGTGGGTTTTGAATTCGAGAGCTGAGTGATGTGAATAACAAGTAAAAAGTTCAAGTAAAGGATTCAATTTGGAAAGAGCTAATCTAGAGTAAATTACGAGTACTTCCAAATCAAAACCGAGCAATTATTAAGGCTCAATACAGCTCTATCTAGAACTCAATAGAACAACACACTGCCGTGTAACTGTTTCTTTCACCAATCAGATTCAGCGCCTAAGATGTCGCTTGGTCTGAGATTTGATGGTGAACATTATGGAATAAATCCGATTTGTTCACAATGCACCTTAACATCTACTTTCGCATGGCTAAGGATGCAGTGCTCATTCATGCAAGATCTAGCAACCTATGACACTTTTGATGCACAAGTTAACCTAAGATCAGACGCTAGATGATCAGTTTATCGCAAGCATTAAACAATGAATGAATGAAGATTTATTAAATGATAACCTATCTATGCTCAGTTGCGATATGCATTCTATCACCCTAGATCAACAATAGACTACTCAATCATGTTGCAATGACTAACAGTAGAAGAAACTGAAATACTCATGATCAAATTAAGAAGATATAAAAACTAGGGTTCAGGTTGTTCTTCTCGATGAAAGAAGTGAAGCTGTCGCCTTTACAAATCTTGAATCCAAAAGTATGAAACTTGTCTTGTAAAACTAGCTTAAAGTTAAAATGGTTAGGAGACGCTTTTTATAGGGATGCACCTTTAGGTAGAGAGAAAGTAGGGCATATAGGTTAAAATTCCCGAATTAGATTGGGATTTTCCTTATTTGTCGGAAACAACCTTCAGACCGCTCCGCTTGGTTGCTCCGCTTGAGAACAGTCTCGGGACTATTCTCCTTGGATGTTCTCCGCATAATTACTCCAAAAAGACATCTTTTCGTCATGCAACCCTCTCTTTACTCTTCTACCAACTCCAGACCTGTAATGGTTCAGAAAGGACTAGACTGACACAGTTAGAGACATAAACTAATTGAAAACATATATACAATGATGTGAAAACACCATATATAAATGGTGAAACTAAATTACTTCTAACGAATTATAAAATCCTACAAGTACCAAAAATTATTTAATAAAATCATGAAAAAATTAACTGTAAAATAGACAATGTTCCTTTTAAAAAATCAAAACAAAAGAAAATTGTAAAAGTACTCTTATTATTTTCTTATAAATAACTAACTTTCCATTTTCAATAGATAATTGTATGTTAAAAAATTATAACCAAAAATAGCTACAAATATTTCACATATATATTTTGGTTTAAGCTTCCACATATTATTTTTACAAAACACAATAGTATTTACATGAAAATATTACCTGAGTATAAAGTATCCATAAAAGTTTCCTTTTTCAAAGTCTAAATAAAATAAAACTGTAGAGTAATCTTATTTTTATTATAATTAACTACCTTTACCTTTTAATCCATGATTTGTGTTTAAAATATTATAAAAATAACTTTAAATATATCACTGTATATGATTTTGACATGTGTCAATTAAAAAATTAGATTGTGCATGTGTCAATAAAAATTGCCATTGCGTGACATATTTTCTTCTTTTTAAGCCAAATAAGATTTTTTATATTTTTCTAAAATCCTGCCAGAGAGAATTGTAAAATTTTATTTAATAGTAATTTTGAATTAAAAAATTTAATGATAAATATGATATTAAAATTTATTTAATTAAAAAATAAATTTTAAGAATACTAGTCATATTAAAAAAGAAGAATTTTGAGAATGCCAACTTTTAGAAATAGATAATATTAACTGGAAATAATGATTTGATAGTAATATTTTTTTTTAAATCCTAGACAAAGTATAATTGTCAAATATTATGTAATATTTAATATTAATTTCTTTTTCTAAAATCCTAAATATATGTTTTCCTTTCAAAAACAAATCCTGAGGAAAAGAAATTTGTATCATATTTTTTTGGGAAATTTAGAAATAAGGAACAAAACAACTACAACCTTGTCCCCTTAGAATTGAAACCAAAATCATTGTCCCTATAGAATAAACAATAATACAAATCCTTTTTTGCCCTTTCTATTAATTTCTAAATACAAGTATTAAAAGTTAATATAATTTATTCATATTGTTTTTACTTTTATTATCTAAAAATTTAGAAAAGAAGAAGAAAAAACATTAGAACACGTAGTTGACTCCGACTCTTCTTTCTCTCGAACGAAGAGGCAATTAGGTTTCACCATCACCACCTTCTTTTGCGGCCGTCTTAGTTCAACAGAGACCTTGAACTCATCGTCACATCTCTTTTTCATCCTCCTTATTTCTTCTATTCTCTCTAAACATCAGCCACTAAAATAACTTTGTAATCTCCGCCGGCTACAATTGGAGTTGTTCAAAGCTCGGGAGCAGTTCTTATCATCTTGGTTCCCAAGATCGTAGAGGTTAGGATTTTGAATTCCCCTCTGTGTTTTTTTTTGTTGATCTTAATTTGCTTATTTGCATATACTAGGAATAGATTGAAGTTGTTCAACGACAGACGAAGCTTTCCTCCCTGATTAAGAACAAGTGGTACTCTATTTTATCTCGGTTTCCTCCTTCTCCAAGAAACTGTGAAACTTTCTATTCGTGCTCTGCTTGAGGTTAGTTTGTTCCTTTGTTCTCTATAACTAAACCAAGTAGGTTTCTTTTGAGCTATTGATGGGTGCTCTATTACCAAGTAATTTCTTTTGATCATATGTATCAGATTCTTACGTACCTAAGTGTGTGGATTTTGTAATTAATATGCGTCACCTAGAAAGTTGGCTTTAGTTAAAGGCAAAAATAACAAAAAAGACTTTACTAACTGAGTTAGAAAATAATGTTTAATGAACCTATTTTGCAGACACAAGTAGTGAATTTTGTTTAAAAAAAACTGATGAGGTTTGCAAATTTACAGGTAGTGGAGAGTGGGGGAAAGAACATTGAGGTTGGTCTGATGACATGGGAGGAAGGTACTCTGAGGCAGCTAGAAGAAGCTGAAATCGATGCTATTGTGGCTGAGATTGAAGCAGAGAAGGCTGCTGCAGAAGCAGCCAAGAAAGACCTTTCAAAGGAAACATTAACATGAGCCAGATCTTACAACAACGGTCTCAGTTTTCAAGTTGTAACTTTTGGTTCAAATTATGTTATTTGTTTTGTTGGATCATTAGCTTGTTTTGACATTCTTGCTTTAAATCTTAATGGATAATTGCAAAGTAACATGTTACTTATGTGTCAAACCACTATAAGCTTGTGTTGACATTGTTGCTTTAAATCTCTTATTTAGCATTGAATCTCTTTTTAGGTTTCATACACAATAACAAACAAAGGCATACATGATATGAATTTAAATGATCTTATTTGACTCTCATATTAAGGTTATTTTAGGAATTTTTTTTTAAAATAAAAATGTAGAAGGGGAGAATCAGACACTTCACCTGGGTATTTATAACTACTACATAAACCACTGCACTACTTGAAACTATTGAGATTAGTGGCTGATTACAAACTTAAATAAAATAGGGCCGTAAATTTACATATATCAAAATCGTTGTTGGCAAGAAAAACTAAAATTTAGGGAACAAATTTTTTTTAAAAAGGAAATAAATAAGATTTAATAGATTTAGATAATATATTTTGACAGTTATTTCCTAGATTTTTGGATTCTGTTACGAATCCGGTAGAACGAACTTACTACAATCCGTAGAATATGGATGACATGGTAGAAAGAGTATACAGAGAACGTAGACAAACAAGAGATAGGAAGAAAGTATATTCTTCAGAGGAAGACATAAGAACATTTATTAGGACTTACGATCTACGACTTTCGCAGAAAGTAGTATATAATCTAGATTACATATTCTACGTTTGTAGACTCAACTGTTTTTGTTGTAGTTAGCAGTCTACTATGGGTAGATCGTTGTGGCTGCAGTAGAATGTATATTCTGAAACACCGTAGATGGTAGATCTGATATAATAACAACTTTACCCCATTTTTCAAATTGTTATTCCAAATATGTTTTTATAAAACTCATATTTTTCATAAATACACATAATTGAGTACTTCATCTTTCATATTTTTAATAATTATTTTGTGTTGTAAATTACTTTATATGAATTTTTAAACCCTTGAAGGGTAGTGAAAGTCCAAAAGTGGGAAAAATTGAAATCATTCTAAGGGGACAAAGTACTACTTGTTTTTTTTTTTTTTTGTCGACAACATTACAGACTCATATAGACTCTGTAATCCAAACTGGCTGCTCGGTATCCATATGGACAATAAACGACGATTGTTGCCTCACACCACGTGCTAAGCGATCCGCCATAATGTTTTGCGTCCTTGGTATATGAATAATCTCTGAGCTATGGAAACTCCTTTTAAGACTCCTGATGTCTTCTAGATAGCTTGCAAAAGCCGGCCATTCTTCTGGTTCCTAAACCATCTTCACCAATTGAGAACAATCCGTTGCAAATGTAACATTATATTGCCGCAAATTCCGCATACATTCCATGGCCCAAATAAGAGCCTCTACTTCTGTATGTAAAGATGACTGACTAGCCCTAGTATTTCTTGCTCCTAAAAGTCCTTCAAAACCTTCCAAAGTACTATACCATCCGTGACCTGAGAAAGTGTCATCCGTTTTCCACGATCCATCCGTGAAACACCAACGTCCCGAACGCACCGGGAGGTCCGCATCCACTATCTGTGTAACAGTAGTCTGCCGCTGATCCACTTCTTTCTGCGCTTCCTGCCAAAGTAATGCCTCTGTTGTTGCAAGCTTTAGAGTATCCCTAGGATCCATATCCAAATTACTAAAGACCTTGTTCTTTCTTGCTTTCCATATATACCAGAGCATCCAAACAAATTGGTTATCTTCCGGTGGTGGCCTGATTCTCCAAAATAAGTAATCCATATTCGAAAATAAAGATTGTCCTGGAAAGTGATCATGATGCATTGGGATCCCGGAAAGGGCCCAAATTTGAACTGCTGGTGGGCATTCAAAGAATACATGATTTATAGATTCCTCGGATGCTCCACATCTATCACAATTAATATCCCCTTTAAGACCTCTTGATTTAAGATTTTTTTCAGTGCTGCCAGCATCCTGACACCACTTGCCATAGAAAATGCTTCATCTTTGGTGGACAACGTACTTTCCAACAATGAGCCTTAAGAGCAGTTACTGTAGGTCCAAACTCTACTATCCCTTTATCCCTGTCTGGGTATGCTTGTTCTACCTGATATCCTGATTTAACCGTGTATTTTTCATTTTTTTGTAAAATGCCAGCCATCCCTATCATCCATTTGTATCCTGCTTAAAGGTTACTCTCGACAATTTTAATGTCCGCAGGATCCATTACTTCCTGTAAAGCCGTTAAATTCCATGATCGTGATGCAGTGTTGATGAGAGAATCAACCGTAAGATCTGGTAGAAGATATATGTATTTTTTTTTTGTTGCTGTCTGTGGCGGGTGTGTTGGGTGGCGGCACGGGAGCCAGGATCATTCCATACTGAAATGGAAGACCCTGATCCCACCCTTTTGATTAGTCCTTTGCTAACCAGAGATCTAGCAGAGACCATAGTACGCCAACCATAGGATGACGAATACGATCTGATCGGGTCCAGGGGTGATGCATTCCTGAAGTATCGACCTTTTGAAAACACGAGAGAATAGAGTATTTGGTTTCTCTATTAGTCTCCATAATTGCTTTCCAAGCATGGCTGTATTGAAATCCGTGAAATCTCTAAAACCTAACCCTCCATCCTCCTTTGGTTCACACACCTTATCCATGATTTCCAGTGTAAGCCTTTTGTATTTCCACTAGGACTCCACCAGAACTGAGCTACTGCACTGGTAAGTTTTTTTGCCACCGTTTTCAGGATACGATAGCACGACATAATATGATTAGGTAGAGCCGTTGCCACTGATTTAATGATTACCTCCTTTCCCCCTTTCGTAAAAAATTTAAATGTCCAACCATTAATTCTATTAGTTAATCTTTCCTGAACAAAGCCAAAGACTTGCACTTTGGAGCCTCCCAAGCTCTCCGGAATCCCCAAATATGTTCTTATCCCACCCAGATTCTGAATGCCCATAATATCCCTAAGCTCCTGCCGAGTCACCTCATCAATTTTATGGCCAAATTGAATTGACGACTTCTGAAAATTTATCTGCTGTCCCGAAACCTTTTCATAATCTTTAAGAGTTGCCAAGATAGCCTCACATTCTTCCTTCCGTGGCTCGACAAAAAAAAGACTATCGTCTGCGAAGAGCAAATGAGATATTGAAGGGCAAGCCCTTGCTACCTTTATTCCGGTCAACTTTTTATCAAGTTCAGCCTTTTTGATATTTGCAATAAGTGCTTCCGTACACATGATAAATAAATAAGGAGATAGTGGGTCCCCCTGACGCAGCCACGATTTGGCAAAATTTGTCCTCGCGGTTGTCCATTTAATAAACTCGGTATTCCACCGTAGATATGCATTCCAGCATTAACTGAA